>NC_083636.1:6301688-6623355 GCF_963576545.1 Limanda limanda
AGACCACCACAGCAGCAGCAGCAGCAGCAGCAGCAGCAGCAGCAGCAGCAGCAGCAGCAGACTGTGACTTGCGATGCCTGAAAGTTTGAGTGGAAACAGGGCAACTCCTCCTCTTCCTCCTCCTCCTCTTCCTCAGCATTAAGGAGCCTCTCTCATCTGCACCGTTTTGTTTTCCTGAATGGATCCCGCCGTGCTCATCTTCCTCTTGTACGTGATGATCGCACACGAGCTGGTCTGCGGCTGGATGCAGCAGCGGAGGATGGGCTGCAACCCCCGGAGACAGGCTGCAGGACCTCTGCTGTGCTCAAGGTGTGCGTGTGCATGTGTGTACCTATGTGTGTGTGTGCGCCTGATGGGCTGGGGTATAGGTATTATCCGCTATGTGGAGACCTTAAACAGTCCACACACTACAGGGACACGTCCCCCTTATGTGGACATGAATAATTCAATTGTGAGGTGAAGACATTTTGAAAGGTTATGGCTAAGGTAATTTAAAGGTTCAGGGTGTAGAATTTAGTGACACCTAGTGGTGATGTTGTGTGTTGCAGCTGAATACCTCTAACCTCAACCTCCCCCTCCAAACATGAAAGAGAACCTGTGGTACCCTTCAAATTTCATAAAAACTCAAAAGGAGTTTACTTTGTTCCGTCTGGGCTAATGTAAAAAAACATGGCAGCCTCCGTAGAGAGGATCCGCTCCTGATTTAAATATAAAGTATTTAAATATAAAGAAGTCACACTAGTGAAAACATCACTAGGATTATTTTATTTTCAATTGCTGCCAGTAGATCTTTTTCACCTAAATCTTACACACTGAATCTTTAAGGTGCGTCCATTTCCTATGGGGACTTGTCTTAGAGTCTTATATCAATAAAGAAAGACATTTTTGAATGTTTGAGTTAAGGTGTCTTCAGAATGACACGTGTGGAGCATAGACTTTACAGAAAATGATGATACATGATTATTCAGTCTTTGCTTTCCTCCTCAGTTCCCAGGTGAGTCAGGGAGCCCGGAGGGCGAGCAGCCAGTCGGCCCGGACCGACAGAGACACGAGGAAGAGCGGCCGCATTGTGAGAAAAGCGTAACGAAGAGAGCTGCCAGATATCTGAGGACAATTGTCAAAAACCTTTGTGTGTAAACTTGTGTGACAGTCTGATCCAGTTCATCTCGTCTTGCAAGTTTATTGCACATTTGGCTATTGAACAATTACTGTGGATCTTTGTGTAACATCAACCAATTGACGTTTTCACCACATGGACTTTGAGGCCACAAATGCAGCATTTTTACTTTGACAAATGTTTTATTGCTGAATTCCCTTTGTCTTTGTTTTAGGTAATTGAGGACTAAATGTGAAATATTATGAGCATTTTGGATTCTTTTTATTGGTCTGGGATTCACCATAGAACCACCATGTACAGTGTAAAGTCAGGGATTGTTCGACATGTTTTTCCTCCTGTTCTCTGTCTCTCAGTAAAATAAACCATCAAATAAAGAGGCAATAAAAAAATGCTTTCTTATTTGTTCAATCAATCAATCAAATCAGGCTTTCACAAGTTGTTAGGAACGTTTCTCTGTCCGGGGGAGCCAGAATCACATTTTAGAAGCAGTTCTGGAAGAGTTTTTGTTTTGAGTTTGATTAGCGTGGTATGAAAGTCACACGTTGCTCCGAGTAACCACAAGAAATGTTGGCAACAAAAGATGTTGAATGGGGAAAACAGCCACTGTAAAAAGTCAGGTTTGTAATATCAATCAGGGTAATAAGGGAAAAACAAAATGGTAATTATTCCCTATTCCTGGCTAGAGCGCAGTGCCTGTTCTTAACCTGCCAGTCTGCAGAACCTGAAATGTTTTGCTTCCTGTGTGTGACCTCAACTGAACAGCTGTTTGTAGTTGTTGTCTGGGTGTTGGGAACATTGTTGCGTGTCTTATGAACTTTACTTTACATAGATGACGATCAGTGGAATCCTGCACTGCCGGGAAAAACAAAACCACATGCACTGAAAGTATGTTGTGCATCAAGTTTGTTTTGTTTTGATATATATAGATGTGTTGATGGGAAATTATCTCCAAGCAAGAACAGAGTGAAGGTATGAACTGCTACCGCCTGCTTGATCGGTGAAACACACCCATAACAAAAATCGAATTTATTCTCCTGATATGTGAAAACTTTGACTAACTGGTGGAACTGCATTAAAGGTATCAATGAAAGAGAAATCCATGCGTCCATCATGTGCTTCTCCTGTGTGGGTCACAGTGGGAGCTGGAGCCAATCCCAGCAGACAATGGGCGAGAGGTGGGGAACACCCTGGACGGGTCGCCAGCATATCATCAATCAAATCAATCAAATTGTTTTCACCCATATTCACAAATTCCAATTTGTCTCATAGGATTTAACATGGTGCCACATCCTCTTCCTGTATCACAACGCGACAAACAACCTACGAGTCCCACATTCACACCTGGAGTCAATTTAAAGCCTCTAATCAACCTGATGCCAATCTGAATGTCATTGCAAGCTTGGATTCAAACCGGGAACCTTTTTGCTCTGATGTGACCGCCCCAAAAGAGTTTAAGAACACTTCCTGTTTAACATAAACATGTTTATCACTTCTTGAAAACCTGTTATTCTATACGACTCTTTGTAATTGGCTACACTTCGAGGCCCTGGAGCAAACTCTGTGTCTCTAGCTGGCTCCGCACATCACTCACTTTTAAACACACCATCGCACCGTCCCATGTGAAATGTCCTGTTTCTGTAGGAGCTGTTGAATTTCCGCCCTCCTGGCTGATCTCAGAACGACTGACCCGACGGAAACTCCTCTCTAATTGTGTTTAAGAAGCTGCGAGACTCTCGGCTCAGCAAACGGCAGACGCTATCAGCAGATGGCTTCTCTGGCGCAGGTGGGCGCTCATTAGCATTTCTCGTGGGAGTTTTACTGTTGCCTCAGTGCAGACAATTCATTGACTCATTGTTTTTATGAAAGTGGCAAACAGGTTACAAATAATATTAAAAATTTACGTGTTTTATATGTGCTGATAAAACACCCAGCATGGATGATTACAATATTAATAATAATAATAATAATAATTACTGTAATACATGTACGGTGCCTTTATAGACACCGAAGGAAATTTTTTATCGTAAAAAAAATGAATAATTTAAGTTCAAAGCATTATAATTGGATTAAGAGACATAAACACCTTTCAAATTTTTTTTGTCGGATGTTTGAAACATTATCACAGTTGTTCTTACTCGATCAGATTTAATAATAATCACTTTATTTATACAGCACCTTTTTAAAAAGTGAAGTTTACAAAGTGCTAGGACAGACAAAGCAGAAACAGGACACTCAGGGGTTAACTGCAAAAATGTATTCACACTGATGACAACTTACGACTAAGAGCATTAAGAAGACACCGTCATGTGAAAGCAAATAAATACAAAGAAACATGAGCATTGAAACAGAATCAAATATACAAAGATGACATCAAATAAAGTCAGATCTGTAAAAGTTGTTGTCATGAGGTGATTTATAAAAAGAAGTGACTCGATCTGTATTAATTTGATCTGATGACATGTCTTTATGTAATGGAAACAAATTAAGCAGAGGAGGAGACCTGCTGTTAAAGGTGCAGCTGTTCTAGTGTTTTAATACGTGAGAGGACACGTGGCTCTGTGACCTCAGCACAGTAATTTACGCTCCAGTTAAATACCACAAACTGGTTCAGGCACAACACACACAAAGCTGCCTGGTAGATACTCATCACTCGAAGTCACCTGCGACGCAGTAAGTCAGACTATATTTTGTTATGAATATATTATATATATATATACTATTTTGTGATTTATTTGTTTAACAAAACTGTGCAGTCTTAATATCTCAGGTTTAAGGTCACACTGTAAATTATTTACTTAATTAGAAGACGTTTATATGCTGCCGTAAAAAAGGAGAAATAAACTCTCAGCAAAGCCTTGTATTTTGTGTGTATATATTTATATCTATCATTTAAATCCATTACATTTTATTCAGCATTCATAAGCCAGAAATCAATTCTGATTACAGTCATTGTAGGAATAATGCTACAGATGTGTATCAGTAGTGAAAGAGAACAACATGAACAGTTTCTCACATTCATTCAGTTTGCTTCTCGTGAATTTTCTCTGTGTGTTTTCTCTCATAAATCCAGCTGAGATTAACTTAATATGTAAAATAAGTGAAATTCAGAATCAACCTTAATAAGCTGGGGACATTGTGTGAAGGAGAGAAGAATTATTTTCATATTCTTGTGAACATTACACGTCCACGCTTGGTATTTGGACGGAAGCAGGTTGTGTGAGGAGGAAGAGGAAGTAAAGAACAAAAATGAAAGGCCCAAGAACAGAAGGGATGAAAAATGTTGATCCACTGAACTTTAACGGACAAATCAAAACATAAACAACAGACACTTGACGTCTGTATTGTTTTCTCTTTCTGAAGCAGAACATGGCTTCGTTGTCACTCAGCTCTCGACTCAACAAGAGCCTGCGTCAGCAGTATCTGAGCTTGCCGCAGGACGGGAAGTGCCAGGTCACCTACATCTGGATCGACGGCAGAGGAGAAGATGTTCGTGCCAAGACCCGAACCCTGGACACTGAGCCCAAAGGCCTTGAGGGTAAGTGGCCTACTTACTTTGTGATTTAATCAACAGGCCCACATTTTTTAATTCAATGAAAGATAATTAACCTGACATGGAATAATTAAAAAGGTAAAACCTTTGTATTGGATCGCTTAGTCTGCCCTTCCTTTTAGTTTGTAAGGAATTATTAAGTGGCCTCAGATATGACTCTTAGGGACAGGGAGTACCACAGCACGCCTTCATTGTACACGTCACACATGAATATATCCGGTTGAAACAACAGGTTAAGCTGGAGAACAAACATTTGCTACAGCTGTAATTCATTTGTTCAAACACAGAGGGACTCGCCAGTAGCTAATATAACGTTTTAAAAATCATTCTGTCACTCAAACTCGTCAACACACTGACAAAAGTCAAAGGGTGGATAGAAAATAAATGTGAGGTGAGTTGGCGGGTGCAACAAACCCAGCGGAGGAGGGTGGTTGCTGCTGGGCAGGCCGGACAGGAGAGAGCGTGAGACTGCTCCGTGAGCAGGTATGAGAAGATGACATTCCCAAATTGAGGTGTGGTCGGACACATTGTTGTCAGTGCACGGATATGATCAGGACGTGAAAAGAAAAAATTGACCGACGGAAACTTTGTATGAAGTCAGTTCACTGTTATTTTAAGGGCGCGATGTCAAAATACCATTGTGTTTGTATTGGAAGGTGCACAAGGTTGCTGAACCTAGCGTCTGATGAGCTACAGAATGTTGAAAAACCAGGTCTGAATTTACATGAGATGCTTTTTGTCCTAATATTCTGTATATCGTCTTCTCAGGAATCCCTGAATGGAACTTCGATGGCTCGAGCTCGTACCAATCCGAAGGCTCCAACAGCGACATGTACCTCAAGCCCGTCTGCATGTTCCGGGACCCTTTCACCCTGGACCCCAACAAACTGGTGCTCTGTGAAGTCTTCAAATACAACCGCTTACCCGCAGGTACTTTCCTTTTTCAGCACGATTTACTGGTTCTTGCTCAGTTCGCTCAGGACATACAGGCTCTCATGTTTTTTGCCTTTGCTTTTTTAGAAAGCAACCATCGGTATAGCTGCGAAAAAGTGATGCAGAAGGTCGAGAAGCAGGTCATCTGGTTTGGAATGGAGCAGGAGTACACGCTGTTGGGAATAGATGGACATCCCTTCAGTTGGCCCGCACAGGGATTCCCACTACCCCAGGGTGAGTGACCTCCTCTTTGGAACATGAGTATTATAAACTGTAAAAATCTCTGGTCCTTGATCAAGCTAATCAGCTGAAGTGCCTCCAGAACAATATGATTTTGCCACTTTTATAACTACAGACTTGATCTAATATTAGTGTGGAAAGCTCGTATGACAATTGTAACGTATTTATTCATTTATTCTGTCATTTTTGCTTTATATTTCACTTTTAATCTTGTTCCCCACGTTAAGGCCCTTACTACTGTGGCGTGGGGGCAAACAACGCGTACGGACGAGACATCGTGGAGTGTCACTACAAGGCCTGCCTCTACGCAGGGGTCAACATCTACGGCACCAATGCTGAAGTGATGCCATCTCAGGTAAGTGTCAGCGTTATGCTAATACACAGGAGAGTGGTCATATTGGCGTGATTATCCACCAAAGGTTTACACTTCCTCTCCAATATTCCCTTATTGACCATGTTCCATCTTCTGACTTCAGTGGGAGTTCCAGGTGGGCCCCTGTGAGGGCATTGCGATGGGCGACCACCTGTGGGTCGCACGCTATCTGCTGCACCGCGTGTGTGAAGACTTTGGGGTTGTCGCCACCCTGGACCCCAAACCAATGACGGGACCCTGGAACGGCGCTGGCTGCCACACGAACGTCAGCACCAAGGAGATGAGGGAAGAAGGGGGACTGGAGTGAGTAAAATCTAAAACTTGCTCTGACAGTAACTCAATCAGTACTTTAGCAATTTTGAGTATTTCTACTTCCAGAAATGTAATTTTTAGTTATTCAAGATTATTTGTATTAATGTTGTGTTAAATAGTGTCACTTATAGTTGCTGAAACATTCTCTACTTCTTTACTTTACTTGTTGTGTCCTTATTTTGACTGTATCTGTACTCTAGTTTAATCTAAAAATTACACTATATTTATATTACACAACTCGTTTTTTTATTCTTTGTCAGAGGATCTGTGCACTACATTCTCGGCACCAGACAACAGACAGAGGCCGTTAGAGGATTAATGGTGAACATCGAGAGTATGTAGTTGCTGAAGAGTGAGACAATATCCCTCAGGAGTTCACATTCATTACGGAGCAAGACTAAAATGACTCCAAATGTGATCTTATGTTACTTGGGTTCTGCTGGATGTGTAAATAGGAGAGATGGGACGTGTTCAAGTTTCAACATTGTTTCCAAAAGCTGTCTCTGCTGCCCCCAAGTGCTGAGATTGTCAGGTTTTCATTCACAGGACAAATGTGGCAGGATGCAGCCACCACATAACTGCAGGTTTATATATTTTATTGGCACCAAAATTGAATCGGTTCTTCATGGGTTCCAGTTCCTCCGTGCCACGAAGTTTCAAGAAAATATGTTGAGTAGTTCTTGCATAATCCTGCGAACACACAAACTATTTGTCCACACATTCATCCTTTCTGTTTCTGTGCTGACAGATACATCGAGAAGGCCATCGCTAAACTAGAAAAGAGGCACAAGGAGCACATCGCCGTGTACGATCCTCGTGGAGGCAAGGACAACATCAGACGTCTCACAGGTCACTGCGAAACCTCCAGCATCGAACACTTCTCTGCCGGGGTGGCCAACCGCGGCGCCAGCATCCGCATCCCTCGCCAGGTGGGCGCAGAGAAGAAAGGCTACTTCGAGGACCGCCGCCCTGCATCCAACTGCGACCCGTACGTGGTGACAGAGGCCATCACGTTCACCTGCCTGCTGGCTTCAGACCAGCAGGGCAGTGGGAGTGAGGTGGAGATAAATGTGAGTTCACCTGAGATGGAGTCTTGAAAAGTGTGTGAGAAAGTAAATGAAGACATGCACACTTAGTGGTCAGTGTATTTATTGAAGTATAGACGTGAATGTGAACTTCTCCAGTGCTGTCCCTGTACTCAGAATAGAGGAAATGGATGATGTGCACTGCAGCTTTATCGATGGATGTGTTGTGGTTAATCTGTACCTGTCTCTGCTCTTTCTGGCTTTCTTAGTAATCGGTAAAATGTGAACAAACGTCAAAATATAAATTAACCAATAAATAAATATAAGCTAAATGTTGTCATTATTGCCTTCTAGCTGTATTTGGTCACGTTTTCAAGTGTGTGAAGGTGTTTTCTGAGAGTTTTTTTTATCTTATCATTTATATTTTTCGTTTCGTATCCTTTATTGTCACATTACAAAGTGACCCCCGGATAAAAGTTACAGAATATATACAGAACATATTCATGTTGAGAAAGTTATCATCGTTATAATACATCTATTTGTCCATCGCATCTATAAGATGATTATTATCGTTTATGATTCTTAATTATGTTCGATCTTTTCACCAAGATCTCTCCATGTCTATTCCTTGATATCAATCGGAACCAAATTAAATGTGCTCTTCCTTGAATAATGTCCCGTCCGTCCACCAGGTTTTGTGTGAATCCTTCCTGCAGTTATTTTCTAATTCTGCAATCTAACACACAAACATGTCCAGATGAAAACACAACTTAACTCCTTCTTGGGTTTAATTGAGAGTGTTGGGACACTCTCGTTACGGATGTGACTGACATCTGTTTGTTGTCCATCAGGTGGAGCCACACATTCAGTTCTCATCTCACTACATCAGTCAAAAATGTTCAGTTCCTCAGCCAGACCTGACAGGAGGTCAGGGGAACAAATAAGATGGAGCAGAAAAGACATGAATGAGGCCGTGACATCATCACACTCTCATCACTGGCACGGGTTCACCGCAGCCTGATGCTCGGCCTACTTGACATATGGCGTCCGAGTCCTTATCCTCTTACTTCCGACATATGATCATCCCTCGCATTCAGCCTGGCAGTGTCATCCAAACTGTTTGACAGGAGGCTTTTCAAGATGACCAAACAAAACAAAAACATGATTATATAGACTGGCTCAGATGCCACAGCAGTCCAGAACCCCATGGATACGGGCAGTAGCTTGGCAACCGTGGTGTTGTCTGTCGTCATGGAAACATACGTCTCAGAGCTTTTTTAGCAGCCTGGTGAGAGGATGACCAAAAGAGAGGAAAAGATCAGTATCGGTCTTTTCTGGTAAATGCAACATTTTAAAGCTCCACCGTGAAAACTACGAGTGAAGGAAATATAATTAAATATATTTTCTCTGGGAGGTTTTAATGCACTAAAGCCAAAACGTTCACATCTGCTTCAGCCATTGACGATGCCTACAAGTACAGAAATTGACAGGAAGTGCTGTTGGTCACAGGAAGTGACCAGAGAGATGGGAAGTGGTTGAGGGCGTGTGACTTACTGTGAGACATTTTGATGCTCAAACTGTAGTGTTGTGGTGTGACTTTGATCTCAGCCGAAAAAAATGCTTACTCAAATTAGTCCCCTTCAGATTGTGTTGTGAATGAAAACGTTGGCTTCATAATGCAGATCTGCAGGAAATGGTGTAGACTTTAACTTCTTGCTCTTTGGTGCCGCATGGGGACAAACCTCTAGTGCCAAAATGCATCTTTAATACTACATAGGTCCTCACCTATGTAGTATTATCTTTAATAGTATTATCTTTAATACTAGGTCCTTTCCTTTGTAGTATAAAATATGCATTTTGTGCCTCCTAACATCGAGGAACTACTGTACAAGAGAACCGAGATCTGAACTGAAATAGATAAATCAATAGATAAATACCACTATTAATAGCTATAATATTAATTACAATAATAATGGTACAGATATCTGGAGGAAGTTTGTGGAAATATTCTTCCACAACTATTGTAATCATCAAATTAACCAGTCAAATATCATATGCAACAAAGAGTTAAATGATTTAAAAAATAAAACACTTAGATCTGATCCCTCCCCCCTGCGAGTCGACAGCCACAGTGACGTCAGTGGCGTGCCCGGGAGCGCGCTTCAGCAGGTGAGTGCGCGGCGCCGCGTCCTCTGTGCCGGAGACGCAGCGGCGCAGCGGCGGAGCGGCGGCGTCATGGGGAAGCTCCAGGAGTTCGACATCACGTTCAGCGGCAACAAGGTGGTGTACGGCCCCGGGGAGTCCATCGGAGGCACCGTGAAGATCCGGACCAGCAACCAGCTACAGTATAAAGGTGAGGGGGGGCGGTGGGTGGTCGTGGGTGGGCGTTCGGATCCCAATGCTGTGCGCTCCGCGGCTCTTGTGCCATTTCAGCCGCTGAGGGGAGAAACCATGAGAAACCCACATCCTGCAGCACGTCCTGCCGCAGACTGCATGGTGCTTCCATGTATTGTTTTGTTCTGAGAAGCCGAGAACATGTTCGTGGGTTGTTGTTTGGTCTGAAAAAGCAGAACAACAGGAGTTTGGAGACTTTATTTCCCGTTTTTTAAATAACGATCTTCTGGTGTATTTTGTGTGTGTGGAAGGGAATCTCAAGCTTTTACTGTAACTCAGGGCTGGGCAGTAAAATCATATCAATAATGATGACAACATAGTTTAGATAGAATAGAATAGAATACTGGTTCAAGGGATGAATTCAACACTATATGTGTCATAATAACACAGTTACAAAGTGCTTCGCAAAATAAAATATATTCGCAAAGTTACCAAATCATAAGAAATCCAGACAAAAGAGATAAATCAACATTAAAATGATAAAAGAACAACATTAGTACAATGTAATGAAAAGGTGAATATTGCTTAGTGTGAGCACTGTGAGGAGGAAGGACACATACAGTAATTTATCGACCTCAGATTTATCAAATCTTTCGCCATTTGCTGCCGTTTTTAAAACTTTAAAGGAATAATAATGTTTATTATTTATCGCGATAATTATCGATATCAACTCACGACATGTATCTTGATATATTTTTTGGGACCGTGTCGTCCAGCCCTGCTCTAACATCTCAGAGGAACTCCTGGAACTAGCTGGTAACGTTGGGAGAAGCAGGTCGTGGAGAGCGGCTCTCCGAGTTACCACGGATGCTCACAAAGAATCCATTGTGTGTAAAGTGATCCTTGTGGGGATTCTCCCCTCATAATGGGGGTCTGCTGTCAACTTGAGCCAAAGCACTTTTTCCAGGAGAGTCTGGCTCGGAGGTATGTTAATTGACTGGGTCCGTAAATAAAGAGCGCCGCTGTAAAGTGCACTGATGTTTGGGAGATTTCTGTTTGAAGGAGAAGGCTTTAAAAAGTTCATGTCTCGTCATCAGTGCGTCAGAGGGAAGTGCTCAAAATTCAAAAGAAAAGGAAGGGAATGCACAACACAGACCCAATCATGGGACTGCTTCTCATTTCGGTGCATTTTATATGAGCGAAACAGCAGAAGAAGAATATTGTCATAGCCAAATTGAAATGTTTTGGATTCCCAGTTCCACGTGGTCGTGTCACAGAGGGATTAATTTGTCATAATGCACTGGCTGACCTGGAGCAGATGGCGTGGCTGCAGCGGTCAGAGCTCCTGCTGAGCTCTTTTACACTGTGAGGTCACACGACTGTCGCCCAGCTGTACTTGATACCGGGCATTATTCCTAAATTCAAGCCCTGTGGCGCTGGCTGCTGTGGCGCATGGGGGCTTGAAGAACATCCAGACAGCCGGGGGGAGCTTCTTCAAGTCGGAAGAATTAAAGCAGTGATGCTGACAGTTGTGGAAGGACGATGAGGTGATAGAGGGGGACAGAATCTGTGCGTTCACTTTCGTTTCATCGTAATGTGTGACGAGAATCTGACTTCACACCTGCAACGAAGTGTGAAAGATCGCTGTGTTCTCAGTTCTAAGATTCTGTTTCGGCTAGACGCCTTGCCCTTCACCCTACACTGCCTCAGGGATGGTTTTACCTTTAAAGTAAACCCAATTTACTGTTTTCAAAACATCATAGTAGGAGAGTGGCTATCGTAGAGAAAATACCTAAACCGCAGTAAAGAAAGTGAAAAATACCTCCTGGATCTGCCGGTTTTTCCAGATCTGCTCGAAAATCAAAATCTTCTTCCTGTAGACTGTTTATAAAAATGGGCGTAGACTCTTGATCCATAAAGTTAAGCCAATGTGGAAGTGCCGGAAACCTGTGAGACCAAAGGACGACTCCACTGGTTGTCAAAAGAGTCTGTTTCTATAGAGGTTTATAAGGAAATGGCTCTAACTCTCACATGGATACATGGATATTGAAAGCTATAACCGTCCAACGGGGGCAGGTAGCAGGTGTAGGTGGGGGTTGAGTGTCCTCCCCAGCTCCTCCTCTAAATATGGTTACTTCTGGTTTCAAAGAACCAAAATGGCGCTGGTGAAAATGGCAAACACTAGGCTTCAAAATGGCAGTTTGCAATCCAATAGATGGCGACCTCATGGTTTGTTACCACTTGGTTCTTTCTTCTGTCACCACCTGCCCCACCACAAATTGACATGGAAATCAGTTGAGTAGTTTTTGCGTAATCTTGCTCAAAGACACACAAACAACGATGAAAACACAACGACCTTGAGTCTTATCCGTTGATAAATATTTATGTACATTTTTGTCTGCACCGACAGTTTGTCAAACTTCCAGAAAGGGATTCCTCTCAACAAGAGAGTTTAGCTTATTCAGCCATGATGAATGTGAATTTACTGGCACACTGTTGAGTGCAGACCACAGTGTGTGTGTGTGTGTGTGTGGCATCGAGGCGTTCTCTCATTCATCATCTGGAGTGACAGTTTCTGTATCACAGAATATCCT
Source organism: Limanda limanda (assembly GCF_963576545.1). Classification (NCBI taxonomy): domain Eukaryota; kingdom Metazoa; phylum Chordata; class Actinopteri; order Pleuronectiformes; family Pleuronectidae; genus Limanda; species Limanda limanda. The sequence continues at coordinate 6,314,167 of NC_083636.1, forward strand.
CACGTACGTTTCATCCCCTGAATGAAACTAAAGGTTAAAACAGAAGTTGTATGTGAGGTGGTTGTTTTATCAGTTTTTAGTTTTTCCTCCACTGGCTCCTCCTCTACTGCAGTCGAAGAGCCCTGTGGTCCATCTCGGGCTTTCAGAGCTTCCGTTAATGTGCTGTAAACGCTGATGCTGCATTATGTGCCCGGTGACACACCCCTCTTAACCATGGCTGCCGATGACTGCATCAATCAGACGGCTTGAATCACGCTGCAGCGGGGAAGTGAGCGCAGGTCGACTTTGTTCAAGTGGCAGGATTTCCTGTTTTTGTGACTTGTGAGGAGTAGGCCTGACTTTTATTTCCGTGAATGGTTCCTCGTGTAATCAATTTTCTGCTTTTATTTAATAAAGGACGCCTCCTGAAGGCAGTTGATGAGGTTCACGTGTGACTGTTTCCATCCTGATTGTGGAGTTGAGCATAGCAGGACACATTTGACACCTGTGGGGCCACGCTGGAGCTTAAATTAGCTGATAGACAGAAAGTTAATCATCAACATTTCTCCCCGGTTCAGTTACGGTTCCCACTCCTCGTCCTGACAGCGGATGTTCCCGTCCAGGAAGCTGATTATTGGATATTTAGGGTCTGTCTGCACTTTATCAAAGTGCACAGTCAGTTTTAGGTCTTTGGAGTGAGTGTGTGTTTGTGTTGTGGCTCTTAATGATCTCTACGAATTCTTCTTTATTTGCATTGCTTAGGGAGTTGGATGTGTTCACAGTTACCAGGTAGGAAGGTGAAATAAACACAGACAGATTTTAATAAACAGATCCAGTCTTTCTGAATCCTCAGCCTCACTGTATTATTTATGATTTAGACCATTAGACAGCATCTGTATTGATTAGCTTTGGGCAGAGCCATGAACGCATGAATGAAAGGAAACGAGTACCTCACTTGCACACATTACTTACAAGTAATGTTGAACATGCAGCCACTTACCTGTATCCAGACATAACGTTCATATTTGATGATCGTGCAGAGTTTGCAGCAGCAACAGCCAGAATTATGGAGCCAATATTGCTGAAATAATAGTTGAGTGTGTTAATGTAGAGAGTTGTGTAACTGTATCTTAATCCATGTGTGTGTAATCAGATTTTTTAAGAATCTGTAAATGTTTACTGAAATAGGCAAAACCTAAGTCATGGTGATCTTGCCCTTTTGACTTTTGACCTCTAGTCAGTTCGTGTTTGACTCTTTGGGTCAAACATGAACTGTTCCCTCACTAAGCACCCGAGGTGTCTCTTTCTGGAGAGTCGGACAGACAACCTGAAAACATAGTGCCTCCAGCTATGGCTCCATTTAAAAACACACCTACTAAGCAGGGCTTACCCTCTGTGTTAAAGGTGATGAGTTATATATTCGAAGTTATAGAGGGCGTAGCCAACCTGTCTGTTCTGTTCAGCCTCCTCTTGTTTCTCCGTCGGCCTCCTGCCTCTTTGCATGATGTATGGTTACTTGATACAGGAGGTGTTGCTGCATTGACCCCGTCTGTCAGCTTGTAGGGTCATTTCATCTCATGTGGGACATACAGTGGGGTCAAAACGTCTGACACCATTAGGAATGTCCTCTGTATGTCTGTATTGACAGTTTACTCCAGGCTCCAACATGTGAAGCTCTATGATCGTAGAGCTGCTTTCAGACTGTCCAGAAAATTGAGTTTGGACGTTTTCTGGACTTTGCAGTGATGGAAAAGTGAATCGGACATTTGCGTTCTCACATACAGTCCCTTTGGAAGATTTCAGGACATTATAGACTTGAGTTCATCTCTGAAAGCAGCTTGTCTTACTGAACAAGCCTGGAGGTTTGGAGCAGCAGTTGAAACAGGAAATTAGTCGCCTCAGGTGAGAGTCCACTTGACGTGACTCCCTGACGCTTTATAGACTCATTCCTCCTGTATAAAACAACATATCTAGGTTGTCAACAGTGTAAACGAAGACGTGTCGTCGTGTTGTTCTTTTGTATCTTCGATTACAGCAGTGGATCTCAGCTTATCTTTTAAAACAGCAGACGCACAAACGTTCACTGTAACCCAATCATAATCTGTGGTAATACAAACCAACAGCTTTATGTAAACAAGAGTAGTCGTCCCTCAGCTCTACGTAAAGCTGGCCACAAGTGTGTGTATGCACTCACACACACTGACACACACTTTGTACCTTTGAACTGTGTTATTAGTTTTTAACCGGAGATTTGTGAATTGCTGATTTTGTAGGCAGTAAATATAATACTAACCCATTCTGGTTCCCCTAGTGCGGCCCTCCATGGCTGTTGTTCTTTCCCGGACAAGTCCTGACTTATCCACAGAGCTGCTCTCTGTTCAGCAAAGAATTTATTAAGTGTAACTCAAGATAAGACAGGCGACTGGGAGTGTATTCAGTCACCGGTGGGTTATCTGTGCTATGAAAGCCATTAACCTCTTACCTTTTTAATGTTAAGAAGGTGTGGGTCCCCTCATCTGGAAGAAATGTGACTGCTGAGATTGTAATGGTTATCTTAGCTAAACCTTAATATTAGATTTAGGTACAGAGTAAAATATACTGTATGTCTTTAGTGAAGAGTATTTGTCCTGTAGGGTTAGGGTTGTTCACTTCATAGAGACAGTTACTGACAGAGTTTGCAACATCTATAATCCAGCACTGGAAGTCGACGATAAGAATCAATCAGGAAGTGAGTGTGGCTGCCTGCAAACATTGTCGTTTTAATCCGGAGTTGTAAAACTTAAATGGAGTCAGCAGCGTGTCCTAACTTCTCTGTTTTAGCAGCTTGGAAACTCTGAAATCGTGTGGTCAGTTTGTAGAATCTAGTGGTGAAGTTGCATGTTTCAGCTGAATACCCCTCACCTCACCTTCCTCTTCCAACATGAAACAGAACCTGTGGTAGCCTTCAGTTGTCGTCAAATCTCAAAAGGTTTAGTTTGTCCAGTTTGGACGACTGTACAACATAGAAGTGTGGATGAAGCCATAATTCAGGGACTTTATTATCAGAGAAATCAACATATATTTTCAAAATAGAATCCTAGACCCACACCTAAATTTAATGGGTTTTACCTCTGGTCATTACCGACCCCTCCACAAAACTTCATGGATATCTGTTGAATAGTTTTTGCAAAATCCAGCCAACAACCAAACAAACATAACATCCTCAGCAGAGGTAAAATGTCTGGTGAAGTCACTTACACTAGTATTGTCAGAAGTTTTGCACCTTGTGGAAAGTGTTTGCACCGCAGCGTCACCACATTCACTCTTTTACTCACGGGGAAGTTATAACAGAAACCCAGTGTTTGAAACTATGTGGGCTCGGTGATGAATGACTCAGGGTCGTCTCACGAGAGAAATGAATTCTGTGTTATCAACCAGTTTGACCTTGGATAGGCAGTCCAGGTAGGAGCAGGGACTGTGCATGTACAGATATACTGAATAGTGCACAGGTATTTGAATCACAGGGACTGTAGTGAAGCCGAGGCTGAAAGACAGGACCATTAGAGATGATGGTTTGGTTTCAGGAGGACGCTTGTAGCCCAGATTAGCAGCATATTCATCACTGTTTTGGATTCAGCTGATCCTCAAACGCTGTGTTTACACAGAGAAAGCTGGGGTTGAAATAGATACAGAAGAGATCAATGAATGCAGTGTATGAGTGTCAGCTCTCTCTGGCTCACGAAGACGTCCCTGCAGGCTGAGGTTTCACTGCGAGTGTCTAGACTCCGAGGGCAGGAGTAAATCTTCACTTCACTGCCTCGAGGGTTAGTGACAGGAATTCACAGGAGCTGCATTCTGACTATTAGAACATACTTTCACACACCAGCCTCTAAAGTGATTTATAGTACATGCTGTAGACTGAGGAATATGACAAACGTCTATTGTTTAACATGGAACTTCAGCTACTAGTGTTTCTGATAAGCTCCTTAAACGACAATGAAACGCCCACTCACATCTGGCTCTAATGTGACAGGGTACAAATCCACCGTTGCCTTTCAGCATTCTTCTTCTTCTTTGTCTGTTTAATTAGATTTTACTGAGACATGCAGGTTAAAAAAGACGACTTGAGCGAATGAATAAATTATCTGGAAAAGGAAGAGGAAGGTTTCTCTTTATTCCCTCTGACTTTTGGTGTCTTTTGTCCTGCCATGAGGAACGTGACGCATGACTACTCAGTCTGACTCAAAGTGACTTCATTCTCTCTGCTGCTGTTTCATTGTGGTGGTGGATGGTGGCATCGATCCACGTGTGTACGTCACCAGTCTCCACTGTGCCCATAGAAACGGTGAATCAAATGGAAATCTTGGCACCAGCTGCTGCGGCTCCCCTTGAACTTATCCATCCAACCCCCCCCTTGTCTTTTGAAGTCCGTCTCACTCCTCCTTATGGGCACACACCCCAACACCACCCGCTTTAAAGCGCTGTCTCACTTCCTGTGCGGTGAAATGAGAAAAAGAGCAGAAGCAGTTTGCAGACAGGATGTTGTTCTTGTGAGAAAGTTGTCAGCTGGGCCTGAAAAGAAGGAAACTCAAGATAGCCTGGGAGAGAAGATGGTGCTTTATGGCTGCACTTGTATATTTTGACTTAGATATGAATTAGAGTGTGGCTGTAACACTTTCAATCACTTCACCTAAAAAGTAAAGGTCCTTTCTAACAGTTTTAACACCGCTCCATGTCCAAAACAACTGCACTGACAGGGAGTTGCTTATCTACTAAGTTTAGCTCCTAATAATGGACCATGTGTTCCAAACAGTCACTAATTACACCGGCAGCCCAAGTCAGTGGATGGTACTAATGAGTCAGATACCGTGGGTCGTCATGTGCCGCTGTTGCAGCTGCAGAAACAGCAAGAAGAGCATTGTAGCCGCTCAGACACTCCAGCATTGTTCAGTCCGCTGGGATTAAACTGCGACAGTTTCACTCAGGCTGGTGACGGAGGCCAGAGTGTCTCAGTCGGGCGTCAGCTGATTCTAAATGACTGATCAAACATGTTTGGAGCAGTGTAAATAGAACTGTGCCGGAGGTACAACGCAAACAGTGTTTCCCAAAGCGTTGTATTGAATTTGTTTTGGGAGCAGGAGTGGGTGGGGGGGGGGGGGGGGTGTTGAGAGCATGCAGTTTGCTTTTATGCACTTCAGGGCCCAATGACAGGAACAAGATTCGAGAGCTTTTGACGAGGGCAGATGTCGGTGTTGATTTGCTATTCTGTAAAAACATGATTTCAGCAGTCCACGTTGTTTCCTGCCTCCTGTTTGCTCCACCAAGACACCACCCCTCAACTCACCCACTCTGGAGATGGTGCTGTTGTTCTGACCCTGGACCATCTACTTCTGCATTCGTTACATGTGAAAGGCAAAAACAACTGCTGAGTCTTGCAGAACTTTGGTGTATGATTCATAACAGTCAGATCACTTGGTCTCAACTGTCTCAGCTAAAATGACTAACAGTGCCGTCTTTCTGCTGATTTCCTGCTTCCTTGGGTCCTGACATTTTTGTTTTTGATGTTCTTTAAAGATGTAACCCGATTCAACATGAGTTCCAAACCAAACCACTCTGTTTCAAACCAGTCAAATGAGATCAGGTCAACCGAGGACGCTGCTGATTGCTATGAGGAAGATGCCAGTGCTAAAATGTAGGTCACTGCTGACATAGATACCATCGAAAGTCATCCCAGCCCGGGAAGAGGTAGCGTTTAATCATTGTTATTGTGTCAAGACAATGAAACACAAGAAAGTATCTGGAGAATCAAATGATTATTTATATTTAGCAGCTGCATTACCAACTGGTAACGTTTTTGTTGTCCTGAAAGACAGCGTGCAGAGGAGGGAGGGATTACACATCACACATCTGCTGATTGTTTTATGATGTAACTTCGGCCGGGATAAGCTTCTTACACACACTGTTTGCAAGGATTTGTGTGTGCTGTTCATGCAGATGTGTATGCACTTAAAATGCATGCAAACACTAAACAGCATCAAGAGATCAATGGTCTTAAAGCTTTGCAAAGCTTGACAGAAACCACAGGGTTTGTGGAAGAGTCCTTCAGCCGGTTAATGATGTAATGCTTGAAAATAAGTTGTGTGTAGGGCTGGGCGATACGGACAAATGTCATATCAGTCGATATCATGATATAAATCCAATCACTATTTCTGTTTTAGATGGTGAAAAAGATGAGTGGTATTACCTCTTTTTTGGAACGTGCTTTCACAATTTGCAGTGCACGCTATTCTGCTCCTTGTTGGACTTTAAATAGCCCAAATAACATTCCCTTTTATCTCGCCCACTCCGTACGTACTAGTGTGCACGGCTGCAGGAGCCCAAACATTAACACGTGTGTGTCTGCTACTCCTACGCTTTGTGTTGCATGCGTCAACCTAACCTGACGTGGCTGTAACTCTATTCCAGCCATATGCATGGTTCAGTGCGGCGCTATTCTCATTATCATTGGCTGTTTGTTTTGTCTGTCAAACCATGGATGGAATGAGTTCTGAGTCTGTCTCCAAATGACATGAAAAACGCTTGTATCCGTGATATTTCGGCTTGTCTTTGTGCAACACAAGGAAGTAGAAACACATCGTCCATTTTTATTTATAGTCTGCAACATGGTCAGCAACACAGAAAAATAAGAAAAGGACTTGATCATAGTAGAATATCATATAATTGAGTCGCTTAATATAGTTGATTTGAATTGTGGACAGAATCAATAACCTGCTTTATTCAAGGCTGGCCTCATTAAACCCGAAATTCCATCTAAACAGGATAGTCTCAGTGCACTGTTTCTGTCTGCTACCGACCTAACAGAGAGGTTACCTAGGACATGTCTGAGCGAACAGCCCGCCCTCTGTTCTGTCCTGCAGGGGATTCCCTTACAGTCACTCCAGTCAGGAGTAATAGATCAAAAGATCAGGTGGCCGTGTTTGACATGTCTCACAGGGAGGCAGTGGAAAGAGGATAAGGGGACACGCTGGAAAAGTGAGAGGGACTAATTGTTTGCAGCACTTAAAGATTTAATGAAGGTAGTAAGCGTCGCCTCGGATTACTCGGCTGTCCTTTGGCAAAGGGGCCGAAGGCTCGGACCTCTGGGGTTTGAGGAAGAAACGAGGAATCATTTTTACAAAGGGTTTTTGAAATGTTGCCAGTGTATTTTTGTGTCATGTCATTCACCACTATTGTTATTGAAAACGCTACAAGATGAAAAATAGCTCCTCCAGAAGACTTTGTTTCTGTCTAATGCTCAGACCTGTCACAACAGAACGAAAAGGAAAATCTTAAAGGGGACACATTATGGAAATTCCACTTTTGCAGTGCTTCTACACGTTAATTTGGGTATCTGGCATGTGTACCGTCACAAAAACTCTGCGATTTGTTATGGTTTCTCTATGTCAGACACATCATGCTTGAGTGACTGCGAATGAGCTTCCGTATCAGTCTCTCGTCACAATGAAATGGGAGTCTCTCTTACATGGCTCTGGATCCATGGCTTACATGGATCTCTTACGAATTACTGAGTTATTTCAGGAGCTTCAGTATTTAGGAGAACTAAATAACACACAGGAAAGAAACATTGACAAACTAACTTAACTTATCTTAAGTGCCTTCATTGGCATCAGTTTTTCCACGTCAGTTAGATTTCGTTAGGTCAGGTTTTGTGGTTTGTGTCGACAGAACCTTCAGTGTCAAACCACCCGGACTTCTCCCACTGACGCTGCTCTGGACGTCTCCAGACCTCATTATGCAGGAATGTGTTTAAATGACGTCCGAGGAGCCTTTTCAGTGCATGTGAGGAATGTTGATCCATTCAAGTCATTCAAACGGCCTTTTCCTGAGCAAACTCGTGAAATCCTAATTGTTGTAAAGATGTGTTTTTGTCCTATCTGAGAATTTGTCTCGCTCGGCTTTGTTCTTTGACCTGAAACTCACTTCAGACCATCACCTGAAGTTAGACTCAGGAGAAATCAGTGGGGGGAAAAAAAATCTGTGTTCCTTTTTTCCCATTAAGTGATGCAACAGGCAGTAAACTCTGACTTCATGGTTTCACCCCGCAGGCACATTTTCTACCTCGTGGTTAAACATTTGCTCTTAGTCTGCGTTTTGTTTGGATCCATGCGTAGAGTGTAAAAATCTTTTTCTGTAAATAAACTCGCCCATGTTTGGGAAAGAGCAAATACCGGTTTTGTGTGACTGGCACATTTTCTCGAGGAAGTGGAACGGAGACAGTGGAGAAGGAAATTGGCATCAATGACTGAACAAAAAAAAATAACCAAAAAAATTCTTAAAGGCATAATGAGGACACAGTAGAGGAATAGCTTTATAAACCTTCACATGGAAATACAGCACTTCTGTGTTGCTGTTGTTGTTTGTAAAGTTATTGTGTATCAGTGTGACCCCTGTATGATTTAATTACTTCTATTTAATTGTTGGTGTAATGTTGTTTTAGTGAGTCACTACTGGAATTTCCCCAAAGGGTATAAATCAATTGTATTCTAATCTTCGCTTGACCCTCATATATTACTCACAGGTATTTGTTTTTGGTAGATAACTGTAGCTGCAGTATCTGCTATGTTCGCTACATGCTCACAGTAAAGCTACCTGCCACAAATGAAACTGACTTTTTTAATTGGGGACAATTTGAAAAATTATTTAAAGGTTATTTCTTATTCTACTGGTTTAATAATTGGTTAATTATTAAGTCATTGTTGAAGCAAATATGCAGAATATTTAGAGTGTTTAGGACTGTTGGTTGTCAGTAGTAAAAATAACTGGTGGATCAACCGATAGTAAAACTTATCGTCAAATTTCTTGGTTAAATTTGAAAAAGAGGTTTATAGATAAATATGTTCAGATTTCTCAACGTAAAGTATAAGTCCAGGTCAGAGTAGCTGCTGACACAAGTTATTGTATAAGCACCAGTATAGCGCAGAGTTTCAATTGTAACCCAGGTATAAGCATGATAATACATGATCAACAGATCGAAACGACAGGTTTGTGGTTTCCTCTGCTCAATCTGTTTGTTCCAAGTGCAATAAAACCAGGGTGCGTTTGAAACAGATTTATCCTAGTTCACCCTTGTGAGCGATCACCTGATTGATCAGAACCACACCTTCAACTGCCAGACACTTCCTCCACGACCCACCATCGCTGATCTCACCCACATCAGAGAACCGAAACACAGTAGTCGTGTTGAGGCGGCTCTCGAAACGCTATCACTCCTGACATCTCCTGGATCCGTCGGCCCACCCCGTCTAGCTCGCTAAACACAACGAGTTGTAGCACCAGGCTCCTCTCCGCCTACACCACACTCCCATTGAACCGTGGAGAGGACCTGGACCGACTCCAGTGTGTTGGTAACAAATCCAGACAGCTGCTGAGTCAGAGCACGCTCCGCTGCCGGCTTCTCTCGCTCGTCTGAGTGTCAGTTTGCCTCGGGCTGTGGTTTAAACTGTGGAAAACTGGCCCCTGCTGTAGATTCCTGTGCTGGCAGTTCCCAGGTGTGAATCCATCGCTGCTGGTGCGAGGGCAAGTTGGAAGTTGTCAGCTTCAGTAAATTAACCAAAACTCAGCGGGGTTGAGTTTGCATTAAGATTCTAGTTTGTACACTTCTGAATTTGGTGAAGAGCTTCTTGCACTTGCTGTTTGAGATCTAATTAAATCTCCCAAGAATATCGAAAATGTGAAGCCGGCCTTCTTCTTGTTTGAAGATCAGAAAGATAATATAACAGCCTGATTAGTTTTGCTCAGGCTCTTTTCAGATTTGTCCACTCGCCTGTGTAAAGACAAACTTGGCAGCTACTATTAGATTTAGGGCGCCTTCACATCTCAGTTACTGGTGTGGATCAGTAAGACAGCATTAAACAATAAGGGAAGAAGGTTGTAGTCTTTATAACATATCAAAGACATGAAGCTTGGTTGGAAAATTCATTCGGACCTTCAAGTGTAAAAATCACCCTTAATTTAAAACATTTCTGACATGATAGACTCACACAGGTTTTAAGATGTAAACATTAAAAATCAAAAGGTTTTTTATACAAACCAAAAACAAGGTTAAATATAGATTTGGACTGTTGGTGACACATTTCCTGCTTGTGTGGATGAGGGTCTCATGAAACACATCATTACCACTCCTGATCCATCTGGCTCCATGCGTGTGTGGAGGGGCTCGGCCGTTATTCAGACACACACAGCCGCTCTCTCTGCCAGAGAAGCCGTTCTCTTACGCAACTATTCTCTCTTCATCTCTGCCGCTGCCACTCTTCCTGCTGCTGCTGCTCGATATTAACAGATTATTCCTGCACTGACCTCATGGCCGAGCTCCTCGCTTTACCACAACACACATATCACGTCACAGTCGTTTCTCTCTTCTCTGCCCTGTGATGCCTGCAGAAAGCTCATGGGTCGTGTTGATGTGGAGGATGGAGGTTTTATTCTCCCCCCCTGAATGAGGCAGATGGCCAGAGGAGCAGATTGCACGGTGTAATTAATGGCCGAATAAATGGACATTGAGCTGCGGAGATTTTCGTTTTTGTTTTTACCGAAGAGGTCCCTCCCTCTTCCCCAAAAACTGTGCCAACGGTCCTGCTGGTGTGGAGAGAGCTGCCATCTGCCGCTCTGAGGAAATGTGTGTGTGTGTGTGTGTGTGTGTGTGTGTGTGTGTGTGTGTGTGTGTGTGTGTGTGTGTGTGTGTGTGTGTGTGTGTGTGTGTGCGTGTGTGTGTACGGTGTGATGCCAGCACAGGGTCACAGGATCCTGCATTGGTATGAGCTGTGATTGGTTAAACACAGACTGTGTGACTGATATTTTTAACATCAGATTGTGTGTCGTGGTTTTTTGAGTAGTAAATGGTCTGTATTTATATAATGCTTTTCTAGTCTTATCGACCAATCTGGTACATTCACACACACTCATGCAGGGCTTCAGGCTTCAGGGTTCAGTGTTTTGCTCAAGGACACGTCGTCATTCAGACTGGAGGAGCGCTGGTTAATCGATGACCTGCTCTATATTACTGGAAAAACTGCCGTGCAGAGTTTTGGTAATATGAGGACAACAGGTCGACATTTTTTTATGTGGCTTCCAGCTGTGGAATCCACGGACACGTAGTTCCTATCAACCCACTTTCTAGACGGCTTGGAGTCATTTTGGAGCCTGTGCACAGTTGGTGCACCTGTAATGTATAACTTGCGCCGGTCATGTGAGGAGGATAAACCTTAGTGGACCCCCGCAGACAAGGAAAGTATAACAATAGGTGAATTCCTGGCATTGTAATAGGAAAATATCATGAATCAATGAGCAAGACTTCTAAATTACATTATTGCTCCCTGTCTCCACCAACGATCACATGAAGGCAAGAGGCCTAAAGATGTATTTAGAAATAGTCACTGGTGCATTTGAGAAGTTCGATTCTGATTCCACACTGGGACGGATAAATAAAGATTGAAAACAATATATGGTCTTGTCTTGTCTGTCTGTCTGCTTGTCTGATGACTGAGATAATACAGATTAATCCTCTGCTTACAGTCACCGTTATGATGTGTGTGGGTGTGTGTGTGTGTGTGTGTGTGTGTGTGTGTGTGTGTGTGTGTGTGCATTATCAAAGGGTTTTTAATTTCCTCTCAGAGGTATAAACAGAGGGATAGAAAGCATATGGGTTGTGTGATAAAGAGATAAATAGAGAGAGAGAGTCAGGCTGTGGTCACACTGCAGCTGTAGATCTGTTTCCACTGCTCATGACTGTTGATCTCCCTCCATTCTCCTGGCGAGATGACTTCTATTGTGAAGAGCCACAACCATAAGGCAGGTTGCGTCAGACTTACACAGACATGAAATCACTGGGCTGAATCTTGATATGACTTCATCTTTCCCTGTTTAATCATCATCGTCCAAACCAGTCAAACCTGAATCGTCCACGTCTTTAACGTCTTGGGTTTCAGCCCGTTGGTAAACGTCCTCCTCCTCACCTCTGATTGTTGACAGGGGCTCATTATGATTTAGTGAGACTTCGCTCTGTGTGATTCATTCTCATGCTGATCAGAGTGTTTGGAGCTGCCAGTCTGGGTTTTTCCCGAGCTGCTTTCGATTAAGAAGCTCTGCTAACAGGTACCGTAGGTTTTGTGATGTCATCAGCATCATGGAGCGTTTCATATCCGTCACATTAGTGATAGTGATACCTCCTTGAGATTCTGAAAGCACCTGTTGTTGCAAAATGACAAATCACAAATGTCATATACCCCGATTTGCGTTATTTGTGCAAGCATGCATCAAAAAACAGAAATAGATTAAATGAAGAAACTAATGTGCAGATTAATCTATACCTGCAGCCCTGTGTGTTTCTTACTGATCCTGAACTTGACATCTTTTTTTCTTTCTCTCCTCTTATTTCAGCCATCAAGGTGAACTGCCAGGGATCATGTGGGATCTCCAACAAAATGAACGAGCCCTCCTGGAGCCTGGAGGAGCAGTACTTCAGCAGCACATTGTCTGTTGCTGACAAAGGTGACAGCAGCCGAATCCTAATGGATTTATTTTGAGTGTTTCTCTGAATCTCCTCATGTTTTTGTTCACCTTTCCTACTTTCCAGGCAGCTTTTTATTCGGGGAAACGTTAAAATAGTCTTCTGCGTATTGTTTTCAGGTATGAACTACCAAAAATGTCAGAAATATTGGGTCTGTACATTTTCCTGTTTGTGTTTTTCATGTGAACAACACAACAGGAGATTGTCCGGAGCCTTCACATAAGGGAGCTGGTTAGAACAGGCAGGCGGCAGGACATAATGTATTTTTGGCCAGAATAACCAAAAACTCTCGAATCTTGTCGTCTTTTCAAGTTGTTTTCTTGTTCGGCGTCTCCGGTTTTTCATTCTGAGATATTTGTGCTGACATTTTCCCGAGGGGGCTGACAGGAAAAACTCTGCACAATGTTTGGAGCAATTGACTCAGACATGAGCAGGAAAATGTCCAAGTTAAGTGAGTCTCTAAAAGCAGCTTTATTAATCCAGAAGGGAAACCAATGGCTGCCTGGAAGCTAAAGGAAAACATGCAGTTTATAGACCTGTAAAAACAGAAGCATGGTCCTTTAACGGCACAGCACACATGCATGTGACCCTGCAGGTTCTTTGCCGACAATCTTCATTTACATTTTTAACAAAGAAACGGTTTTATCTCTCTTATCTGCGAGCACTGAAATGTCAGAACCTCCACAGCCCTGTCTGCACGGAGCCGTGTAACATGAGTGAATGCTCCTGCCTCACTCCTCATCTGGTTTATGGGAAATCAGCTGCAGCATTCAGGCTTAATCTGTCAATGGCAGCAGCAGATTTTATGCAGCCCTGTAGTGAGGATTTAAAAGCCTCATTCGGTCAGAGTACCCGTCCCCTGTCGGGATGTTCCAGCCTCCCCGTCTGCACGCCGCCTCCATGAGCTGGACGTGGTTATCAGTGTCCAGCAGCGTCCGATGAGGGCGTCGGACGTGCTCCACGCTGGGTATCATTCCGCCCTGCTGCTCTGAGGCCTCGGCTCGCCTGTGGAAACCAGAGCTTACACAACCTATTGTTGTGAGTGGGATCTTCCATCTTTTGTATGTGTTGGGTGAGACCGCCCCACAGCCAGACGTTGAAATGTGCTGTGTGTGCATGAAATCTGCTGTAAATGCAAATCGCACTGTGGAACTTGCCGGTGGTCTTCGGAGCATGAAATCCACGCTGGTTAAAACATCGCAAAGCAATTCAATATTTAACTCAGTTTACATCCTAAACGCTGCTGGGAGGTTTTACTTCTGTAAATCTGTAGTGGACAGACGAGAGGAGAGAGAATAGACAGTGAGAAGTGACTCAGAGAAAAGTAAGTAAGGTAAAGAAACTTAAGAGAAAACTAAAGAAAACAAGACAGATTCGTATTTCTAAATAACTAAATTCACAGTTCATTAGATATTGGATGGAGTTTGGTATTTGTTTGTTGAATGAGGAAGAAAGTTCTATATATCTCAAAATAACAGTTTAGTATTAATACTGAATCGCAGGCACTGTTCTGCTGCTTGTCTTCAAAACTTGTGTTATGAATAAAAAACAGCCACCCTACGATCCAGGGCTGCCTGGTCTACAAAACCTATTAGTTATAGATATGAGGGTTTATGGAATGTTGAAATCTTGTGAAGCAACAGTAAAACTCATTAAACACCTCAGTACGTTCATAACACACAGACAGAACCGAGTGTAACACACCAGGACCACTCCCTGTAAATAATTCATTACACACCCTCCCTCTGCGGTTCCCATTTATCTCTGACATTTTTCCATATCCCATTGTCTTCCGAAAATGGGTTTGCTCTCTCTCTGCCCCCCGAGGGCCGAGCAACACAGGGAGAGAGAGAGAGAGAGAGAGAGAGAGAGAGAGAGAGAGAGAGAGAGAGAGAGAGAGAGAGAGAGAGAGAGAGAGAGAGAGAGAGAGAGAGAGAGAGAGAGAGAGAGAGAGAGAGAGAGAGAGAGAGAGAGAGAGAGAGAGAGAGAGAGAGAGAGAGAGAGAGAGAGGAAGGGTGACGGGAGACCACCACACACACACACACACACAGACACAAAGCGAGCCACGCTGTCTGTGGCTGACTGATAATAAGCTATAACACGGATGCTTGACGGTTGGAGGAGTGAAGAGCAGTGATGTCAGAGTCCACTCATCATCCTGTCACTGTTGTGGGTTAATGACCCCCCCCCCCCCCGACCCCCACCACCACCACCCCCACTACCACCACCACCACCACCACCATCACCCACTGCTGCACTGTTTCTGTGGCTCTGATGAAGACTTGTTTTAGCAACCGACAGCTTTATATTTAGACCGTTTGAGTTTTCAAGTGTTCTCATATGTCACATTATTCATTCAACAGCTTGGCCTATAAAACCTATAGTGTAACCTGACCCTCCTTTTATTGTTCCTTCTTCATTGAGAGAGGTTTTTTCCTCTGTGTATCTCTAGCAGCTGCTCAGCCCTCTACAGAGGAGTGTATGATATAAAGTGTCTGTCGCACCTGCACTGCTTCAGAGCACGAATCCTTCCACAAGATGTAAAGATGATGCAAATGAAAACACACACACACACACACGCTCTCACACACACACACACACACACACACACACACACACACACACACACACACACACACACACACACACACAGTCTGAGCACTTCCCCTCAGGAACCTGAGACTAACGGAAAATGCTGTGTGCCCGTCCCTAATGAGAGGAGACGTGTCGCTTTGTGGAACAATTTAGTCGAGCTGTCGGCTCACTGGAGAAATATTAACCTGGTTTTCTCAAGGTGCTCTCAGGGAAACGGAGACGATGATTGGCTCCTTATGTTACTGTTATCCACTTAATTGACCTTGAGAATTAAACAAGTATGAAAGCGTTTTTTTCAAATTTCACTGGAGCAGCAAATGTGTGTTGCGTGGAATAACATTTTGAAGTCGTGAAGATCGACTCTAAACATAGATGGACGACAAAGGGGAAGTCTGGTGGCTGGTGGCAGTATGGGTCATAAACTCCGCCTCCTCCATGGTAGTCGATGGGACATAGAACAAACTTAAGAGTGACCCACGATTGGTGGAGCTACTCTCTTTGGTCTTTGGGGCACAGAAAAGTTAAACAGGGGTTTTAAGTCTTTGTTTACAATGTGAAAAATGTAGAATAAAACCAGATGTGTCTGTTAATTGTTAATTGACCTGTATTGTAACAGAGCAGAGGCCCTCCCTCAATCTTGGGGTCGATCGCCGCTGATTGTAAATTACTGATTAACTTTGCTGGGAAAAGCTCCAGCTTGGTGTGTTGACACTCACACACCCAACGCTTTATCACTCCCTCGCCGTGACGCCGGCTGACCCGGTTTCGGTTGCAAAGTTTTGTTCGCCTACAAAAGAAATCTCGTCCCGGCTGCTTTTGAACGGCAACGCCTGTTCGTCTCAGAAACTCCATCCCAGTGGGAAAGTGGGTCAGCCCTACAGGTTGGGTGCCTCGCCGGGTCATCTACTGTTTACCAATACGTGTGTCGTCAAATAAACACACAAAACTGTTTGATTTATCACTACATTGATGTTTTTCTTCTCATTCCACTGGGTCACTGATTAACCTGCCTCTTTTACAGGGATTCTGGCGGCAGGCGAACACAGCTTCCCGTTCCAGTTTCTTATTCCAGGTGAGTGCAAGATGTCATTCCTCTATGTCCAAGTCACGCCCTCCTTTTACCGTAATTGTTTTTCTCGTCCACCTGCTTTATCAACAGTCCACAAAGACGTCAACAGGAGGAGCATGCAGGTCTGATAACCTGTTCTGATCTCCGCCCTTTGTCTCCGTCACAAAGCAGACACGCAGTTCTGTGAAAGTGTGTGACGAGTCATTGTGTTGTAACACAGTTCGAACAATCAGGTCGAAGATTTGATATCTGATGCCACTTGTTCACAAACACGTCCTCAATGTGCACAAGTGACGGTTTCCTGACGCTGCGAAACCACAACCGTGCAAATCATATGATCTGAACACACTCGCAACCTGGGAGGGCACACAGACACACACACACACACACATACACACACACACGCACACACACACACCCGGTGCAGCGTCTGTTATCTTGTGCTCTCTCAGGCGTGGGCTGAAGCACAGGGTGGCTCACGTTATTTATAGTCCTCTCTCCGGTTGTGCAGTCACTGTTTAATTGCTCTTCATGCACCCATGCCTGTCCCCCCTCCTCTGTCAGACCTGGGAGCTTCAGCACAGGGGCAGTGTTGACTACCATGTTGTGATAATTGACTCAGGAGAGAGGTGTCTCCTACTGACCCCTGCTGGTGCAGCAGACACACTCGTCCAGACAGTCAACCTGACTTTATTAATTTCGCCTTTAAAAGAAATTCAATAAGAAGGGGGAACGCATTCCTCTGCTCAAGCTGAGTTCATTTACATTAAGTACTTTCTTTTTTAGTAGTTCTTAAAGACAACACTTAGGGTCTTGATTGACATCGGAGACTGACTTGTGACTCTTCACAGCTCACTGAAATTAATCAGAAACATCATCTCGAAACAGCGACTTTTAAAACAAATTCAGCTCAGTTTATCGTAAGTGTCCCGACATCTTTAGACCTTCAAATCAACAAGTGTTTCCAATGGTTCCTTAAAAGCAGGGAATAGCTTCCTGTTGAAATGACGTCAGCGTCTTGACATGTGACAGAAGCTGAAAAAGTCAGAGGAAGGTTTTTGTCTGCGTCGGGCTTCACCATCCTCAGCCACGAGCTGCTCAGTCTGTTGTGTCTCCCTCTGCCCCCCCCCCCCCGGCCAGGGCGTCTGCTGCCAAGATGTCTGCAGCAACAACAACAACATCCCGCCTCTCCTGGTTAATTCTTATTGACAGCGGCAGCAGCAGATGTGTCTTGCGGAGCTGGCATCGGCCCGACTCACATTAACATCTGAATGAGGATCATGGAGGGGAAAGGGGAAAAGGAGCAGTGCCACGGAGCTGCTGGGCTTTTAGTTTGACAACACGTTAACGACCCTTTATTTGTTTGGTGATTTAAATGCAGATTGTTTGTACCGATCACAGTGTCAGATGGTATCTCTCCTTCCCTCTCTCTGTCTGTCTGTATGCTTTCTCCCAGAATAGATTGTTTTTATCTCGCTCCTCTTAAATTCCCTGCTATCCGGTGTTTTTCCTAAACAAAGTGAGTCCAAAACAAAATTGTGTCCCTTTCCAGGACAAGATGTGTGTTTTCTGAAAGGCTTCCTACATCTTAACAGCTCTGTGAGAGGCCTTCATGGACAACACTTTTATTCCAGCCCTTTCTTCATCCCACTAATGGCACTATAATAAAGAGCATACTTCTGTGGAAATATGTTTTCCTGCTGACAAACAAAATGTCCTGGGTGAAAACGTAACCTCCTTGGCAGAGATAATAGTTTCTTCTTCTCCTCCCTCTCTTCAGTCGCTGCCCCGACCTCCTTCGAGGGTCCATTTGGGAAGATTAATTACCGCGTGCGGGCCGCCATCGACACCCCCCGCTTCGCTAAGGACTACAAAGCCCAGAGACCCTTCTACCTGCTCAACCTGCTGAACCTCAATGAGGTGCCGGACATTGAAGTAAGTGTTCGATGCACAGAACTGTAACTTTGATCACCTCATTAATGTTTCTGAGACTGGATTGAAAGTGTTTTTTTTTTAAACCTAATCTCGAGACGTGAGTTCTGGTTTAATGCTTCTCTTTATTTGATCGGCCGTCCGTCTTATTCGACTTCACGGCAGAGAAGGATCCAGATTCATTTTCCCCTTCACTCTGCTGCATTGCTCACTTATCATTCTCGCTCTTCTCGTCATGGCTGCCAGTTTCCTGATTCTCTGGAGATTTGCTGGAATAGATTAACAGCACAACGCCTGCTAATGAGCCTGCTGAATTGCTAAACAATGCACAAACAAACATTTATCCTGCGACTCTGTCTCTGCAGCAATTGAGCTACGCTGTGACCACGAAGAAGTTCAGCTACCTGCTGGTGAAGACAGGGACCCTGATGCTGAAGGCACGCAGCGACCTGAGGGGCTACATCCCCGGGCAGGTCATCAAGTTAGCAACTGAAATCCACAACAAGTCTGGGAAGGACACGGGATGTGTACTGGCCAGTCTCATACAGGTACACACCGGATTATCAACCAAAATTAAAACAATACCTTCTTTGCGGAAGTGAAAAAAGACTGTCAACATTATTCCATAACATATTCATAGTCACGTCTGCATTTCTCTCACACCAGAAAGTGACCTATAAGACCAAGCGGCCTTTGTTTGACCTGCGGACCATCGCCGAGGTGGAGGGCGCCGGAGTGAAGGCAGGAAAACACGCCGAGTGGAGGGAGCAGATCATCGTCCCTCCTCTTCCTCAGTCGGAGCTCGCAGGCTGCAGCCTCATAGACATCGATTATTTCATACAGGTCAGAGAAAGGGTGTCCATTGATGTATTAAAAGTGTTTTTTATTATCCATTTAGGCGGGATCTACCTGAATGATATAACTCTTTAATAATAAGGCCTATGCTTCCTTCATAAAGTAAATGTGTGTTGCAGGTGTCGCTGAAGCATCCGGACGCAGTCGTCACTCTGCCCATCTACATCGGCAACATCGCTGTGAACTTATCTCCATCGAGGACCGTTCCCTCCACTCCGGACCGCTGCGGCGCCGCCATCGCACCCAGGGGAGCAGGGGTCACACCAAGTGCCCCCCCGGCGGAGCCAGATGAGGGGTTGTGTGCCGCGGGCATGGCCAGCGAGGAGATCCCGACCAAGAGTCACTCTCAGCAGGATTCAACCGGTCAGACGGTCACCATGTCGCCCGGCGCCTTCGGCCACGCCCCAGGTGCAGCGCCGCCTCCCGGCCACAGGCGACCCGACATGTCGGCTCAAATGTTCTGCGTGTCCACCGGCGCCACCATACCTTACTTCACCGAGGGAGAGGTGACTCCCGTGCCCACTTCCTGTTCGCTCATTCTCCCTCCAGAGTACAGCAGCTGTGACTACCCTCATGGTGAGTCATCCACATGACCTTACACACACTCATACACAGTTTATCAGTGTAACGGCCGACTACATCAAGAGGTCACAAATTTAACGACTTTAAAAACTAATAAAGTTGTCAAGTCACGGTGCTGAGATATGTCCTCACTTTAGGTAATCAATAAGAAACACTGGACTTTGACTCCAGTTTTACTGACCAGTGTACGCCTCTGTGTTTCAGAGCCTCCACCCAGTTACGAGGAAAGCTGCAGCAGCGCCAACTCCAGCTTCACCAGCCGCCATTAGGAGAAGCAGGCGATGAAGCCTCGTGACCACACCCACCCCCATCTGTCTGCACTCGCCTGTCGACCAATCAGAACAATCAGACACTCTGGGTGAAAGAGGATGGACGGTATACCCCCCCATTCCTCTTCTCCAGCACCCCAAAGATTTTTTTTATCCTTTTTCCTCTAATAATTAAAAAAGGGATCATATCTTGTATTGAATATAAGAATTTGAATTGCCCCTCATGTCCCTGCAGGTCGAGTCAGGTGACTTCACTGAGCATCACTGTGCCTAAAAGACAGATTTTGGATTGTCGCGCAGCGTCTCGAGGATTCAGGGGCTGGACACGTTTTCTCCTCCTTTTTATCTGGTCATCAGTGAATCGTTGCATCTGTGATGCCTTGAAAATGATTGGGGCCTTTGACAAGACCCTGCGTTGGCCTTTTTTCTGTTTGTGCTGTCGTTCTAGTTGTGCACTTGTAACTATTGCCCACTGCTCGTCCATGTGTGTGTCCTCATCATGAGCGAGGCCGAGGTGTCTTCATGCTGGATGTAAAGAGGAGAGCTCACAGCCACAGCTCCTGGTCTGTGTGTAAAACCAATCAGATCTCCCGTGTGTTGGACCTTTCATCTTTTCATCTTTCAAATCCTGCACACAGGGAAATAAGGTCTTAGGTAAAACCTCTCAGTTGTGTAACTTTAAACACGGGACTCACTAAAAATATTCATAATACATTTGTCTATTGGATTGCTTCATTGACATGAATGCATGAATGAATAAATTATTAAATGTACATGTGGAGAGCATGTCAAATTCAACCCAGGAGAGGAAGTAATAAATAACTTAAAAACAGATTGTTAATATTATGATTAATATTATTGTGATTATATACCAGTGTGCTGCCACCCTGTGTCGACGACTGGTAACTGAGAGGTTTTGCTTTGACCAGTTTTGTATTCTGGGGACAGTTTGTCTGCAGCAGTCCTCCTCTGCCCCCG
The DNA here is from genome assembly GCF_963576545.1 of Limanda limanda. Classification (NCBI taxonomy): domain Eukaryota; kingdom Metazoa; phylum Chordata; class Actinopteri; order Pleuronectiformes; family Pleuronectidae; genus Limanda; species Limanda limanda. Next base: position 6,334,970 of record NC_083636.1, read on the forward strand.
TGTGGCCACAGCTGGTAAACGCTTTCCTCTCAACCTGGTCTAGAAGCAGTGATGAGCCGTGCAAATTGAGATACCTGAATCTTCAACGCACCATCTGACGTCGGTTGTATAAATGTACATTTTTGTTTCTTGCAACTGTCTGTTGAGCAGAGCTGGCAGATACAGAATTTAGTTTTTAGAAGTGATGCAGGTGTTGTGCATCCTTGTCTCAGTCCTGTGAGGCCACAGATTGTTTCTCTCTGTGTTGCCTTGACTTTCTTTTAGTGCAGATGATAAACGTACATGTGCACGACGCTGCGTGTGGATTTCTGTGAATGTGAACTTCTACTGTATATGTGTGTGTCTGTGAGTGTGTGAACTCACTTCACTGTGTGTGTGTTTTTTTATTCAAACTAAACCGTCTTCAAAAAGATTAATTTCTGGTAAAGTAATGTATTTCTTTACCTGCATGATTTCAGTTTTAAAGCAACACTATGCCACAGCGCCCCCTGCAGCCACACATAGGGATTGACTCTGCTTGATCCCGGCTTCGAGAACCAGAATTGCTGCCACTGTAACAAATCCAACAAACTGTTTAGAATTCCTCATATTTAAGATTTTCCTGCTGAATATTTGGGATAACCTCTGTTTTAATAACTTCTCCCAATAGAGGAAACATTCTCCCTATTCCATTGAAGGAAGCTGCTGTTTAAAGTTCAAAAGTGTTGCATAGTGTTGCTTTAATTCTCTGAGTAAAAATGTCATTTTATTATTGTTATGGTGTCACCATTGTCCAAATTAATTCATCAAGAAAACTTTTTGTTTTGCACATGCATAATATTTGGTCACATAAATAACAGCTCATTACTTGTGTTTTATATTGGATTTGACCTACATTTGTCTAAATGTGTCCTATATTCATGACAGAAAATATCCTTGTTTTTATCAGGCCCAACACACACTCTTTGCTTTCCAGTGGGAAACTAATGACACTGAAAATCTTAAGCACAATTAAGACTGAATGTTTGTGTGTCAGTTTGTGTGTTTGTCGTATTCCAACACACATTAGAACGATCACACGTTAATATGCTCTGGTGTGTTTTTTTTCTCTCTTGACTCAAGATCATGTTGCCACATGTTCTTAATGTGAAATCTCCACAAATTTGATTTTACAATAGTGTTGTGGCTGGACATTATTCTGAATGCATGCCTTAAACACTGTGGACGTTCATCGCCCCCTACAGGAGCCTGTGATGCTCTCTCCTGTGGACTGTGCTCAGTGCACTCGATGTAAACAAATGTAGCTTTTAAACACGGTGAGAAAGAAACACTGGACCTTCAACTGGCTGAACGTTTCACTTTTACTAGTATTATTATTGTTGTTTTAGAAAATGTGCAATTCCTGTCATCTCCGAGAACGCTTCAGCAACCGCCTGGTTCCCTGAAGTTTAATTTCTCGTTGCCTTGTTTTTTTTTAATCACTTCTAATTCTGTAGATTTCCTCTCGACCAGAAGGTTCAAAAGCTTTACAGTGTGAAGCCCCATTTGTTCAGTTGTTTGTTTCTCTCTCTCTCTCTCTCACTCTCTCTCTCTCTCTTTCTCCTCTTCACACATATTGATGAGTGGTGTCTGGTTTTTGTATTTTTCTACTTGTAAACTGTTTACAGGTGCAGTATGCAGATGATATAATGTCAGCACCTCGATCAGTAAATGTAATATTTCAACTCACAGTGCAGAATCAAAGTTGTACTGTACAGAATAACAATAAAAGAAATAATGATAATGAAATTGACATTTGTTTGTTGTGTGTAAGTGTTTACCTGCCAGCCCACTCCCACAGAGGTGATGATATATATTAGTATGAATATAATATAATACATATAAATAAATAAAGAGAAACACAATGTCTATAGTAACTGAGGTACTATATTTAGACAATACATATAAGTTATTTAAAGATGTCCATAACTGTCAGCCACCGGTTTTCCAAAGGTTCAGATGTTTTCAGGTGGGGCACAGGGAACTTATATGCAAACAGATCGTGTCCTTTAAATATTTTTGGTTTGAATTGAAATCACAGTTTATACGATGACACCCTGAACGTTTACACTTGTGGTTTACTTTCTTTGCACAAGTGAACAAGGCACTTGTAGGGATCTGACTCAGCCGGTAACATCTGCTGGCTGCGGGTGAGTCAAACTGCAGCACACAGCTCAACCACATCACAAACTGGCTCCAGGGACATAAACATCCCATCCAGATTATTTGGTATCATGCAAATTAGGGTTTATAGTGTTTGTGTGGCAGTGAATAAAATGCACAAATGTCAGCAAGTGGAACAAAGGGAGCATTAGTGAACTGTCTCATGATGTGGGCCTGCTGTTCAAAAGATGTGGTTCCACACAGCTCTGATGTATCACATCCTTATGGAGCTTTTATAGGTTGAATCTTGGCAAATATAAGTCTCTGTACATAGCAAAATCACTTTTAGGCATTTGTAACTTTAAACTGTTCAATAGGCTGCAAACCCCTAATCTGCTGTCAACAGTTTGGAGTCCAGCATGTAAAGAGGGGAATCTTCCAGCAGGGGGAGTCAGCAGATTATCACACAGAGCAACAGGTGGGGGAGAAAGCTGCGGAGAATTGCTTTGCAGCATTTTTATTGTGATGAACACAATGGAGCACATTTTCACTTTCAGTTGTGAGAGCACTGAGGCCTGATGATTAGAGACAATGTTCTGTACTATTCAATCAACTCCAAATCCACTGTGTCCCTCTGGGGGGTAATCTAAAACTTTACGTTTAGCACATTATTTTAAACACACCTGAAATAATCTGGCATCATAGATTGATATTGGCTCGATAAATCCCCACAAGCAAAATGAATGTCTTCCTATGGAAAATGTTACAATACACATATTAACAAATCTATAATTGCCGATATGAGACTTACAATCAATAGTTAGAAGTGATAGGAGTGAAAGGTAAGTGGTGCATGAATTAAAAATAATAGCAACGCAAACATAGATAGATACATGATTATGATCATAAACTGGATTTATAAAGCAACTTTCAAAACACAGATACAAGGAGACAAACATGAAGAATTATGATGAAAAAAGAGTAAAAACTAAATGCTGTCAAACATTATATAATATATAAATAAATATATAATAAAGGATGGAGTAAAAATAGATATAACAAAAGATAGGGGGCTGGGAGCAGACTGGCTCATGCCTCAGTGAAGCAGATGGACGGACGAGACGACAGACTGAAAGTAAAGAACCGTGCAGATGGACGAGCGGGTCAGATCTGAATTAACGCCATGACTCAGCCGAAAGTAAAAATAAACCTTCCAAGATTTCATTCAAGTTGTTGTATTGTCGTTGATATTCTCTGCTCCGCTGCCTCTAATGAGACTGTTGTACTGTAGCTCCTCCAGGCTGCAGCTGACGGGTCAGGGGTCAGAAAGAGGAAGGCCTGATCTGTTCAAATTGGAAATCCCCTTCCCTGATGAGCGGACGGAACACATTCCCTGACAAATTGTCTTCCTCTATGAGCCTGTTCATCCCGGAAACTCAGCAGGAAGGGATACGATTGGCTGTTTGGGCTTCAGAGGAGATCTAGGTCAAAGGTCAAAGTCACTTCACAAATAAACAGCCTGAAATAGAGCGCATGGCTTGTTCCGTAAAGGTTAATGAGTATTTTTAGAGTCATAAAAGTTGGATAATTTATTTTATGTTTGCTTTAGGGCCATGACATTATACTCCTTCAAGTCCGTACAGGTGAAACATTAAATAAAAAAGAATGTGCTTCTGTAGATAAGTATTTTCCAGGATTATGAGACTAAAGATTGAGCCACTGGATTATCAGACATCTGCATTTGATCCAATATCACACGTCTGCTTTAAAAACCTCCCCCAGTTTCCGTTGAAACTGAATAAAAGAGGTGTTGATTCCACCCTGCGGTGAATCTGTGGCTGTATTGTTGAATTGTTCTGTGTCACAGTGACACATGTGCTTCTCTGCCTCCATTAATGTTCAGGCTAAGGTATGAAAGGTCACTGCCTTCGATAATGAGATGTTATTGTCACCCCGGTTTATTGTCTGCTAAATGTGGAGCGCTGGAGCCATTAGTGGGATTAATGTGCATATGTTCTCATAACACAACAGGTGAGATAATAACCAGATAAATCAGGGGATCTGTTTCGTGGAAGCAAAATCTGGAAGAGTTTATTTCAGTCCCATCCTTGTCCCCATGTGGAGGCTTTTACTGTGTAGAATGGTGGTTTATTGTGGTTTTGACAATGAAGAGTTATTTGTGATGTGATTGATTATGATTTACTGGTTAAGGAAAAACATTTCGCTTATTCTGTGCTTTTGTACACAAGTTAACAATTAGTGGAAGACAGCCATTTAGTGGCAAAATTCCCCAAATGCCATTTCTTGTTCCTTCCCATGGAGGCGGAATGTTTTTTGTCAGTCAACACTACTTATGAACAATAAATGGAATTCATTCAATACAAAGCTGCATGTTTTATCTGGCACTTTCTCTTATGCTCACATAGATGGATGGAAACTTTATAGATGCCGAGGGAAAGGTATTCTTGTTATGTCTTTTAATTCTGATTTTACCACTTAATCTCTGCGACTGTGGATCTTTCAATTAACACGTGAAATCTTGAATCAAATTTAATTTGTAGGAAATACATTTTCATAGGATGTATAATCTTGTTTTCGAGGGGGTCCTACACATGTTTACTACATTGGTTTTATTTTCAATATGAAATTAATCGATTTTTGATAAAGTTTTTAAAAAGCAATAGTTTGATCACTGGCTTTTGTGCAGTTTGGTCATTTTCTACATTGACTTTAGATAATAAACAATAAGAACAAGTAAATAATATGATATAAAACAACATTATATAAAAGGCTTGAAGGTAAACAGCATGATAATCCCTGTGTTTCACGTCACATTCCTCTGACCCTGGATCAGTGTTGACAGCTCAGACTCCATAATCCCTCCACACACGACCCGCCCCCCTGGTGACTGACAGCCGGCTCCTCCAATCAGACAGCGGGTTGACTCGTCTGGCCTCCTCCTCCTCCTCCTCCTCTCCTCCTCCTCCTCAGTCCCAGTCTGCTCCTCTCCTGTCCCGCTGCTCCGGCTCCAGTCTCTCCGGGGAAACAGCCATGGAAGGCGACAACATAATAATGCCCGTCTGACTCGGCGGAGGAGGCTTTTCAAGGTGAGTGAGTGGCGTCGAGCCCCGGGAGGAGAGAGGGCTCGTTAGCGGGCAGGAAGTTGTCCTGGTGGGGGGGAGAAAAAGTTTGTCCACCCGGGCAGGAGTGGGAGCAGAGGTGGTGGGGTGGGGGGGATTCACTCCCGCTGCTGGTTTACGTGTGAGTGACGTCGTTCACTGTTATTTGATGGGTCACATGCTCGAATTTAAGTTTGGAGCTTTTATTCTGGAAGTTGTTGGAAGACAGAAGCAGTACAAAAAAAATAAATCAAATATTATATTTATTTGATGTATTTTTTTACTTGATTTGAAGTTTGTTATGATAGTTCTATTCAATCAATATCTGTGGGATTTGATTTGTTTTTGTGGCATATTTATTGTGTAATTAGATACATTGTTGGTTTTCAAATTTAGTTTTGAAAATTGTTGGAAGATAACAGCTTCAAACAAGCAAACAAAAAATAAAATATCATTATCATTTGATGTTTTTTACTTGATTTAAAGTTTGTCATAAGAGAATCAATAACTGTGATTTTATTTGTTTTTGTGGCATTTAATATGTAATTAGTTAAATTGTTGGTGTTCAAATATAATTGTTATGACTTGAGAAACTTGGCTTGATTTAAAGTTGGTAATTTGAGTTTTATTAAATCAATATGTTGTCATATTGATGTGTTTTTGTGGCATTTAATGGAAAAGAGTTGTAAGTTGAATTGTTGGTGTTCAAATTAGATTTTAGAGCTTTTATTTTGGGAGTTGTAGCTGTAAACAAGCAAAAACAATCTTATATCATTATCACATATTACATTTTGCTGGATTTAAAGTTTGTTATGAGAGTTTTAATCAACCAATATGTGGGATGTGTTGGTTTGACACAGAGTATAAACTGTTAGTGTCACATGTTGCTTGCAGCTGTGTTTTGGGCTAAAATTTTGATTTAAGAGCTTTTATTTTGAAAGTTGTGTGAAAGCAGATGGTGCACACAAGCCAAAATCAAATAGTATTATTACCTTTGACATTAAGCTTGATTTAAAGTTTGTTATATTTCTTGTAATCAATCAATATGTGTGATTTTGATTTGATGTAATATCAAATGATTGTGATGGTTGTTGATGCTACATGTTGCTGTAGCTGTTTGAGCTTTTATTTTGAAATTTGTTGGAAGAAAGAAGCAGCACACAAGCAAACAATCAAATATTGTTTTTAGTAAAACACTTGGTATGAGTAACAGTTTGTTATTATTGTTATAATCAATTAATATGTGTGATTTGATGTTTTTTCTGGCATACTTGTTTTTTGAGCTGTATGAAACAATACACAACAATCAGCCACAACATAAATGTTATGTTAAATAATGTTTATGGGGATAATGAAGAAGTAAAGTAAAGATAGTAGAACGCTTTTCTTCTCTAGAACCCAAGCATAAAAACACACTGTAGCATATAAATGAATCACTGGAATCATGATAAGCACTTGTGGATGTGATACACAACACTGCTCTTCATCTTGCTCTTTCCTATTGTATATAATTGTGCACAATTTCAGGAAACAGTAAAGGTTAAACGTACTGCAAATAGTAACAACTACAGTATGCGCATACCCAGACAGAGACAGTGGGACGGGGTCTCTCTACAGATGTGCATTCCTCCAGCCAGCGCAGCCATCGCGCCTTTAAATAGAGCTCAACAGGAATGCAAACAGTCCAAGCAGAAAGATGAAGCCTCTCAGGGGTAGGAGAGGTGAGGACGGTGGTGGAAGGAGGCAGAGGGACGAAGCAGAAAGCTCTGTTGTGCAAAAGAACATCAGATATTTGCTTTTTCTTGAATGTCTCAGGCATCAAAATCTAAATTTTGGTTAATCTTGTGCTGTAACATCACTAATTTACAGCTTAAAGCCATCAGGAAAGACAAAGAGGTCATTTAGAGGAACGACTATACTGTTGGGACTTGCATCATAAGGTCGCACCTTGCATATAAGGGTTAGTGTTAGGTAACCTGATGTCAAAGTACGCTCGTGTTTATCAAACACACCGCCCACCCTGTGATGCCTTAAAAAGATGAGCTAGCGAAAGGCGAAATCAGCATTATTGGCTGAGTATGTTTACGCACACGAGGAATTCGAGTCACGGTCTGAACGTACTCCCACACAAGAATCATGTGTCAAGAAGACACAAGGGGATTTCGTCAAAACAAGGACAAACATAATGTAATGATGAGATACGTAATGTTGGGCAGAGCACTGAGGTCACTGAAGGCGATTTTAATTTGTTTTGTTCTCCTACTTTACTTTTGAATTGTTTATTTTTTTCAAATGGTCAGACAATGTCAAATCTGATATGAATCCGGGCCTGCGATCAGAGAGGATGTGATTGTCTTCATTACTGCAGAGCTGTATGTGAGTCTGTGTTAAAGCCAAAGTGAGTTAGTGAGATCCCCGGATCGCACTGTGTTTGTGGGTGTTTTCAAGTATCCAGCTGGAATCGTTTATGTAGAAACGTCAACACCAACGTAAAAGCATTTCTCCCCTATTTTTGTTTTTGTAGCGTATCATACTTAAAAAAGTTTTAGCATATTTTTCAAGGATCTGTGGTTCTTATCTATATTTGACTCCATGGCAGATTACAATCTGTTGCATTTAGTTGCTTGAAGTGTTGTTGGTCTGTTCAGCACTTAGACGTCATGGTCAGGTATCGGGTTGATTGGTGGTTGGCTGTGGTGACCATTTAAAATTATTTTGAAAAGAAAGAAGGACTCACTCACTCATCAACCAGTTTGTTCAGCCAGTTCTACAGAATTTATACATCCCAGATTTCCAGTGATCCTGCTTTTACTCACTATTTAGCTAATTTAACCTCATCAATTGAGTATATGCAGAGAGTTGGCGTTTTGTTGTTCCGTCCGTCCCAGCCAGAGTCATTAGAAGCTTTGTTTCCACAGCAGGAACAAAACCCATGTTGCTGTAGTGTTGCTTGATTTATTTTCCGTAATTGTTGTATAGTCTCCTGCATTACTACAACTTGGTGGACTGTTATAGCCTCAGTTGTTGATACGTCAGCAGGCAAATTTGACTTTTCTCTCATGGTTTATAGGCGTCAGGAGAAATGCAGGTGAATTACAGTCTGCAGGAACCTTATTTCCTTTAAAAGAGTTCCTGGGAATAAAAGTTCCAGGTACTTTAAATCATGGCAGACTCTGTGTTGAGAGAAGACAAACCTCTGGCCTCTCTCTGCCTCATCTCTTTTCAATTACAAGAGATTTTCCTGGATTTCACTTCAGACTCTGGGTGGCCTGATATAGTTTTATGCTCTTGTCTGTCACAGTCTTGCACTGTCAGCTCTTTTACTGGGTTTACAACTTTACGACAGTGAAACTAAAAGTACACAGCGAAGGACAAACTTCAGATACCTTGCTGTTTACCACTGGGGAGGTAGCGTGCGTACCCATGGATTAGAGTCTCTTTCTCTCCATATAAATAGAAGACTGGAGAGTATTTATGATTCACAAACATTGTGACCAAAAAGCTTGTAAAAATTTACAAATACACATTTGTAAAACATACAGAGAACAAATGAGGTAACACACGTATCCTAAAAAGGAAAGGGAAATCCAAGGTGCTCAGAAACGCCTTGTTTCATAGCTTCTGCAAAACTGATACGAGTTTTTTATTTTGTTCTTTCTCAGAAGTTTTCAAACATGAAATCTTCAGAAAAAACTAAATAGTGTTCACATTGAAACTTCATGTAAACTGCAGTGTTGACAAGGTGACGGTTTTACACTATGGTTCTGAGAAATATAAAGCAGAGTCTGGGGAGCTATATTTCAAAAAGTCTTCCCTATAACACATTTATTAAGAGAAAGTAGTCGGGACCAGCTTTTAGGTAATGAAATGATTAATCACATGAATGCGTAGAGGAATAATTATTAATCAGAGACAGGAATTAAAACTACACTGGCCCCATTGTTTCATAAAAAGCCGAATGTATTTTTAAGCAACTGACTAAACTGAGGTGTAGAATTGCGCTGCACAGCTGACTCACTGTCTTTTGTTCACTTTCTGTAGTGCAGCTCAGTTAAGCTCAAGTCACCTCCAAACACCTCAATCTACTCTGAGAGAGGTGCTGTTATTCAGCTGATTCCCTGCAGACAGCTCCCCCTGGCAGTCCGATCGCTGCACTCGCTCGGGCCAACAACCACAAGCGCACACACATCCACACAAAGTATGCAGCGTCTCCACTTAGACCTTGACACAGAGTCGTGCGTGCACATACACAGGCGCAAACCCAGACGATCCCATATGCATGCACATAGAGCTAAACCCAATCCAAGCCGCCATAGTCTCTTCTCCACACACTCATATTTCACTAGTCACACACACACAAGGCCCACGGCAATCAAGTTTAAATTAGAGAGAAGGCTGCTCCAAGAACTTGAGTGGTGCCTGCCAGGTCTGAGGCCATAACTGTTCTTGGTGTGTGTGTGGGTGTGTGAGAGGGAGAGAGAGACAGAAGGAGCCAGCTCTTGATATTAAACCAAATTCGAGGGGCCCAGATTGGGGTTTTTCTCCTCCTCTGTGCTGCTGTTCATGCACTTTGTCCCTGTGTGTTTTACTATTCCCTGCGCTCGAGGAGTTATTTCACGACTAGTCGCTGAGTTGCAAGTTATTTGAGTGCAACCTGGCTTCAATTTAATTTCTACCTCTGCCACGATTGTCCACTTTTGCTACAGTTCCCAGCAACAGCTCCAAGCCACAAGGTCAAGCCGCTTAAGTTTGGCTTGACCCTGTGGTTCGGAGCTGTGGCTTCTTCTGAGGGCGGCTGACCAGTTGGGAGATAGTGTGGCGATAGTGAAAGTGTGATATTTGTTGGCCAATATGTTTTTTTTCCATGGAAGAACATTTGTGGTGTGCTCCTCGAGCAGCTAAAGCCACTGTCACTGTTAACTCTGCCCGTTCCACAATAAACGTCTCCCTGTATGAATCCATGTTGAATCATGGCTGGATATGGCAGCGCTGCAAAGAAAGCCTCCTCGCTCTTTGATATACGGTGCTCGATGCCAAACATCTGAAGTTTGCTGCATCTGCTTCTGATAGAAAATCTGATTTCTGCCAGCGGACTCTATTTGTTACGATGGAAATATGTCAAAATGATCTGAGATCATCTGCATTTCATCTGTTAGCAGATGTAAGAGCATAATGTATGGCTATATAAGAGCACTAAAGAGCAAGCCATATCATGGAGGTTCACCATAATTTAAAGACTCCAGATAAATTAAATTTAAGAATGAAGTTATGTTATATGAAATGCCACATTAACATTGAAACAAACTGTGTGGATGCATGATTTATATTCACAGTAATCCTCCTATATGTATATCACTCTCTTAACAGCGGTTTTCCAACTCTGGCGACATAAATTACTTTAAACATTGCATTTCAAGACCAAACAAGGCATATTTTCTACTGGAGTTCCAAGGCGGAGACAGCAGTATTTGGGGTAATGGCGTATTTTCTGTCATCTTCTTTCCCGCCCGTGTACTTGTCGTGTCATCGTCGCAGCCGTGAGAGAGGAAGGAGAGTACCAAGTTTCAACCTACACCTAATGTGATGGATCAGTTTCTGAACTCATTGTTGTTCATTGTGTCCATTGATTTATAGAAGTTGGTCTTTTATTACAACCCTGCAAGGTTCGGTATCAGTTTACTAGATGGAAAACTTTACATACAGTATAAAGGAGGGTTAGTAAATGTCAGTGGTGATGAAGGCTGGTTTACACGCTCCTAGTTGACAGCAGCAGAGGACTGGCTGACGTTGACAGCTCCACTCTATCCTTATCACTCATCGGGATGAATAACTGTGGACTTAATAACCACATGCACTCTCCAAAAGTTCCAGGAAATAAAAATGTTAAAGACTGTACTTCCTTCCCATGTAAATGTGCTTTATGATTCTCTGGACCTCTCACTGAGCTCCACTGCAGGAACCAACCGCATTTTTATCAACTGGCCGCAGACACAGTTAGAATTTGTTTTCATTTTGAGTGTCATGTTTGACTGTGACCAACGTAACTTCATATTATTTCAGAAATGACCATTTTCATAACAAATGTGCAGATGGTGCTGATTTCTAGCGACTGTACCACCCTGTTCACTGTAGTGTAAACTGTGGATATACAGCTAACTGGATTAAACTCTTAGTTTGTGTTGGAATAAAAACACTGATTGCTTTTATACAAAACTCTGCCTCTAAATCGCAGGTGGTGCCAAACCAGTGTGAAGAATACTGAGGATTGATTTACAAGCTGCTGTAGCAAAAAAAAAAAAAGCATGAGCCATTTGGCTGCTCTATGTTGACTCCCTCCCTGCAGGTGTTCATATTTACCGTCACTGCCATCCCCCCAAATGCTCTCGTTTTGAACCCGATGCCTGAAGTGAAGTAAAGCGTTTTTTCCCGTCAGCTAAGCACATTGATCCACCATCTTGTTATTTGAAGAGGTTCATTAATGCAGACTCACTGTTACATCTCAGTAGGGTTTTATTTGCAGAGGCAGCGATGAGATCCCAGAGTAAAGGTAAAGAAGAGACAAGGAGCTCTTATTTTTTGACTTGCAGTTGTTTTATGTCTGTCTCATTACAAAAAAAGCCTGTAGTGGATTTATTTTGGGTGTATATGGACTTTAGTGCCAAAATAAGTATTCTGCAATACAAAAGACATCAATCTGTATTCCCTTAAGTGTGGCTTGTAGGCAGCTTTTTCTAGCTTTTGACTCCTGCAGCGCTGGCAGTCAGCCAAAGAGGTGACAGCATGGTTATACCTTTGGAACTGTGGATCATTCAATTGTAGGATCTTTACGAGCTACTCTGATTTTATTGGATGGACTTATTGGCTCTATAATGAATGATGCAGGTTCTGATTCCGCGTAGAGTTAATATTTGACATGAATATAGATATTTTTGTAATTGGTTGTACTGAATAACACACTTCACATATGTGTTGTAAAAGGGGAAGAGTCCGTTTTGAATGTGGTGGACCTTTTCAGATTTGCATGATTTGCATGCGTGTATCCTTTGTAAAAAAAATATTTTCTTTAGAATAGAACTGAGCTGAATCGGTTGATTATGACAAGGTAAGGAAAGGTATTCTCTCCTAAATCCAAGTTTAACATCTGGACGTAACAACTAAATTTTATGACATCAAAACTATTTTGTGTAAAGGAATGTTTCCTTCTTTAGGTCATCAGGTTGTATTCGTCAATGTTTCCACAGCAATTGTTTGTTGTGTGCTTGAGGAATAGCTTTGACCTCACTGATAGAGTCAGTCAGGCCCGGCTCCCAATAACAGTTTCCCTAGCAGCCGGGTTATAAAGATATGGTATGCCGAGCCTCCGGATCAAGGCTGTGAACAGTCATAACACAGGGGCCCTTCCACTCTGGGATTTCCATCGGGAAAGTATTGCATGAATTACACAGCAGGATTTAGGTGCGTGATTTATTGTTACCTAGGGGAATCCTAACACATGTATTGGTATGTCCAGAAGTCCCATGAAGAATACCCGTATTTGGAACTCTAGTACATTCTGTATGGGTTAAAATACTTAAGAATTTAATGGCATTACCCAGTGTATTGCTCATCTCTTTTCCCCTTGATGACTAGAACTTCAATAAAGATTTCTGTGTAAGACATCTGGCATCTAGTGAATCTTCCATCAGGAGTAAACATGCTCCATCACACTCTGGAGGCCAATCATGGTCCACAGTGTTGGTGATATGGAAACTTGAAACTTGTAGAACTAATACACCGAGAACAAATGAGTCAGTGGAAAATGACGGGCTTGTATCCAATTAATTAGTACATATTGGTGTATTCATAGATAATGTACTTTTGAATTTTATAAACAGGTTTATATAACTTTTTTGTGAACAATCAAATAGGAATTATTTTGAATTGCTATATTTCTTTCTCCTTTTTACTTAAATTTTGTCTTTAAAGAAGTGTTAATCATTATATAACATGATGGTCAAAATAAATCTTCCTCTCCTTTAGATTTTGGGTAAGTTTCTATACAATGGAGCTTGTTTTTTATCTTGTTCTTCTTTTTAACCCTGATGCATCCAATTGTGTTGATAGAGTGCAGACCCTTAGAGTAAGAATCCAGAAGGCGAAGAATTCCGATGGTTGGCACTCCTCCTATTAACTCTTTTATGTAGCTCAAGACAAGAGTTGCAGAAAAAAGGGCTGAAATGCAAAGTTCGGTGGTCTTAAAGATTTAGAGGCCACCCTTTGTTTTGAAAATGTGACGACTCACCACTTGGGTAGAATCTTCATTTTAGGGCCTGTGAGTGTGAGAGAAGCATGTGAAGCAGCTAGGAGCGTTTCTCTGGACCACGTTGTGTTCAAGTGTTTCCGTTGCAACCCGGCGACTATTTTTTCCTGGACTGATCATACATAATTGATACACCTGTCTGTTTGAATTATGTGAGAGTCAGTTAAGATGGAGCAAAAATTGTCATGGGCTAGCAGTGTGTGTGTGTGTGTGTGTGTGTGTGTGTGTGTGTGTGTGTGTGTGTGTGTGTGTGTGTGATGACATAACAGTGTTGGAATGTCAACAGAGAATAAGTATGAACCTGCTCCAACTTCTACCACACATTGCCTCCTTTCTTCTCTTTCTCCTCTTCTCTCCTTTCAGTTTTGTTTCTCCCTCGCTCCCTTGCTCACTCCTAACCCATCCTCTTTCTCCTCACTGCCTCCCTCTTTATTGTTTTACTGGCTCTTTGTCAATCTTACCCCCCCGACTGCCTTTCACCCCTGCTTCTGCTGTGTTTGTTGTCTTCATGGAGCGTTAGCAGCCTTAAAAGGAATCCAAATGTGTGTTATCGAGCATAGTAATCGTATCTGATCTGGCAGCCAGGTGGCACAAACAAATGAGAATGAAGCCAAGATTATACGAGCAATGTCTCTAAGGGTACGGACCCTTCACAATGCAGGTGAAGTGGCAAAATGGATGTTTGGACAAGATGAGATTTGATTTAGTTTATTTCTCATAAAGTATTGTTAGTTGGCTAGTGTCAAGACTATCGTATGTCATGACACTTCAAATGTGGATATACAATTCTGGAGGAGTGGAACTATAGCTTTTCTTTGTGCAGTTAGATCTGTCAGTTCATGTAGTGTAGATGCATAGATTCAATTATAGCCCCTGTGGTGCCCTTAAGAAACCTGGTGGTGCAACATGTTGGACTCCGTAGATGTAGAAATAAAGGGCCCATTCTAGGGTTATGAAAAGGGAATGATTCGTGTAGTTTCAGGTGGTGTAACACAAATTAAAACATAATAATGAATTATTTATTCCATGTCTGCTGATAGATCCCCCAAAAATGTGTCTACATTTCAAGAACTTCTTCCAATGTTCTTGGGCGTTGGAATTGCAATCAATGCATAAAAAGTAATTAAGAACTATTTGTCTTTTCTAAGTAAATTGTCATCATTATGAACAGGACGGCTGATTACGATTGATCTGAATCATGTCTGTGCACACATGCTCACTAGATCACATTGTACCAACACAGTTGATGGGAGTTGGCTGAATATGGCATCATCTACCAACTGTGTGGAAATTCTTGTGCCAAACCCAATATTCTTTTGAAGACTGTTTTATGGCCTGGGTTTAGGGTTGGTTGCAGTGAGTCAAGCAGGCAGCGTTGACATCAGTGCATTACAAAAACACTGCTCACCCAGTGCTAGAAAACAATGTTTGGCAAGAAGATCTGCTGTTTCATTCTTGAATGGATTTATACGGGAAATTGTCCTTAGCCGTTGGTTTATTTTTCCAATTGCATGGTGTTGAACAGGTTGTTTATATTTGAGAGTCAAGAGATATGGATGCACGAAGATGTGCAACCACTAGAACTGTTCTTGTGCTATTTTTTCGAGGCAGAGTAGGAGAAGCAACCAGCTCTCTAGTTAACTGACGGCCTGGCATCTTCTCGAGGTTGAAGAACCAAACTTTTTGCGGTTGGAAACAAACTGCAGCTTTCGGCCAATGCACTATTCTTGCGCTGACCTGGATTCAGCTGCTAAATGATGAAAATACTGTGCATGAGACAAAATGTTGGATCGGATGACACATTACAAAACAGTGGTGAGGAGAAACATGGCCTCTGTAACCTTAGATAAGAATACTTGATGACCAAGAAGACTCCGTTTAGTGAAATGATGTTAAGAAGGAGGGTTTTCCCTGAGTCAACATTGTGTTAGATAACATTACAGTTGGCGGCTGCAGCAGCGTAGCGGAGACCATGTCCTGCCTTGTTGATGCATTGTCACACTTTGATCTGATCATTCTGCAAGTGAATTTGTGTACTTAAAATCCACATGTCGCCGGATGCTCCTAATAGAGCTTATATCAGTATTTTTTGTCCAATCAGTAAAGACAAGATAATTGAAACGTCTATCAATCGATTCCACTCCCTTGCTGGGCTCAGAAGTGGTGTTTTTCTCGGTTCCATCATACTGTGCGTGCCTCTAGATTAGGAGAGTGACCACAGAAAACGTTTAAATGTGGACAGAGGAAGCAACATTGAAACTGTTAGGCGGTCTGGAGAGCATGGCGTGGGAGGAGTACACAAAATTCTCTAGTGACATTGAACAAATGGACGTGGACAGTTTCTGGATATCATGAAGACATTGTTATTCTAGGAAAGATTGTTGAGATACCTCAATACCAAACCATTGGGTGATACCTTAAAAGGGTTATTTGGGGCTTTGGAATACGACCAAAATCCTATATAGTGATAGGGACTATTCCATAAACCTGATATTGATGCACACTCCAACCTCTCGAAGGGTATATTTGTCCATGTGTCTGCAGATGTAAATTGAGACGAGAGCCATTATCGCTAAAACACATCTTTAGGACAATGTGCAGCGGGCCGGGCAGAAGTCCAAGTCTGGAGTTTGTTTGGAGATCTCAACTTACTCATCTGCCGACTCTCTCCGCCCTGTTTGACATGATTCTAAGGGTTGATGGTAAAATCGGTTGGTTGTGCTTAAGATTTCAGTTTTCATATCAGACTCTCTTTTGGTTAAAAGCTCCTCTGTTTGCCTTGGCATGTCGGAAATACACTCATCTCTATTTGTTTGTCTTTATTTTAATTTCCTTCCTCTATCCGTGCCTTGTTTGGAAATGTAAATAACCAACCAAAGGATGAAAAATATTTCATTGTAACTAGTCTGTGTTTTTATACATTTTTGCCCACTTGGGACCAATAAAGTTATTGATTGATTGTCAAAAGATGGAAATCTTCTTATCAAGTCACTGATTTTGTAACATTATAAACATTAAATTTGGTTCAGGTTGTTCGTCAGATGCCGTAAAACTAGTGAGATCATGCAGATATTATTCTTCTATTATTCTGGTTTGACAGATTTTAACTCTGAAAAGGTTCCTCCCTCCTAGCGCTGCCTTTGATCTTACACAGGCTTTTGAGTCTATGTCCTCGATCACTCCAGACACACACACAAACACACACAGTGACTCAAAATCAACAAACTTTGAAACCAAGTCATGCCGGCACACCGTATCTCCTGTTATATCTCAAGCAAACTGGTCGGACAGTTGTTTGTGAGCCAGGAAGCAAACACTTCTCTTTAATTGTAACGGATTTATTCAGACTGAAGTTTGATTCTGCTTCCAGCAAATAATTGACAATAATTAGGTTGTTGTTGATATTTTTTCCGCCTTTTCATGGATCAAACTTTAACCCACTTACCCTGCTGCTTTAGTTCACATAGAGTGTGTTTGCTCTGCGGTCTGGTTCTGTTTGAATAGTCTCTAGAATCTCAGGTGAACAGTGCAGATGAGCTTTATGAGTATTGGCTTTAGCCTGCCATGTATAAGATCTGTTTGCCCCTCTGTCTGCCTTGGCTGAATAGTCCTACTGTAGATCCTTCTGTGTACACTGCAGCTCCAGTGTGTGTGTTTGTGTGTGTGTGTGTGTTTGCCCAGCATACAGTATATGGGGGCTTTTTGCTTTACTGTGTGATCTTCTTGCCTGATCCCGTCTCTGAGATTTTGCCTCCGCTTGGCAGGAAAACTATGCCGCCTAAAGTATTTTTGCCTTTTGCCTTTTATTTTTTGTTTTTCCAAGGTTTATAGTGGATGTTCAGAATGATATGTGGTAACCCATCTGTGCTGCCTTCTATATAATTTTTTCTAGGGAAACATCTGTGTTGCTTGGTGAGTTTGTGCCACAAAATGTGGAAGGCAGTAGGAATAAACCGGACTGTGACACAATTAAAGAAAACAGTGTTTGTTTGTCCTTGGTCTGTCTTTTTAGGTTTCTGCCAATTTACAAGAAATCAGACATTCTTTCAAAAAATGTTCTCCATTTTTCTCTTCGTATTTAATTGTGTGGGCAGGTTTCCAAATATCTTACCAAAGGTTTTTTGGTCTGTGCTGTAAAGAATGATAAGACTTTTATTTTTATGATGATTTGTCGATAACCGGTGTTTCCATTCACTGTAGCCTCCTCTTTATTGCTCTGTTTATTTATTTATCGTACATCTCCTTCTTTCCTGTCACTATCCTTGTTCCCTCCCTCCTTCATTCCCCTCTCTCTCTCTCAATTTCACTCCATTCTTAAATCTGCAATCAATTTCCTAAATCAAATACAATGAATTGTATTTAGATAAAGCAGAACACTTGGATATAACTACTCCCTGTGGTCAAATGATGCAAGTTGAATGTTTAAAACTCATTTTTGCAACTGTAAACATAACACAATGGGACGTGCCAAAGGGGGTGAACGTTCTATTTGATTTCTCTTTCTTTGTTTCCATTTTAGCCATTTGGTTTTGATTTAGCTTCCTCTGACACAATGTGCTCATTTAGTTTGGTTTGTTTTTGTGTTTATCTTTAGTCTTGATTATTGGTGTGAAAGCTCCGTGTTGTGGTGTTTTATGGCAGCGTATGTGCCAGTAAGTGATGGTTGTGTTTTCTTTATGAATCTGTGGTGGGAATTGAGTTACTTTGCAAACCTCAATATCTTTTTTTTGAACAAAACATGCCTAAAGCTTTGGGTACAGAACACTGCATAGTATTGGTCGGATTCAATGTGTTTTAAACTCATCTCGTGATCATGTGGTTTCTTCTTTTAAATCGTAATTTTTGAAACTTTCCTTTAGAGAAGGGTCTCTCAGAACATGTAAAACGTACGACCACCTGTTTGCCATTAAATATTCTCCCTGAAAGTCCAAACATGCTGTAAATCCTTCTTCTGATTTGTATATATCTTCAAGTTGGGTTTGGATACGTTCGTGACTAACAGCACGGGCATTTACTTATACTAAAAAAGACATCGGGTTATTCTATATCTCGGCCTGTGTCTTTATGTCTTTCCTGCTTTGTCTCGTTTCCAGCTACATTTCTTAGCAGACAGTCAGACAGTAGTAATCAAGAAAGTATGGCGTTCTCATTTTTCTGCTCTCATAGTTTCCCCCCCACCAGTTTGGAGTGCGCTCTGACTGGAAGTTAAACTAAGGGTTTTACTTTGCCCTTGTGTATAGCTGAACGACTAGTTCATTAAACACAGTTGACGCCAAACCACTTTGTAAGTTCTCTCTTCTTGTCACAGTTTCAAACCCTCGACCTTCTCTACCTCCTTTATTGTGTCTATTACTTATTTTCTTTTACCTGTTTCTCTAATCTCTGCTTTTCTGCTCTCATAGTTTTCCCCCCCACCAGTTTGGAGTGCGCTCTGACTGGAAGTTAAACTAAGGGTTTTACTTTGCCCTTGTGTATAGCTGAACGACTAGTTCATTAAACACAGTTGACGCCAAACCACTTTGTAAGTTCTCTCTTCTTGTCACAGTTTCAAACCCTCGACCTTCTCTACCTCCTTTATTGTGTCTATTACTTATTTTCTTTTACCTGTTTCTCTAATCTCCGTTACCTACTAAACTTGTTACCTACTCTTTCTCAGCGTGTCAGGACAGTCTGCCTGTCTGTAGTAGTGTAATGGGGAAAGCATGGAGTTCCCAGCAGAGTGACTCATCGTTCTACCAAACAGGGGTCGTGTGTGTGTGCGTGCATGTGCGTGTGTGTGCACGTGCGTGGGTTGGTGTGTGTGGGCGGTAGGGGGTGGGTTCTCTATGTTGTGTTTATGTGTGTGTGTGTGTGTGTGTGTGTATGTCCGTTCTAGCATGTTTGTGTAGTTTGGGTGTATATGTTTCCCATGTTTTTCCTTCCTGCTGAACACATGGTGGCGAAAGCTCTTTGCCAGCTGGGTCATCAGTCGGTGAAAGTCAAACACACACGTGAACTCACACAAACACACTCCCATCCAATATGGTGTCTTGGGGAAAAAACATCTTTAAACGTATTTCTTCACATATCAGTTACTTATTTATCTCTTTGAACTTATTCTTCACTCTTATGACACTGCACATGCTCAAGGACAGATTGGATGTTGAATTTTTTTGGGGGGAAAACGTGAAAATTGCTTTTTTAGTGAGTTAGTTTTTGCCCCCGTGTTTTCATTTCATTGATTCATTGGCGTCATTCTTGGGTGGCAGTAAAAAAGGGAGTTAAAGAGTGATACTTATTATGGTGATTATGAGGACATATCTTGAGTTACGAGGACTTTTAGTCGTTTAAAGTAAATCTTTCTTTTCTGTGATATCATATTATGTCACTGAGAAAGAGTAATGGGTCTTAAGGGTAAAAATGTTGTGTTTTTTATTATTTCTTCCTTCACTGGATCGTTGATAGCTGTAGCTGCTAAGCCTCCAGTCTGCTTTGTACTTGGTGTCAATGAGGACAAGTGACAGTTCTCCTTAAAGCACAAACAGTCCAGTTTGTCATCACTTTTTTGTGTATTCATGCGCATGTGTGTTTCTCAGTGTTGCATAAAACAGCAATCTTCAACTATCTGCTTCATGTCTTTATAATTGCTCCCAGCAGCAGCGTGGCGCCAGTCAAATGTGGACTCGCATTTGCACGCACATGCACACACATACACGCACACACACACACACGAAGAAACACACTAACTTAAGGCTACATACAGCAGATGACTAGTGGAGTGTGGCAAAGCATAACCGGCCAGGGACTGCGAGTTAGCCAACCTGCTGGCTTATTGACTTGGACCAGGTCTGGTACAGCTATCATCAGCAGTGTGTGTGTTTGCATGTATTAGATTCATATTCTACTTACGTTTTGACAGCACGTCACCACATGAGCTATCCACTGCGGTAAGAATACAATTATTTATTTGGTTAGCAATGAAAGTAAATGCAGCTGTTACAGGATTATATAATCATGGTTGCACTTTATTAGCCCCAAAAAGTCAAGAATCTTAGATTTAAATCGTAAAAAACATATTTTTCTCTCCATTGTTTGGTCTCCGGCTGCTTGTGTCAGTGTTAATTTCTTTTGTCTATCTGCGTCTGATGATGGGCTGGCAGCGCGAGCCTGGTAATGGATCACACAGC
Source organism: Limanda limanda (assembly GCF_963576545.1). Classification (NCBI taxonomy): domain Eukaryota; kingdom Metazoa; phylum Chordata; class Actinopteri; order Pleuronectiformes; family Pleuronectidae; genus Limanda; species Limanda limanda. The sequence goes on from NC_083636.1 coordinate 6,355,675, forward strand.
AAAGATTTGTGTGTGTATCTGTAAGTACCTGTGGCTTTGTCTGTCTATGTGTACGGCCTTGTTGGATAACAGGGAGCAGATGTGGGTGGGTAGGTGGTGTGTGTTTAAAGAGCTTGTCATTGGCTCACACAGAGCAGATGTTTGTCCGGCCATCGTCTTCCTCTGGTTACTAGCACTGCTGACTCAAATTGGTTCTGCTACACATCAGATTCGGAACCAAACAGCATAAATTTTGATCTGTACAACGTACGAGAGCACGTTAAAGCAATCACAGACTTTTAGGATCCGTCAGCACAATGGTACTTTTACTGACTTATGCGTAGGTCAGTGTGCAGATGACTGGGAGTCTTAACCAGGACACTATCGCTATGGAATTTTCCAGACGGTAGTTATAAAGTGCTGTGGTTTACGGTAATATTCTGGCACTGCCAGCTGACTCCACTTGAACACAGCCCAGACATTTAAGCATAGTTAAACATGTTGCGAGGTGAGATCACATCTACAAACGATGTTATTTATGGAAAAGGTTCCTATTTCACCTATTTGTACTTTGTCCATTTAGTTTGAATCTAGAAAACCAGAGCTAGTAAACAAATGTCCCAGGAGCTTTTCCTGCAGCTGAGTTGATTAAGCTGCTTATTGCGAGTTTCTTTTTTCAAATAGTGTGAGGTGCTGTTGTTTACTGTCAGCCAGACTATGGTTGTGCAATTAGCCCCACTACTAAGGCAGGAGTCCTCTGTAGTTGGTGAGAAACCGGAGCCTCACGTATCATTACATCGTCTCTTCGGAGGTGTTGTGGTTTCAGGTCTGCAGAGTAAAGAGGGAGCCCCTCTACTTCATGGAAAACACTGCACCTGAAAACTACTGAACTTGTGTAACTCCTCGTCAGAAGTCCGGCTCATTCTTTCACATCACTGATGTCTTGTAACATCACAAAACACTTGCATAATACACGTCTAGCAGCCAGTCTGGCACACCCCCTGACAGAGCTAGGTGAAGGCAGAGCCGAGGCTGATATTTCCCACATGTCTGGAAAGAGGTTAACCAATCACAACATAGTGGACCAGCTGGTAAATCAGAGCAGACTGGGCTTTATCGGGGGTGCGGCGGCCTTAAAGAGACAGAAGCTAGAACCAAGTGTTTCTGACAGAGGCTTACAAGATGTGTTGCAGCTGTGGACGGTATGAGGACAGAGAGGTTTTCTAAAAATTAGAGCATGTAAACCTTTTGTAGTAATAACTTAAATTTCGAATTTTCAATTTGAATATCCGAATAATATGTACACAGCCCTATGATTTTGAACATAATACAGTCATTGTAACATAAAAACAATCGTGATTTTATATCCCAACATAATTTTTTTCTGCCTCACATAACCACAAGAGTTTAGAACAAAAGCCTGGTATTACACAATGTTGCCTTTGTGTGCTCGGAGGTTAAGGTGCAAGTCAATAGGAGTAGTGCTCAATCAGTCCCTCGTTCCCAAAGCTTGACTCTAAAACTCCCTTAACGAGTCTTTGAACCATGAATTGTGCACACTGTTAAACGCCCTCTAAAGACGCTTTGCCATGGCTCATGTTGGTAACCGAGGAGGTTTCACTGGACAACATCTGCTCGGCCAATTCATTCACGGCCCTTTGGCTCTCCTGCCGGAGTGAGAGCCAGTAAGCTGGAACAAAATGTGGCTTATATAAGTGGTTTTAAATGCAGACTTTATGAAGCTGGTTACCAAGCAAAGAGAAGTTGGATATCTCACTGGAAAAAATAAGTAGCTTCTCTTTAGGTCACAGAAATGACATCAGTCCTGGAGATCAAGACTTATTCTCTAATCTGTAAAATAAAATAATGATCTCTGCTACTTTGTATTAAAGACCTAAAGATTCACAATTCTGGTTTGTCATTCGATTTGCTTTTCCATTCACTACTTTGCTTATTTACTCAGGTAGAGCCAAACCTCTATTGCAGATGCTGAGAACTACATGAACAAACTATTATGATGCAGCTCGAGCACATTTGAATACGTAGTCAAATGTGTGTGAGGTGGTTATACTTAGGGCCTTTTCCTAGTCGCCATGACACACGTAGGGCCAAAACAACGCTGGATTATTTGACAGCGTGCTTCTTCTGCCAGCGAACAGTTTACTATTTACTCAGGAGATTTAGCTACAGACCCTTTGTGGTTTGTAATGGGACTTTGCCAGTGCCAGATCTTCCTCTCTCAGCCCCACTATGGCTCTGTACACACGACACAGAGGATTTAAATCCCGCCTGTGGTTTGCATCAGAACACGGTGGTGTTTACTGTGGCACAGACTGCCAGTATAATGTTTTTTTACTTCAACCATCCTTTCCTAGCAGTGTAATATAAATACAAAGAAAGGTTGTCTATCCGTGGCCGGTATATTCAGTTATCATCTAGTATTGCTCACACCTTGTCCCCATCCATCATAACATATCTGGCAAAGATCTTAACTCTGCAGAATTTAATAGGTCACCAGATTTGTTTACACATTTTCATACAGAGGAACTACCGCATTCGACATCTGCTAAATTCAAGTTGGTGTTTGGTTATTAATGACAACTCATATTTCCATACTTTGCTGTTTCTTTGCAAGTTATTTGTCTTTGGCTGTTGTTTCAGGCAGCAGCGGTAGTTGTGACCTCTTTTAATGATGATAGCGGCAGAGGGAAGAATTTGTATTTGTAGTTTAAGGCTGCAATTGTCTAGTTTATGAAATTCTCATTTCCCTTAATATTCCTAAAGCAGTGCTTCCCAAACTAGGGGCTGTGACCCCCTGGGGGGTTTTAAAATAAAAATGAAAAACAATTAAAAGCATTTATAACGTGTATTTGTTACAGTGGTTAAACAGCCGTCTGACTTTCTTTGCCCCCATATGCCCTCATAGGCGATGAGGTCAATTTACGATGCCACAGCATATACCATGACACATAAGAGACTTTTTCCACTATATGTGGGCGTTAGCTGAAAAGTTAGGGAAGCCATTTATGTGGTGGTGAATCATACACAACTCATTATTGACCCAATTCCATCGAGTAGAAGTGGTGAAGCAAGGAAGAGCTGGAAAATAATTTAAAAAAGAAAAAAAGCCTGTATTCAATGTGATTATGTTGATCACTGATGTACTTTCAGTAGTTATCATGGATGCTAAGGTATAAGTAATTTGCTTTACTCTTATTTTTGTTTGTGTAGGTCTGTGTAGTGTCTCTGAAATTTCTCTTCTCTTTAACTTGTCAAACACACACAAGTATAATCACAGACAGAAATGCAACCGTACAGAACCGTGTGGATATAACTTACAGCCCAAGGGGTGTGTGTGTGTGTGTGTTTTTAGTTCGGCCTTTACCCCATTATGCATTTCTGTTTGCGTTTGTTTATATATGAGGTTTTTGCTTCAGTATTACAGACTTGTATGCTCGCTGTGTGCGTGTGTGTGTGTGTGTGTGTGTAGTTGCATGTGTGAATAGCTGGCATATGGTAGCCATCTTGTGCTGGCGGCAGAGCTGGAGGAAATTCCAAAGTTGTAGAGCTGAGTCCAAGATACTGCCACTGCACACACACACACACACACACACACACACACACACACACACACACACACACACACACACACACACACACACACACACAGTACAGGTTTATGATACTGGTGCCAAGCTCGGACACACTAAGTAATATATTTTACTCTTGAAAGGACTAACAAGTCGATGGAAAATTCTATCTTCACTAATGAGCCACAAGCTGTTTTGCATTTTGTCATTGCTTAACCTATAATCACTTTTTAATATTCCCACACTCTCTCTCACACTCTTTCTCGCTCACACAGACACGCACACGCCGCGGCCTTGGTCTGCGGATTGGCTGGGTGCTATCTCAGTATCTCTGTACACACATGGCAGCCATTACTCGGTGTGTGTTTAGGCTTGGGCATAGGTTGGAAGTAAGCCTCGCTGCTTGATGGACAGATAGGATTGGCAGGGTTTATTTTATTGTAGGGTCTCTTTCTCTGGCTTCACGTTAACCATAGACTATATATAAAAAACAGAAAGCTTGACAGGCCGCAGAAAAGAGAAGCCAATTCCTCTTGTTCGCCCCCTGGTGGCTCGCAGTACTGGTTAATACATTTTTGGTTTGATTTCTGTCATTTGAGGTTTTCACACTGATGTAACATGTTCTATACGTCTCCCTTCCGGTCTCCTCTCTCACATGCTAGATGTTTCCATTCCTCGGTAACAGATATCCTTCACGCTTATCGTCTTTTCTCATCCTCCCTCAGGATCACAACCTTTCATTTTTCAACTTCATCTGTTTCCTTATCTCGTGTGCACTTCGAGGCCCATCAACATTAGATGATATTGACTTCAAAGCTCGACCGAACCTTTGACTGCTCCTGTTTTCCCCAACATGACTGGATACTAATAGCATTTATCTTTCCCTGTTTTTTCTCGGCCGTCTGTCTTCCGTCATTTTCTCCTTTCTTTGATTTCAAGCGTCAGTAGCGGTTGCTAGGATCCTGCGATTCACATACCTAGCCTTGATCAACCAAATCCAACTAAACTAAAATCTGATGAGGCTTTAATTGATCGTCAGAGCGCCACACACTGGAGTCAGACCAAACCATGGGTCAAAGTGTTTCCTCTCATCTCGACAGCTGATCAGATTATCCTGCAGAGAAGAACAGGTTCATCACAGGACACGTCAACCTCCCTGACAACTGGTACAGCGCTGGAGCCTAACAAGATTTACCTCCTGTTTAATTCGTCCAGGGGAGCTTTGTTAAGTGGGGGAAGGAAACGAGAATAAGGAAAGATTATCTACTCTTACCTCTGAATTTACTTGACATTCATAAATATTTGATAGCATAAATCTTTACAGAACAATTTGACCTCATATGACTCTGAGCTCTTCTGGAAATAAGCGACAAATTAAACATTAGTGTTTGGATAAAATCAGATGCTGTGTGATCTCCTGTCTCGCCTGTGCTAATATCCTTGTGATGAGTTGATAAGCCTGTAGTCTCAAGCAGGTGCAAAGGCTTTGATTGTGCAACGTTAAATATTTTGACTAGACAGAAAGAGGCAAAGAAACAAAGAGGCAGCGCAATAAAAATAGCAACTGTAGTCTGGCAAACCCTGTTGTTCAGTATCATAGGGGGGAAAGAACCAGTATATCATCCACACCACCCAGGGTGTATGATTAAAGCTTTCTCGGCTTTTTACAGATTTTCACAGACAAATTAAGCTTAAAAATAAACGAGAAGCATTTTAAAAGTTGTCTTAAGTTTATACCAGGTTTTTTTTTCCAAATTTTCACTCCACTTTCGACATCAATTTATTTTATAATATTGGGGGGGTCATTATGAGCTTACAGGGGATCCCAGCTGGCTCAACGCAACCTAAACAAACTTTGAAAGTTAGCACAGATCTCTGCACTTCAATCTGTGAAATCCATTTTTAGATTCTGTGATAACACAGCTAATGGCTCAGGCATAAAGAAATAGAACAGGAAAATGTGAAAAATAAATTAAATTGATGAGACAAAAAGGATTTACAATGTTTGTGCCTCTGAACCAAATCTCCAAAGATTTGCCTTTCAGAAGGTAATGACTTAGATCAAAGGGGTTTGTGACAATGTTATTTGGGGTATTTTAAATTCCAGTTTCTGCACAAAAATATGTTTAAAAAAACAAGCAACCCCCGTCTGTGTATACTCTACACTACAGTATCTTCACAGCACAGGAAGTTAAAAAAGGGATACGCTTTATCTTCTGTCCTCACTTGTTCCACTGCCCCCCCCCCCCCCCCCCACACACACAAACACACACAAACTAGCACACACACTAGCACACAAAGAAGACAAATGATATTGTAAACATTTCAACACTGCATATGTGTCTATGTCACGCTGAGATGTTGTAACACACACATGTGGAGAAAGACACGTATGTAAACACACTTGCACTGAGGGAGCTTCACATATGGAGACACAACACAAGAACGCACGCACACACACAAACACACATGTCAGTCAGCAGTGTTGTTATCGCCTGGAAAGGTCTGATGGGTGTGTGGTGGTTGCCATAGTGACCTGAGTAAACACGAGAGCCATTGTAGTTCACCTCCGCCGTCTTGGCCTGACCTCCTCTGGTTGGTGGGTTTAGTGCATGTGCACGTGCAGGCAGGCATACAGACCCCCATACACACACACACACACAGACACACACACACAGAGAGACGTTGTATAAGTTGTCATTGTTTTCTTAGAGTCTTGAGTGCAGGCAGACACATCTCACTGGCGTGTCTACACAAGGATGTGTGTGGGTACACAGTGCGCTAAATTAAACATCAGTCTTTGTTAATCTTTAATTAGTGACATAGCCTGTAATGACGTGACTTCATGAGCAGGACATCCTGTAATAATTTGCTTTGTCACCGGACAGTGTGTGACTGTTGTTTATCAGACTAATCTGACAGAATAGATGTTAATATGACAACAAATTTGTTTGTGTGTTTTTATATTAGCTTGCTCTCGTACATTTTTAACCCCTCATATCCACATATCTGCTCCTGTATTTGCTTTACCTTGTTTTTTTAAGCGCCTTATCTTCTGCTAAAACCCCTGACACCTCCCCCCTCTTGTCTTCCCTCTGTCTTCCTCCCCTTTCACTGTCTTGCCTTTCCTCTCGTAAAGCTGACTAAATGTGCAGTGGCATGCCGGAGTGTGAGTGACTCACCATGTGGGATTGTGCCGCCACAGAGAGGACTGGCTTTAAAAAAAGAAAACAACTAGCCCTATTGCATTGGATTACTCATCATCAGCACACTCCTCAGTTTACTATGAAGGCCTTTTTATCGTCTACTCTGGATTTGTGGCAGTTCACCTCCTGCCTGTCCTGGGTCTGATTTTCCCATTCACTGGTGCTTCGATGGGCACAGTTATTGTTTTAAATGTTTTCAGTATGTCTCAGCGTCCACCCCCTGACCTCCTCATTACTGTTGGCTAGGAAGGAATGTGTCTTCACCCAGGAATCTCTGCAGGATCTGTTAATGCTATTAATCCTTTTCATTCAGTCTACAGTGACAGCAGTGATGTGCATTTAGCAGCTTTCAAGAGGAAGCTGTGTATTCAGGGGATGTGAGACTTTGGGAATACTTGCCTTATGGCTGCATCCTGGGGACAATATCCATGGCTACATTCCCCCTGTCTATTATGGTTCTTGCTGGAAGAGTTACAGTAGAGAGGTGTCGGGTGGGGGTGAGTCAGAGAATAGGTTTGTGAGTACACACACACACACACACAATCTATGGAATGAAAGGGTTGAAACAGGAGAAGCTTGCGTCCTTGACATTGATCGTCTACTGTTTGCCGTAATAACATTGCAGTCATTTTGCATAAAGCATCATTGTTCTCTAAGTAGTGGGATCTTTAGATATCACATCTGTTGGGTCATAACCTGACTGGCTCGCCACTCCACAGTCCTAGACTCTTACTCCTTTTGATCTGGCTCTGATTATTACAGATTATTTTAATCATTTCAGAATGTCTTACTTTATTTTGTTCTCATCTGTTACAGATTTACTAATTTTGTAGTTTATTTTTACAACTAAGAGCGTATAAGAATTGAGCTCCTTACCGCTGTGCAGGTACCTCGGTGCGGTGGTGAGTGTCACAGCCCATCAAGGACGTGTTTACACTGGATGAACGGGCGGTTTTTCACATTTAGCTTCAGAAATCCTTCTCCAGCAGCTGCGGGAAAGTGGTTTGTGGTATTATCAGGCTCGAGCTTCAAGTAGCGGTGTGGCTTCCACAGGGAGTTTCACTATCCCTCTGATAGACTGAGCAGTGAGCTCAGCTGGGCCTTTTACTGTTTTCACTGAACTGTCAATGACTTGTGTCTCATGCACCAGAGGAAAAAATAACAAACATTTGTGAACTTGGCTTTCTCTAAACTGAGCACTTCTACACTGCTGCTGAGGAGATGAGGAGAGAAGCAGATTGACTGCTCGGCATCTGGTCGCTTGCTCACAGAAAATACTACGAAATAGTGAAAACTAAGAGCAGGGATTTCTTTTGTTGGACTGTCGATGAAGAAGTCAAAGTTGTGACTGATAAAAAACCATCAGGAACGATTTAACCTTGTTTGATTAAAATAATTAATATTTCAAGTGGGAAAATTAGATCAAACCCACAGTTTCCCTTTGGAAGAGCTTTTTTAATATTATTTATTATTTATATCTTGCCCATTAGTTTTTAAAAGCTTCTACCGAGGAATCAGATAAAACTGCCACTACTGGGATGAAAGACAGGCGTACTCTTGTTTTGTTGTTCAGCTCAGAAGCCTCCAGCTGTTTCCCTCCGATATATCAGATCAAAGTGTTTGCACTCCTTCAAACTGCTGAAACTATTTGGAGACTTGCAGTCACACAAAACTGGCTAATTGTCCCGCCAAACATAAAAGGGCGAGGGGGGGAAATGAAAACCACATTCTCAAGTTTACATCAGGTTTACCTCAGTTTACAGTATCTAACTCAAGACCCCAGGTTCTGGTATTTTCTTTGGCGGAGGGAATACGGTTTGAGATCAAACTGGTTTGATGGTCCGCTGATGCGGCCGTAATAGCTCCGCATTTTTTGGGTTCAATCCTGAGCTCGTAAATCTTGACATGCTGCTGCATTTAGAAAATCCTCCCAAGCAGACGGTCACACTAACACAGCCGGGGTTAGGAGAAGGAAAAAAAAACTACTCGAGGCAACAGGTCATCTGACACACAAGTACGAGCAGGGACATGTTGCTCAGGGGCACGAGGGCAGCTTAGCTCTTTGCTTTCAGGGAACAGCACCGTTTCCAAGTGTTAGGGCAGGATCATTAGATAGGTTCGTGCAAATATGTTTACTGGACCTTGCACTCTCTGGCATTAGAGATCGAAAGTAAAGAGCCTGCGCAGGAAAACACAATCAGGCATGGAGGGAGAAAATAGCTCCATAAAGATGGTGAAGGGGACTTTGGAGATAAGAGAGCGCAAATGAGAATTGATAGAATGGGTGGGTGGGGGGTGGGGGGGAGCGAGGAGATGTAGCCTGCATTTTCTGGTTGCTAGTTTCTCCGGAGGGAAGCAGGAAAGGGGAGAGAGTAATCCATTAGAACAGTCTGACACAAATATGTTTACTGAACCTTGAACATTCTGGCATTAGCGGGATGGAAAACATGGCCGGGGAAAAAAAAGGTTAAGCTCTGAAAACGAAAGGGACACGGACTGAAAGTGGTGGACACTGTCCATGGGATTTATCATCAGGATAGAGTTTGCTAAAAAACATTTGAATCAATATTCACTTAACCTATTTAAGAGATTTGGCAAATGTTGTCTGCTTAGTCACTTGAGGAATTGCTGTAGGCTTTTGTTCCTTTTGGCAGTAAATATAACTACCCATCGAGATATAAAAGTCAGATATCATAGCTGTACTTCTGCCATTTTAGGCAAAATCGCAGCACCCCTTTGTTTTATTTCTCAATAAGAGTCAAATACTCACCAGGATTAGATTTACGAGGCAGCCAACAACAGTTTGTAGCTTTCTCAAGAAATAGCCCTTAAACAGACACAGACGTGTTTTACTTTTGCAAGACTGTGCAGGAGGGATGGTGGTGTGGGGAGCTGCGGTGTCAAAGTCCCACCGCGGCACACGCTCCACCAATCGCCATGAAGGAGGTATTTGACTCAAAGTGCAGCCGGCCACCAGGGGGTCTAAACACAAAGTGTAATGATGTCTTCACCAGTCCTGTAAACACACTGGGTCGCTGGTACAAACTGCAGTGAATGCAAAGAAGGGGAAGAAAAACCTCAGGGGAGGGGCGGCCAAAGAAAAGGGGAACGTAAACAAGTGAAGGAGAGGGGAGTCGGGCGAGATTTGGATTTGCTGAGTTCCCTGTGTGAAGTTGAACAGTGCCCTGGTGGTGAATGTATCACTGCCGTGCTATATCAGAAGACAGCAGTGGAAATATAGTCCGTCCCTTCCCCTCGATACATCTGAAGAAGTCCTTGACAATTTTGGGAGGATTTTACTTGCTGTTGGTGTCTTTATAGCAACTGGACTACTTTCCTCATCTGTTGTTCTGTTTTGGCAGATACATATTCAGCACTTTATGGGAAATTGAAACAATGAAATCCACTCTTCATATCTTGTTTGGTGCTGCATGTGTAGTTTGCTCTAAAATTGCTTTAATATGTTCTGAAAGTCAAGCCAAGGGGATTTAGATTGACCAGAAATGTTACGATAAGTGGGCCTTTGTGCTTTTCCCACAGTGGTGCAGTTTTTTATGGTTTGTTTTATCCTGTGGGGTCCAACTCTCTGTGCAATGAGGCAGAACAAATATGGGTTAAGGTGAAACCAAAAGGACATTGGTTCCTGGCGACTTTACTTGACTTAGTTCCATGAAAGAGGTTTAGTTGATCAGTCTTGACTCAGTTTGTTGGTTTGAGCAGTGAGAGAAAGGGATTCTCTGCTTTTCCAGTGAGTTGTGTTTACTTTGATTAAAAGCACGGTGGTGTATCCTGAGGTTGCGGGTGTGGTTTTACAAAGGGAACAAAAGTCCTGGGTGTCTTAATGCCCGTCATACGTCGCAGGTGCGTGTTGCCCTTCACTGTACGTCGATATTTCTCTCTCTCACTCTTTCTTTGGTTGCCAGCCTCATGTATATCAAACCAAAAGTCTTTATCCTGTTTGACTCACACAACTGTGACACTATCATCCTCATTAAATGACTCACAACCAACGTTGACCTACAGTAGTTATACTCCCTGTCTCCCAATTACCAAACGCTTTGTCACCAATGTTTAGACGTCGGCGGCCAAACATAGCACCTCGTTGTTTGTATGAAATGTTTATTATGTTATTGTTGTGGTTTAAACAAACACAATGAGCTGTTTGGCTGTGTGACCTCATGCTTACATAGAGGCCGAGAACCACACAATTGTAGTTATTCCACGGTAGTTCTTCAAATTTGATTGCTACAAGGTAAAGCTAAAGTTTCCCAGATTTGGGTGCACATGTTTCCCTAGTCTGAACGTGGGTTGACGTATTGTCTTTGTGTCTGAGTTTTAACAGTATTTCCTCAAGCGTATTATTTCAGTTTCTTGCTCTCTGTTACTAATAACGACATAAACCTTCTTTAGCTTCAGTCTAAACTCATGATACTCTCGGCCATATTTTCTTTGTGATTTGTCTCTGACCTCCGGAGAAGGTGTCAGTGCTGCATGATTCAACACGTCAGTCTTTAAAATAAACTTTGTTTCGGTTTTTCCTCTGCCGCTCCATTGAAAGCACTTACGACAAAGTAAATAACAGTAAGCTGACAGTGAACGAACATCCTGTCAGTACACGTTCAATGTGTCTGCAAATCTTGCTTTATTTAGATGAAGTCAGTGTGAACCCTTCATGGACTAGAACTGGAGAGAGAAAGTGGTATTTAGAGGTTAAATGATCAGAATCAGTGAGAATATCGTCCCTAATAAAATGATTTGAAGCTTGAATATCGTAAATTCATGCAACCTTTGATTTGTTTGTCTGCTCTCCTCCCTGTGTACATTGTGTTCTTATGTTTAGCTGGCTTTTAGAATCCACGTCACAGCCAGTGACTCTCCACCTCCAGCTCCTTACTCATCACCTATTTTCTCCTATTGAAGCAAAGCTGTGTTTGACATTGAAAGAAATCCAGAGAATGAGAACTACAAATAAAACAAAAAAGAGCAGTGAGCTGTTTCTGCTTCATGGCAATCCCATCAGACAATCTTAGTCAGTGAAGGTCTGACTTTGTTTCTGTAGAAACAGGACATGGAACTGTTCAAATGCAAAGTAGGGTGATGTATATTGAATAGTCATAAATTATTGACGTATTTAATTCAACACGAACTTTGGACTTTTTCCTGCACTTTCATTTGCTCCCATCTGCCTGTTTGAGGGTGTGTTCCTTTATATTTATTCCTATCTTTTGCAGACTCTCAGATTTTCGTTTCTACGTCTGTTTTTTCATATGTATAAAGTCATTGCTCACTTTTCAGCTTACAGAAACATCAAAATACATCAAGCAGTTTTAATTTGGTTCAGATTAGAGCTTTTGCATGTGTGTGAGAAACCATTGTGTAGTTTTTCCACTACTGAGTTCAGAGAACACGTTTCGTGAGGGTGGGGACAACTTTCTGATGTGATCGAAAGCGAAAGCTCTCAAACTCTCTGCGACCCCGGTTGTCGGTATTTTGAGGACATCACACGTTCAGCTCCATAAAGAGAAGTGACACCAGAGATAAGATATCGTGAGAGTGTTTGGCATCAGGTGTTCAGTCTCTCATACACTTTCCTCCACTTTCCCTCTTTATCCTGATCACAGACCCTTATTTAGCCTCTCTCACACAGACGTTTCCACTATCTGTGTATGTTTTGATTTTCTAAATTACATCAGCCTGAGGGCACATTGATGGACTTGGATAAGAGCAAAGTGTGTTTGTGTGTGTTTAAACACTTGGATGCAAACACTACACACACACATACAGTTATGCATACGCCTGTCTGTCATGAATGCTCCCTGGGGATAAAAATATCTGCGGCATCAAATCACACTCTCATAACTTCCTGACGCATGTCATGACCGCAGGGGAGAGTAATTCATTTGTTTTATGGTATTGAACTTTAGCGGGAGAGAGGGAAAGTTAGCTCCATATATGTTCCATGTCTTGTTCCCCATGGTTCCATCACTAGTTTATAGTTTAATGCACTTTTATACAACGTCTTCTGTTGGTTCGTTTAAATAGGGAAATGTGTTCAGTGGTTTTACGGCACAAAACTGGAAGGTGGATCAGTTTTCCAAGTTGTACTAAGACTTTACTTTTCCCAGAGAATCTAGGAAAAGTAAAGCCAGTGGAAACAAAAATAGCATTGGAGAGTATTTTAAATTTTGAGAGACTCACCACAACAACTTAACTAGTGTGAGAGCGAAGCCACCAATTTTCTCCACCGTTGAATTTCCATTTTTAGGACTTTATTTGTCGTACTAACGAAAAAGCTGGCTCCATTTGTGACGTGATAACCTGTTGTTACCAAGCAACCTTTACTTTGGTTTGTCATTGCTATAGTGAGGAAAATGACAGAAGAAATTAAATTTTTCGTTTTATACACATTTGTCAAGATGATACTGCTGCTGCTGCTAATGATGATGAAAAACAGTGAGGCTTAAAAACAACAACTAATTATTGTTCATCTCTCTCTCCTTTTCTAGATGCCAGGCCTTTTGTCCAGTCCTGTGTGTCTGACAGTCATCTGGTTTCTGTCCTGGTCGCTGCATCCTAGTTGTGCTCAGATTCGGACTGATGAAGGTAAAACACATACACGCTGTATAAATGCAAATAAGAAAAATGACATTTTTCCAATGCACAAATGCATAGCCATGCACACACACACATGTGTGCACACACTGAATCCAGTGCACAGATTCCTTTGTGTACTATGTTTGATGCTATTGACTTCTCTGGATTCAAAGTATTTACTGGAATAAAATGCTGATGCACTTGCGGATGCACGCAAAAGCGCAATCAGAGATCCTAATTCTTGTTGAAATGCAATTTTGCTCTCAGCAAACAAGACATCTATTGTTGAAGTTGCGTTTTAACCCCTTTCTGGGATCTGTGCGACATTAAGTAATCTTCTCTCTGTCTGTTTCTACTCTATTATCTCTCGTCTCTGTCTCTTTTACCCTCTCTATTACTTCTTTCTAAATTTAGACGAATTAATCACTCCAGCAGTTAAAATACACACCCTCAGCACTCGGACTGAGACTGTCAGACTTTTCCCTTCCCATTAGTTCTACCCTGCAGCAGCTCCATGGTTCTTTTTTCTTTGTTTGGAAAGTACTGAGTTTCACCCAGCTTGCAATTTCTGTGCTGCCTGCCATCTGATTTCAATGTCAGGAGAAACTTGCAGCCTTCCTGTGTGCATTAGTGTTTGCGGGTATATGTACCTAAATGCATATGTGTGTGGGTTTTTGTGTGTGTGTGTGTGCGTGTGCAGGGGGGCCCTCTTGCCAAAGGCAGAATCAGATATGAGTGGAACGCTGCGGGTTTGGGGAATAATGTACTTCACTGCCAATAAAACATGAATACACACATTCAGAGGAGCCAAGTCTTTGCACTGCACCAAGGCCCCAAGTAACACACACGCACACTCACTGACACACACACACAAACACACAGAAACAGGCGGAGGGGGGGAGTATCTGTGTGTACGGTGTGTGTTTGGTTAAAGGGAAAAAAGAAAATCTGGTCAAAGAGAGAATGAATAAAAACGATTGCAAAAGAGTGAAAGATTGACACAGAGGATGAACTTTTTGATTTTGATGAATATATGAAATAATGATTCATTCAATTTATATGGAAATTTCTTTTATCTTGGGGCTTTGATTTACTGTAGGTGTCTGGTTGAGGGTTTCTGTCTCTCTAAAGCAATTTGGGGCTTAGTGATGAATCTGTTTGATATCCAAATTTCTATTTTCCAAACGCAAGAGCTACAATTTTGATTACTGTTTAACCAACATGGCTTCAGGTCTATTTGTACCTGTGAGAGTCTCACTCAACTCGTTGTTAGCAGAGGCTTCCATTTTAAGTTTGACTCTCTTCAGTGTTTCACCTTTAAATCTCTAAATTGAGACCCCTGAAGATTTTTGGCTCATTCTCTCAATTTGTGAAGCTTCAGTCAACAGTTAGTCTTCACATGTGGTCTGTTTATATGAAAACATTGCACCAGCAGTTAATGAGTTATCTGTCATCAAAGATCACTTTTCAATGTATTTAGACAATTATGATTAATCAGTTTCACTGTTGAACAGAAAGCCAGTTAAGTCAGGAAACAAAAGGATCCCCAACTTGACTTAATACAAATACAATTCTTCAGTCCTTTAATGAGGGGAAATTATAACAGAAGTTTCTGGTGCGCTCTCTTGGCTTCACTCTTCAACGTGGATAGCTAAGGGAAGAACGCATTCCTCTGCAAAGGCCCAACAGTCCCCTTACATGAAATCAAGCTGCACCAACTGTCACTCACTCACAGATATCAGTCCAAGAACCCTGATTAAATTATCAAGATCCATAAATTAATCTCTCAGAAATCAAGGAAAATGTTGAAAAAAAGCTTTGTTCAAGAAGGTGGAAAGATATTCCTGATTCTGTCCTATTATCTGGATGTGCACAAACACCTAATGGGTCCCTCCAGCAAGTTCCGTGGCAAGTTGTCACGTAGCTTCTGCCGAATCCTGCTTCCACTCAAACCAACCAACATACAAACAGACAGGGATGAGAAGATATCCTCCTTGGCAGAAGTAAAAATAAACGTTTGGGTCTTTCTAATGTCAAACTGCTTTGTTAATAGTGACACAAATAGCAGCTGTCTTAAAAACACTTCACGTAGATTATTTATATTTAAAAAAAAGTTCCCTTCAGTGTCTTCTCTTTCTGCATAAGACTCTTTGTGCATAAACACAAGATCACGTCTGTGCAGCCACTAAAAAAGCAGTAGTACGGCCAGAAAGGCCAGAAAACTGAACTCAAGGTGTCGGCGTAAACAAGAAAAAGGCCTGCAGGTCATGTATGTGTAAAATTGATTTAAGGATTAACTCAGATGGTCCCTGAAGGGCACACAAGGTTATAGTGGTGCAGCATGGGAAAACTAATATAAATATACCGATACAGCAAATCAAATAAAAAACATCCTCAATATGCTTCTTCTCCACCTACCGGGGCCTCTTGAGCCTCTTGAGTCGTAGGTGATGACATTTCTAAGACCCGGCAAAATGTTTGAGGTCATCGCTTTGACCCTTTTGAATTTATAAAGAGCGAGGAGAGAAGATAAAGAGGTGCTGTGTGTGTGGAAAACATGAAGCAAGATACAACACAACCACGGGACAGATAGTGTGTTACCAGGGCAGGGGAGGCCAGCAGGGAGTATGCACGCCTGAGGGATTGAGGCTGAGAATTAATCAAGGTGTGTTCGTGGCAAACGGGCATGTGATGTTTTTTTCCACACCGCATCTACTGCTAAAGCCAGCTCTCATATAAGTGGTAGCCAAGCAAAGCATGCACGCACATACATTCCCATATGGCAGATAGTGTATCAACTTAGCAAATCACCACAAATATTTGTTTAAGGTTTACACTGCACTTAGTGTTCCCTCAAAATCTGAACTGCCTTCCAGTTCAGTTACATGACTTCTATCTCGTCCTTTATTAATACAAATTGCTGTTTCACTCACTAAACCAACACCCATCTAATTTGTTTTTAATTCCTTAATTTGTCATCACTCTGCTCAAACATCGATTGGTCATTTCACCGTGGAGTTAGATTTGGTTTTATTTGGCTAGGTTTGAAGATAACACGTCTGGAATGTGTTTTCAGGGTAACAGAGAGTAAAAAATAAACCTGAAGCTATTTGAATAGCTGAAGCTATTTGAATAAACCTGAAGCTATTTGAATTGCTAGATGTCACTATAAGTGATTAAGGGCATCACATATTTAAGTTGACTTCATATGCAGATGAGAAATGTCCTAATTCAGCATTAATACGGTCAATTTTAAACAATGAAGAGTGAACAGGATGCACTTTAGTTTAGTTTGGTGAAGTTAGGACCGGGGTTTGGAGATTATCTTATATCTCCTGGAGTAAGTGAACTTTACTTTGTAAACACACAATGAGGAGAAATCATTAATAAGGTTTTACAAACTGACAAATACGTGTGTCGATCCTCAGTGGGATCAGCTCCACTAAAGGATATTTACTGATGCACAGTCGTTTTATTGTAGTGGTAATAATAATAAACTTTATACAGAACCAACACTGGAGCAGCTTTGTACTCGGTGCCAAAGTCTCCTCCGGCTGTGGCTCCCTCACCTTGTATGGTCTTGTTATTGTCATAGTGCTGAGCCTGCTGCTGAGCCTGCTGTAAATAACAAGTGCCTAATTCACATGAATACAGGTGCACACACGGCATGTCATATTGTGCATTGTGCAGATACTGTAAGCCAGACGATTTGTGCTTCAATATTTTATGTGGTGTCTGTGTTTGCAGTGTCAGGCGTGCAGTACGGGCACCTGGAGTCGAATGTGACACTGGCATGCGGGAAGTCGCAAATCAGGTAAGGAATGAAAACTACTGCCTGTTGGCCTTGATGGTGTTTTTAATTTGAGGCGCAATAACTGAAGTCTTCTGTTGTTCCCGACCAGGATGCCTGTGGTGTGGCATCTCAACCACAGCTCCGCGCTGCCGTGGCACGAAGTGACATCCAACGGCACCTTGGTCCTGCTGCAGGTCGACCACTCGGCACAGGGCCTCTACAGCTGCTACGATACCCGCGGGCTGCTCCTTCACTCGGCCAAACTCCGGCTTGGTCGTAAGTTTTGTTGTGACTTGTTTGGGCTCAAAGTGGCTCTTTAACGCCCGGGGGTCAGACTTCACAATATCAGCAGGATTAAAGCCCGAACAGGAAGACGTAGGGCGTTGTCATTGGACGTGATACTCAATCATTCTGTCTTGTGTCGTGGATTCTCTCTTTTCAGTCCCAGTCCCTCACAGTTCAATTCCCTTCTTTTAATAGTTCAGCATAAAAGTTTAAAATAAGTTTCTGTTTCTTTAACTCTTACGTTCTCATGTCTTGGCATTTTTCTTTTGCCCATTTAAATTCATTCATTTATTGATGCTATGAGAAGACATCTTGTTGCCGCAGTGATAATCAGGAGAAAGTCACATGTCCCCACATGGACAAAGCCGTCCACATCCTGTCAATGTTTTAAACGGGAAGCGGCTTCCTGAGCGGACTTCCTTTTAGGGGACAGGGTTTTGTTTTACATGGAACTTGCAAAGCTTCTTCTAAAATAGTTTGGTTTGATGTAAAAGGGACAAGAGGACACAGAGAAACATCTTAAAGGGCTCTAAAAAATGTACTCCCCACCATGGTCCTGAAAGTGAATGCTGTCTGACTTGCATTTCCCAGATTCCCCCGGGCTGCTGAGTGTTTCCTGTCGAGTGCCCAATCACACCCACGTGCGCTGCTCCTGGGCGGACTCGGTGAGGACCTTCCTGCCAGCCCAGTACAACGCCTCCTTCAAGTAAGAGCCGCTTCTTGCAACTGAAACACCGACGTCCAAGGTCACTTACACAAATCAGATACGAAGACGCTAAATATAGTACATGTCCCATAGAGTGTGCGAGTCTAACCTTCTCTGTTTCCTGTCTTAAAGGTGCTTTCCTTCCCCTGAGCATAACACACTTTAACACGACAGAATAACTGAAAGACTTCAACGTGTTTTGTCTTGTTGTCCAGGGGCAAAGGTCATGATTGGAGGCCGTGTGTCGTGGACGTCGCCCGAAAGCGTTGTGATGTAGACCACCCCGCCTTCTGGCAGACCCTTCACACTCTTCGAGTCATGGAGACCAACGCCCTGGGGTCTATGACCACATTTCACACCGTCAAGTTAGACAAGCTATGTAAGATCATGTGAAACACACGCACACACGCACACACACACACATGTGAATGGCTTCCTGTCACATTGATGGAACTGATGTATGTCTCTGTGGTGATTTTCCGCCAGAGGTTGATCATGTTACAGTTTTATCTTGTCTTCATATTCAGCGCTACTGGAACTGGCTGCTGCGTAACTCAAAACCTACTATTGAGATTGGCTTTCAATTCTTTTGGCCCCGTCCTCGGTATTATTTTATTTCCAGTTGTAATGTTACACTTATTTGACATAGCTTGTGAAAATAACTCAACTTCAGAAGGACGTCTTTTTTACTTCAATAGCTTCTCCATTGTCTCCTCTTTGTCTTTAGACTAAAAGCAATACACACATGTGTTTTATTAAAAACAGATGGACGGGTATTTGATCAAGTTTTCTTTGAATTCAAAAAGTGCTGAAGTTTTATACTAGTTAGTGGAAATGTAAAAATAGCAATTCTGCAATATCGAAATACTCCTGACTCATACAACTGCATTCAGAATCTGACTCTGCAGCAAAGGTCACGCTTATTGTAAGTTATAACTATTACAATATTACATCATACATTGACTGAGCGTAAAAATATCTTATTTCCCTGAATTTTAATAAAAATAGAACTTAGCACAAAATGTATTGCTCAAGGAAAAGTACCTCCAATCTTTTACTTCAGTACATAACATATTTACATGTACTTGGTCACTTTACACCACTGAAAGGTTCTCCTGTACACAAATACAAAACACATACACATAACATGTCAGGCGTCTAATGCTGCACATAATTCTTCCTGATTGCTTGTGCGACGGTGCCCTGTCTGTTCTAATATAATGAGCTCAATTATCTTGTTTTGCTGCCTCTCTGTCTACACGTTCTTATTGCTCTCACTGTGAGACCGTCTCCACAGAGGCTGGTGTTCCTTCTCACCACTGTTCTCCGCCTCTGCTTCCTTATTGAAATAGCTGTGTGAATATGCATGAATAAATAAAGATACAACAGTGTGTGGAACAAGATTAATGAGATGGTTAATTAATGAGTAGGTCTTTTTGAATGAAGTCTGCAACTTTCTACCCTCTGGTTCTCCCCTCGTCTTTTGAATACCAAGCCAACCCAGTAGAAATGAGTTTTCTTTCTATTCCTCTCTCCTCTCAGTGAAGCCAGACCCTCCAGAGGCCGTGGTGGTGAAGGCACAAGAAGGTTATCCAAAGAGGCTGAACGTCTCCTGGAAGGTTCCCTCCTCCTGGCCGGTGGAGGATGCATTTCCCCTGGTGTTCCACATCAGATACAGGCCGCAGGGCTCCGTGTACTGGTCCGAGGTGAGTCAGCCAGAAGGTTTCATCTCAGTGCTGAAGCGAGGGCAGTCTGGGTTAAAGCTGAGCGTTGCATCAAGCTGGAGATGGATTATGGGAAAGTATCAAATATAAACCTAACTTCAAAATAGGGTATTAAAGTGGAAATCTCATATTAAAAGGAGAAGTGATCATCATGACGTATTTATGATTGAAAAAGGATTTTGTTAAATTCTTGTCAATCAGAATTCAAATTTCAACAAATCCAGTATTGGCTTAACATATTTTTAATTAATATTATCATATAAAATGGCTGTTTTTGTTTTACAATAAAGGGGTAAACCATAATTTAAAAAAATTAATTTAGTGATGGAAATAAAAAACACAAATGCTGACTATACAGATCTCAATCATGTTGTAGCACTGTCACAACCTCGGCCTTTCTTTCCTTTAACCGCTGCTTTCCTCTGTCAGATCTACTCGGAGGTGAGTCCGGTCGTGGTGTTAGACGCTCTGGCTGGTCACCTGCACCAGGTGCAGATTCGAACCCGCGACGAGCTGGACGCAGAGAGCCAGTGGAGTGAATGGAGTTCGCTGCTTCTCATCCAGCCCTGGGAAGGTCAGAAAGAAAATTCACAAATACGCTGATTTCAGAATTGTTATTCAGATCGAGTCAATCTAAGTTGATTCAAGAGAGATAGCTGGATTGTAGATGGAGAGGAGGATTCATCATGAAATCAAAAAAAAAGATATGTGTCTAATCAGATCTCTGTGTGTGTATTTGTGTGTGTGTTTCTATGTCTGTGTGTTTGTGTGTTTGTGTGTGTGTTTGCTTGTCTGTTTGAACTACAGCCTACACCACCTCGACTGACCCCACCGAGGACTCAGAGGAAACCTCAGACAATGATGTTCCCTTCAACACGAAGCCTGAGACCTCGACTGCAAAAACACACAGTGAGATTCCTTCTGTTTCTTCAGATGATAGTTGTGGACTGTGATTTTATTCAGGAGCTGATGTCCTGCTAGAACAAACAATCCCAACACATATTTATTTATATATATATATATATATATATATATATATATACATTTATCTCTTTAGAGAAGGTTTTAGCGTGATAAGTTGAATCACGTGAATTATATTTAATTGAACAGCAGCAGAAGTATGTTTTGTCCCCTCATTATTTTTGGCAGAAAGAAGCATATCAGCCGTTAATGCAGCAAAAATCTCCAGGAAGACGTTATTTACTGTTATTCTGGTCAGATTGTACAGTGGCTTCATCACCAAATTGCATCTAATTGCAGTAAACTGTGCCTGCAGGGTGTATAAGTGTTTTTTTACAGTGAGTGCCCTGGGTGAAATGTTAAGTACATAGCAGCTCACAAACATGTGGTGAAGACACTTGCAGGACACACTGTTTAACACACACACACACAGTGTATAGCAGGAGACAAACACACACACAGTTTGGGCAGTGGAGTAACAAGCTGAACATTTGTTTAAGCTCGTCTTCTGCGAACCAGATGTCATCTTTTATTCTTGCTGTCATTTCCATTTGTGCTCTTAAATCTTCTCTTCTTTGTTTTTTTAAATCCTCTAAATACCAAAATAAGTGTTGTTTTTTTTAAACATTTTATTGTTGATGTGTGACTGTGTTTCTGCTTTGTTTTACTGTTCAGAACAATGTTGAGTTGTTTGAATGTGTGTGAAAGCAACTTGTTTACTCCCAGCAGCGCGATAAATAGATGTTTGTGTCAAAGCCATAATGGCGGATTTAAAATTAACTTCTCTCCAGAGAGTGATTAAATCCCAGAACACACACATACATTTTATTTTATTTTTTGGTCCTCGCAAAAACACATGTGGATGAAAGTGTGTGAACTCTCTTTCATCCGCTCAGCCTTCCTTCCTCATCTATATTTGCTTCTTCGTTTCACCACATGTTCACGTCTCTGTCTTCAAATTATCTGCTCGTCCCCGTCTCTCCGCTCGTGTCGTTGACCTCTCGTCTCGTCTCTTCCTCTCTGTCCCCACCCAGATCCTGTGATTGAAGGTGAAGGTAATTTGGGTTTGGTGATTTTGCTGGTTTTGTTCTCCGTGGTCATCCTCATCACCGTCCCCTCCCTCATCTATGTAGTGTGGTAAGACACACAAACACACACACTCACACACACTCACACACACACACACACACACACACTCACTCACACACACTCACACAAACCTATCCCACATCCACAAGCTGCAGTTTTGTGGTCAGTGTCTCTTGGATTGAGTTTTTTGACTTTTTTCTTTTTTTCACTTTTAGTTTTTTATATTTCCAGGGTGAGGCAGAGGCGGAGTGATCACGTGACCAAACAGGAACTCACCTCTATGGTCAAGATGAAGGCCATGCCAATCTAATGTAAGACACACACACACACACACACACACACACACACACACATAAAGTCATTTTTCACCATGGCCAAGGAGTTGGTTTGGCTTTATCACTTTGTTTCGATAAAGCCACTTAACCAAATTCTAAAACATGTTGTGGAGGAATGAGGCAAGAGCCAGGAGGGAATTGGTTCAGGGGGCAGATCCAGGAATTATTTGAATGACCAATGCATTTTTCCAAATTTCTGCTGATTTCTCAGACAATAATTTATGGATCTTGATCAAAAAGGCATTTTTTAGAGGACTGGTGCTGATTCAAATTTAAAATGTGGTTTCATAAGAGGCCTGTTTGGCCTGGGCGGAGGTATGTGCTCTACTGAGTGTCATTCCAGCTCCACATTGGTTTCAGTGCGCAGATGTAGTGAATATGTTCTCACTGAAAGCTGCGTGTGGTTTGTGCAGATAGTTTTAGATCTCTCGAGGGGTGTGGTGAATCTAATTAAAATCCCAATTAAGTGTAGCTTCTTTCACATTTATATGAACGACCACAAAATGCTCTAAACTGGGAGCAAAGCCAGTGAGAAAAAGTTCTGCGATCCCGCCTAAGTAAAAACTGAAATGGTTCAAAGTGCTGCTATAAACAACATTCTAACAACTCTTCAGATGTCCAGCCAACTTGTGATTATAAGTCTAACATACTCACACATACACACACACACACACACACACAGACACACACACACACACACACACACACACACACACACACACACACACACACACACACACGCAGATTATAACCCTGTCAATATGCCTTCATATATCTCATCCTGCTCTGTTATTTAAATTTAAATATACATGTATTTTAAATTAGCTTTTTTACTCTCCCTCCTCCCTGACCTCCTTCCTCTCCTCCTCCAGGTTGATTTCAAGGATCTCCCCATCATCAGCCCGTTGTAGGGCTCCTCACACCATGAACCACGCTGCGTCCGAGTCCGTCCGAGATCCAGGACGACAGGACACACACATACACGGAACTGTTTGTACTGAGTGTATACAAGCTGACTGAAGGGTTTTTGCACAAATCACATGTGCAGGATTTTTCCTGGACACATTCAATGCTTACGCCTGACTGCACTACCCAGAATGCATCAGCCGACTCCCTTCCACTGTCCACGGGGGGACACAGAAATCGTGTCTTCGCTCGCTTCACCGCAGCTCACGCCTCCACAGACTGTGGGAGCGACGCTGCACCGGGACGATCGAGTTCACTCACAACCGACGCTGCTTCAGGTGGACTGACCCCTCGACCCGTTCAGGGAGAGAGGGGTGACCTTGTTTTTTTAACCATTGAAACTTTTAAGTAACAGATTATTACAGGAAGTGCAGCTGCCAAACAGGAGAACAGAAGATTTTTATTTTCTTTGTGGGACAACTTGCTTCTTTTTTCCCCCGAACCCCGAACTCCTCACTTTCTTGTTTTTAATTTTGTTTGAGATTCAGATTTATGTTTGTCCGTTACTACACCGACCGACTCAACGCTGTGAAGGAAGCTTAACAAGTCTCTGTGTGCGTCTAATGCCAAAGCAGCAACTACGGGCATTATAGTTTCAGCTGAAAGGGCGGGAAGCGACCTGAGGGGGATGGACACGGAGGAGAAAGTCCAGGGTGGGTG
The DNA here is from genome assembly GCF_963576545.1 of Limanda limanda. NCBI lineage: Eukaryota > Metazoa > Chordata > Actinopteri > Pleuronectiformes > Pleuronectidae > Limanda > Limanda limanda. Next base: position 6,379,562 of record NC_083636.1, read on the forward strand.
GCCTGGGTTATTTAGACTATATTTCATTTACGACAAATGATTTTACATGTTGCATGACGTGCTTGTTTTAATTGTCTTGATGTCATTAGTACGCGTCACTTTGTTTTGTTTTGTTATACCTCTTTTTCTATCAATCCATCCACTGTTCCTGAATGTGTGTGAAGAAAAGACGCACAGGAACAGAACGAGATCAGAGAAGCGATACGGGCCTGTCACAGAGCACCAGCATGACCACATTACTTCAATAGTTAGTCAGAAAATATTAGAATATAGATATTCTGCTAATACTAGACTCCAAAGAAACAATTACTTCGTTCTTTGGAAATGGTTTAATGTCGTTTTTTTTCTCTAAGACATTAAACAGTATCAATTCATAGATAGAAATTAGACTCAGTGAAATTGGATCCAATCTGGTTATTTTTCACTTTCATGATATAAATAGTCATCAATTAAACTAAATAGTCAAAAGTCAAAGCAAATAATAATTCTGCATCGTCCAAGACAGTGTCTTCAAATTGATTATTTTGCTTTTTTCACAGATATTAAGTTTAAAAGATTTGAAATTTGAGGAAAAACCTATTTCAGCTCGTTGTCCTGGTTACAACATTAAATAAATTAATTAAATCAGCCATTTTATTACTCAAAGAAAAAGTATGGCTACAATATAATTTACTACCTAGAGACCATTTTAAGAAGAGTCTATAAAGGTTTGATTATGTAAGCGTCACTGATAAGATGAAAAATTTATAAATAGATGTTCTTAGTGGAATGCACCTGATGTTGTGAGCTCTCACAATCACAGCTATCATGCTGCTGCAAAGTGGAGACAGACCAGGACATGGATTGTGGACAGTTACTATGGCAACAAGTAGCAGCTTGTGTCCACAGCAGTTGGCTCACGTCCAGTGTGTAGGGATGAATGTTGATGGGGGGGTTTGCTGACGTGATTTCTTGCACGTCTGGTGAAGTTTAGGATGAAATTAAAAAGTGGGGCATTGACACAGAATCAATAGGATTGAACAGCTGCAGTTAAAGTTTATACTGGGGTTAAGGTTAGAGTTAGAATGACATGGCAGAGAACAGGACTCACAATATACTGAACTGTCGAGCTTCCACTTTGAAAGTCCAGTTAATGCAGCTGAGTCCGAGCATGGTTGTGTGTGGGCGTGTGCACCAGCCGACGTAGCAGCTTATCTTGATCACCCCCTGGTGGCTAGCTGCAGTATCGGTCAGAAACCCTGCCTACTAAAATACACGTTAAATCCATTTTTCTCAAATGTGTTTTCTGTCAATTTAGGTGATTCCCATCACACCGATGACTGACCTTCAAAGTGCAAGATGGCAGCAGCTGTATACAGAATATTTTATTATCCATCTTTATATACAGTCCATGATTTCACCGTTTGAGAGACTTACAGTTACAGGGGGCAGCTTACGTTAAAACCTTTCTTTCCTCCTTTTGTTTCTGTCGGCCCGGCTGTTCTATGTTCTGTTGATCCAAAGCTGTGTAGTTTTTCAGATTGACTGACTGTGTAGTTTGTATCAGAAACACAAGGTGCATATAAGTCGAACTCTTTCCGGTTTGACGACTGTATGCTCTCTCAAGCTAGCTCGACATATTATGCATGAATCCAGTTGAAGCTTTTTTTTGTATATTATTGTATATCACACTTTAAAAAAAAAAAGTACATATGTATGTTATACGTGATGTTTATATGTAGAGAAAAAAACGTCTTTGGGATAGTTTCACACACATGGTTTAACTCAGTCAGTAGATTAGCAGTTGAAATTTAATGAGTTCTTTGTTGGCAAATGTTCCATCCTTCCACCAAGTTTCGTGGAAATCTGGTCCGTTGTTTTTTGGCAATCCTGTTCACAACCAAACAGACAGTGAAAAGGAAGATCTCTTCACAAAGTTTGGTGGACATTGGTTTGGTAGTTTTTGCGTAATCCTGCTAACAACAACAACAACAACAACAACATCGTCACAGGTGGAAACAAAACCTCTTTTGTGTAGTTAGAATTCGGATTTTAACATCTATCTTCTAAGTTTCTATAGAATCAGTAATTTCTGTAACATTTCAATGCAAATTCTTGAAAGTGCCACAAGGGAGATTCCTGGTGTAAAACATCTACTGACTGAAAATAACCCATGTGTGCAGAAACTTCCCCCTGTTGTGTGTTTGTGTCTTTTCTCCCCAGTTATATGAAGCTGTTGTTACTGTACATTTACTGTATGGACAATGTGTTTACTGAATTTGTCTTCGTCCAACGTGCGTTCCCAAGTTCACTGTTCACCTTCGTTCACGTCTTCGTTTTCAGATGAACCACAAATTGATCTTTATTTCTTCCTGTTTCAACTCTAACACAGAAAGCAAAACCATTTTATTTTATCTTACTTTGAAAGGTAGATAAAGTTTAGATGGGTGTTTAAACCGGAAATCTATAAAGCCTTTAAACTAAAATACTTTTAGAGTATACTTTATTAATTGTTAAATTAAGATAGCTATATTTTTAATCAAAAGTTTAGATTTTCTGGTACAAGAATATAATTTTTTAACAATTTAAGCAGGAAAAAAAAGCGAGACTTCTCCCTAAAAGATTTTTTTATAATAAAATTAAATATCGACCATCCTTCACATTGAGTTTAATGTGGGTGATGTTTAGTATCTGAGCGTTTTCCACCCTGTCCATTCAGGTTCTTGTCATTTTGTCTCTATCTGTCACTTCAGTGGCGTTTTCTGTTTGTGTGAATGCACTTGTGTTTTTTCCTCCGTCTCCTCCATGATCCTCTGCAGTATGTGACAGCAGATGGAGCCTCTGCTGGTTTTAGTTCTTACGACTCAAATTACACTCAGGCGTCCATTCTCAGATGTACATAGTCTTTTTTTTTTTTTTGCTTCATGTGTACGACAGATCTCACTATAAGCTGTTTTGTTTTTTCTCCCCGTCTTTGTATGTTTCTGTGAAATAAAGACTATTTTATCACAACTTGTAACTTCTGGGCTTTATTTTTTTGTATCTGATGAATCTCAGCTTTCCTGCGTCTTCCTCTGTCTGTGGCATCGGTTGTAATGTCAACTGTCTGGTGTCCAGAACATTTAAAACAATGGTGCAAGTAGCCTCGGAACAAATGAGCCATTGATGGAGACGCTCCCTCGTGTCTCTGTCACATCGTTGGGATCTTTCAAGAATTGACCACATTTCGCCTGGAGGACGTCGCTTCTTGTAGCAGCGTCTTCCTGGAGAGTTTCCATTATCTGACTGTGACGGTTTCTGATGAATCCCAAATGCTCAAGCTGCCTTTTGTTGTCTTTGTGAAAGAGGCCTTTAAGACGTACAACTGGTTGAAAATTGCTGCGGCATTCGGGGCTCCACTTCCCATATTGCAAACATGTTGTCATGCAGGGTTCAGCTAATGAAGTCCAGGGTCCTCGGCTGTTCTCTCAGTTGGACGACTTCTGTGTCTTTGTAGACGAGGACATCTTCACTGACGTATCTTTGGCTGCTTCTTTTGCTGGATAACAGTGGAGAAAACATCCAGACAAACAAAAGCGGATTAGTTATGGACATTTACTTAGTGTCTGTACGTGTAGATTCAATTCTGGTACTTTCAAATTAGGTACAAGTATTTACTTGGACTCACTGGTTAGATTTTGCTGGTCAAAGGTCAAGGGGGCCTCAGAAAACATGATTTTGGCCTTGTGTTTGACACCAAACAGACTCGGTCATCACTTGGACTTGAAGATGACGTGATTTGCTTTCAGTGCTCGAAGGTCAAAGGTCACAGTGAATTTAAAATGAATCTGGATTTTTTTTTTCATGTAGATAAAAACTGCACTTGTTGCTTATGAATTCAACTTGAACTTCCTCACTGAAAAGTTTCTTCTTCTTTTAAACATAACACACACACACAGACGAAGAATAAGATAAACAGCCTGTCATCACAATGACTCAGGCAGCTTATCACTGTTGCTTGAACTTCATGTTCTTTACAAACTGATAAGAATATGTTATTGTTCTGTGCAGGGTGAGGTGGGGCTGGAGAGAGCAAACATCTTAAGTAATAAACCTAAACTTACATTTTACAAAGTCCTTTAAAATGTAAATTTAGATTTAAACAGTTGTTTTTTGTTTTATTCATCATTTCCGGCCAATAACTGTTTGTTTATGTTGGTGAAAAGAATTATTACACTTCAGCATCTTTTCAACTTATAGCAAAAACATTTACTAGTAGAAACCTGATTGAAAGTCTCATTTTCATTCATTATACCAGTTTAAATCCACTGTGTGAATGTGCCACGTGTATTAATGTAAACCCACAGATTATATACATGATAGATTTTATTGAGATAAAAAGAACACTGCGTGAAAACTTCCAAGCTATTCACATTTTCTCCAGATGAAAAACAAAACTGGAAAAAACCCAACGACAAATAAATAACATAAAATGTGCAAAATCCAACGTAATATTGCATCAATGAAGGTCACGTGGTAAAAAATAAGCAGCAGAGAATGAGATTGTGTTTGACAGCGAATGACACAAGTGAAGGTGAGACCACAGCTTCCATGTCCGTTCTGTTCAGCAGAGCTAAAGATGGTGAAAGATTTAATAAAATGTCACTAACTTCTGCTTTGAACTGTGTTTGCATAATTCCACTGTAAAACGATAATTAAAATAAATCGGAACATAATTTAAATAAAGATTAAAGTGCGAAAAAATAAGAAAAGAAAACCTATAAAACACCCAAACAACAAAATATATAAATAAAGATTCTTAACTGAATCTCATGTACCATTTCTATCTCATTTCACGACTCTGAGCACAGACTCCACAGAGAGAAAATATATTGAGTTATCAAAAGTGAAAGTAATCGAGAATCACTACAGCTCACTGCCGCCACCTAGCGAACAAAAAGCACCACTACAACAGCTTCACAAGAAAAGAACCAAATCTGATGGAATTTGAAAAATTGTTACGTCTCAGATTTGAGAAGTTTTCAACATAAAACTAAAATCAGTTTCAGTTGGAAAAAAAATTGGCCATTTTATATTTCAATTCAATCATGTACATTCAATAGTACAAGCCTCTAAAACCCATTAAATACACTGGATTAAATATTTTGTACCAATTAAAAAGCAGTATTAACAATACTGTTTAAGAATGTGTGTGTATGTGTGTGATCAGTCTACAGCTATAAGAGTGTGTGATGATTTCAGCTGTGTCTTAGTGATTTATAATATTTATGAATGACATCCCTCATCACTGAAAAGCCAATTAAGAATTCCAACATGTCGACTCTACTGTACATTATCATTTAAGTACAGTAGCATAAGAAGAAAATAGCAACAGGTCACATACAGCAAGTTAACATGTAATATGTAGATATTACTTTCAATGAACACAGTATTGTAAAGGTTACTCCCTTGAATGTTTATTATAATTACACAAGAATCTGCCGAGTTGAACTTTAAATTAACTTAAGAGCTTCCGAAATAATTTGTCATAGTTTCACTTTTGTTGCAGCAACTGAGCCAAATCCGTAGATTCACATAGAACTATGATGGAGCTTCCTGTTTAAAAGTGGACAAAGAATTGTTTTACAAAGTAATAATCCAGAAAGAAATGTACAGCATCTTCAACAGAGCATCTTATAAGTGAAATAATTCTCCCTCCTCTCCCTGGGAATGAGGACGTGTGTTTCCAGCCAAATCAAACAAAGCTAAGGTCAAGATGCTGTAAACATCATAAACAAACAAGGAGTAACCACAAGGTCAAGAAACTCCACAATCATCGTCCATCTCAAAAGTTTGGCACTGAAAACCGCTGCTGCAACTCAGAGCTGCAGAAACTGGCTCCTGTTAAAGCTCGATCGGAGATTAAGTGAAAGTCACAGATGATTGTTGTTGTTTTGTGGTGGTTATTAAATGTTCTTTTAAAGTATATTGACTTTGACTGCTATGGCAGACGAAGAAGTTTCTAAGCACAGTGGAGTAAATGTGGTGAGAGTGACACTGCTGACAACACGTGCCGGTGTCCAGCAGCCTGTGGTTGACCTGTGGTTGACCTTTGGTTGAATTTTCCTGGAGTAAGGACGAGGGCGGCTCGTGGTAGTGAAGGTGTGAAGAGTTCAGGGGCATGAGACGTGATGTGAACACTTGTAGGTTCGAGTCCCTCGTGTTGGTGAAGACGAGCAGCCATCGACAAGTCTCTGCTGAACGATGAGTCAAAGCTTTAAAAGGTCAGAGACAGTTACTGAAGAGCAGCAGAGAAAAAAGTAAAACGTGATTGACACCTGATTTTGAAAAGCTAATTTGTTCCAATCTTTTTCTTCTTCATCTCACAGCAACCGTTTCTTCATCCAGCAAATAAATCAGAAAAAGATTGATTTGTCCTTCCAGCAAAAATCTTTCAAATACAATTTCCACGAAACTTAAGTCACGAACATCCTCCAGTTATTTCAAGTAAGTAAAAGTTGTTTCTCACATTTCTATCCACACGGGATCAGCACCAGACGCCACTGGTGAGTCAGTGGCCTCTAAACGTCAATGGCCACCCCGTGTTTGGTGGAGATCAAATCCCTGGTTCCCGTCAGATACATGAGCACCGAACACAGGTGGGGGAGCGTGGCCGTGGTGCTGATGTACAGCCAGTAGGGGATCGGTGCCGTGTGGCCGAAGGGACACAACCACAGCCCGTGGCGCACGGCATCCCGGACGTGGTGCGTCGCCATGGAGATGAAAATCATCCACGGCAGGGAGCACCAAGCGTCTTTGAGGCGTCCGATCCACATGAGGAAGCGGAGGGAGAGACAGAGCACGGGGATGAGAGAGGAGCAGTGGAGGGGAGGACGCTGAGGGAGAGACACGGCAGCCTGGAAGGAGACAGGGAGAAGGAATCAGCTGTGAATACTTTGAAACTTGTTCTTTGGTCCGAGGAAATCAACCCTCAATATATACAAATATCAATACTTCAAACCATTTATTGGATGAGTTCTGCAGAATGTAAGAAAATGTCAAATAACTATCAAAACTTTGCTTGATTTCCATCACATTTCTTCTGGCACTTATTCGGTAAAAGATTTCAAATGTAAAAAACACATTGGATAAACAACCTTGATTAAAGGTGGCGCTCTTACCTTGAGTGACAGGGATCCAGCCATGTAGAAGTGGTCCAGGTCTATGATGGACGCCAGGAGACCAGCCAGAAGCACCTCGTACAGATCGCTCTTTTTCCTCAGTCCGATAACAACCGCCCACGACCACAGGCCCACCAACCCGTGTGTGGCGTTGTCCAGGGCGGCGCGCAGCCACAGGTGGTTTTGGATGACCGACATCTGGAGGGCGTGGTCGGCCACCACGCAGAACATCCCGAGTCCCGCAGACGCCAGCAGGGAGGCGGAGCTGAAAGTCTGTAGGAGGGCCTGAGCTTTCTCTGTCTCCACAGCCAGGCTGAGGGGGACAGGAGCCCCTTCGCCCCTCAGGCCCAGGCCCAGCAGGGGGGACGAGGAGGGGGAGGAGTCCAGCTTGGAGTAGAATCCTTGCATGTTGACAGACGGCTGGGGGGGCCAATCGCCACTGACGGTCAAAAAGATTCAGGTAGACTAGAGGAGGAAGGAAGGAAGGAGAGGGATTAATGACGGCATCACCATCTTTCCTCTGCCTCCATATTCACACATTTGACAAGAAGTGGTCAGAGATCCATTCTGCTGTGAGGCCAAGATGGCGATTGTTGAGGGTGAGAATCATTCATCCTCTTTTACTCTCACCTTGACAGTTTGAGCGAAATCCAGATTGTAATGCACTCAAACTATCAAGTGGGTATAGAAGTACATAAATTGCGACACATCTTCTACAGATATTAGACACGTGCAGCCACAGGAGGGCAGTAAATTACACCATGAAGGAAAGGAGGCATTTTTACATCAGGTCTGAGATGAGAGGAAATAAATCACTTCCACGATGGTGTCATTCTAATGAATTATAAGAATCAAGATAAATGGAAGAGAGGATATAGATAGATAGAGAGATAGAGAGATGGATGGATAGAGATAGATAGATAGATATATATGTGGATAGATAGATAGATAGATAGATAGATAGATAGATAGATAGATAGATAGATAGATAGATAGATAGATAGATAGATAGATAGATAGATAGATAGATAGACATATGTATAGATGTATAGATAGATAGATATAAAGATATATGTATAGATGTTTAGATAGATAGATAGATAGATAGATGGATAGAGATGTATATATATAGATAGATAGATAGATAGATAGATAGATAGATAGATAGATAGATAGATAGATAGATAGATAGATAGATGTATAGATAGATAGATATGTGGATAGATAGATAGATGGATTTATTTCTGGTCTGGAGGTTAAAGATGCAGCTGGTTGACTCCTTGTTTAACCTGATGGAGCGGACACAGTGTTTTCATGGTGTGAATCTACAGATGAAGTTAAATCAGATTCTGTTTCTCACGCAACACTGTGAAATGTAGGACAGAGTCATGTGACATCTGAATCCACAACAAGTCCTCCATCTCCTGCAGGAACAAACGTTCTAGATCCTCAGTATGAAACAGGAAGTAGCTTCTAGTTTATAATTCTGCACCTGCTCACAGCTGCTGGTGAACGTTAGCATGCTAACTGGGGTTAGCGCCGTTTTAATGTCATTCATTATTCTTTATCAATCATCATCTTCAAAAAAACACCAGCATCAATGGGGCTAACAGTTAGCTCAAAGCTAACCGGCTAACCGGCTAGCAGTGACAGATGAGGCTAACGGCTAGCTCAGAGCTAACCGGCTAGCAGTGACAGATGAGGCTAACGGCTAGCTCAAAGCTAGCCGGCTAGCAGTGACAGATGCTGCTGCTTCTGCTGCTTTGTGTTGGCGGACAGCAGCTAATTAGCAGCTAGCTAAGCTAACACCGATATATTCCATTGCACGACGCGCGTCACGTTACGTTAAATCACGTTATTAAACTGTTTTCTGGTTAATTATCGTGTTGTTGTGTTTTTTATGAATAAACACAAAGACACTCACCACATCTCCCTGCATCCGCTGTCGCCCACACTTCTTCTCTGGTGTTTTGTGTCAGGGTTAACGGAGGAAGGCTTTGCTGCCACCCTCAGGTCAAGAGAGGAACAGCCGGGAGTAGCAACAACTAAGAAACAGTGAATTTCAGTTTCATGTTTCATTTGTTATGTGCAAGTTAACACAGGGTCAACAGTGCTAGAGTTCAGTTACAATAGAAGAAAGGTAGAGAGAACTTACTACAAGAAAGTCAAATACATTCAATTAACTGCATGTAGTTACTGCACTGTGTGTGTAACAGTTGTTAAATTTTTTCCAATTAAAGTGCAAACAGGCAGAAAAACAGACGTGCAGAGGATTGTAAGTCTTGAGTTAAGGAAACTGGAAACATTTTTGTAATTAAAAATGAGGAATTCCCTTCTGAGAATAATATTCCACAAAATCAAATAGGTAAAAAACAGCCTGAGTGGGAGAGAGGCCGGTTTTCAGCATGTGTTAGTTTTTAAATTAGTTTTTGTGTGTATACCTAGTAGATATCTAGTGGTGAAGTGTCATATTGCAGCTGAATACCTCTCACCTCACCCTCTCCTTCCAAACATGGAAGAGAACCTGTGGGAACCTTCAGTTGTCCTAAAACCTCAAAAGATGAATAGTTTGAACAAACTCTAGGGCCAAAGAAACAACAATCTATTCAATAGATCCGTTTCACCTAAAACTTACACACCGAACCTTTAATTACACCTTTCTCAGTTTATACAGAATGTGTACATGCACCAGTGTAGCCTCATGCATTGCAAAAGAGATTTGGCCTAATTAAATGAATCTGATATACTGTACTTCAGATGAGAATAGATATCTAATCCTGATGAGTTAAAATCTTGTAGAAGCATCACCACAACTACTGACAGAAAAACCCTGTTGAAAATTAAGTAGATGTAAATAAGGCTGTTGGGCCTTTGAGAGCTGACACAGATAAGAGAGCTTCCCTGAGACGGTGAGGAATCGTCAACAAGAGCAAACTGCAGAGTAGTAATCAGAATAATGACTTGTGGACTTCATTGATTTGTGGGAAATGACTTTAGAGAAGTGGGATAAGTTTGAATAATTCAGCACCATGGACAGACACTTTGACAATAACTGCGTTCGAACGTTTCAGCACCACAGACAGTGCACAGTCTCTGCTGCCCTCCAGTGGCCACAGCCAGGAACTTAATTTTTCTATGACATTTGTGCAGAAGTTTACAGCTGTGACCGACGATTAAAAATAAGAAAAAGTTGCATGAGTTAATAAAATCATGGGTCTGAAGGTTTATCTTCACTGTGGTTTTCTGGCATTGGTGAAAAATATGTAAAACTCAAAGGGATAATCAGAATGACTCGTTAGTAGCCATGAAACACAAATGAAAAGACAAATTAGGAAATTATTATGTTTTTAAACGTAAACAACACATCACTGCCAAAAGTAAAAGCTCAAGTGACTAATGAGCTGCTGGAGCTTATTGATTCCATTGAAATGGTATGACAAAATGAATTGGTGAAACAATGGCCAGAGCAGGGAATAAAAAAAACAGTATAATTGTTGTAGATATGAGAAAACTCATAATGTAAGATCAATAATGAACAGAGAGATGGGTCTGTCACTGGGAGAGGCCCAACATGAAGCTATGAAGCAGATCTTCGGGGTCTTAGGCCCCTGAACGGATGAGGGGGATGAAGGGAGCACGTGAAAACAGGACATAAACGATGGAGAGCGAGAGAGAGAGAGAAAGGCGGTACGCTGGGGAGAAAGCGAAAAGCCGGGAAGCAGAGATTGTGTCATTCATCCAGTTATCAGTGAAAGGTCAAACCAGTCATTAGAGCAGAGCAGGGCTGTTAGAACTGACAGGCCCTGGATGAGACACACACACACACACACACACACACACACACACACACACACACACACACACAGGAGGTTAATGCGGATCACATTGTGTCTGCTCACAAAGAAAGCGTGTCTGAACATTTCCGCTGCCGTTTAATTAAAGCTCAGTTGAGGTGAACATTTTTAAATCGTCACCTATTAACTTGTTTTCATTAAACCCAGAAAATGAGATTTCTGGGTTCTCAAACACAAAAACAAGAGAACAATAACAGAGCCGTCCTCCTCTTCACCCCCTTTCTTCACGTCATGCTCCGTCATTATAAATATTAATTGGGTTAGACGCCACATAGACGCCACAATCTAAAAGGAAAAAGAAAAAGAAAGGAGGAAAAAGTAATGAATGAAACACCCACACCAGGAGCTACACGCAGGAGTCGGGCTGACAGCTGTTAGATGGTGTATTGACTCGTCCTGGGTCTTGGGATCGCTCGTCAGAGTAATGAAAGAACAAGAGCTGGAGAGAGAGAGTATTGAGGGGGGGAGGGAGACAGAGAGAGAGAGCGACAGAGAGAGAGAGAGAGAGAGAGAGAGAGAGAGAGAGAGAGAGAGAGAGAGAGAGAGAGAGAGAGAGAGAGAGGGAGAGAGAGAGAAAGGTCAAAAAGGAAATCTGGCCCATTCCATTCTCCTCCCATTTTTCTGTTGAATATATCCGTTGTTATTGTAAGAGTCTGAAAAGATTTATGGTTAATGTGGATTCAGTTATAGTTTTACTTCAATCTGTTGTTTTGGCAGTTTTAACATCATAGTAACTAAATTAACTTCTCGCAGCAAATGATTGTAAAAGAGTCAGACAGAATAAAAGCGTTCAGTTTTATGTTGAGTCACTTTCTATCACAGAAGTTGTCTCCACTTTTATTTTAAATGTGGTTTTCATAGAGGTAAGATGGAGGAGGCTTTGACATCAGCTGTGTCCAACCAGCCGGTACTTCATGATGTCAGAATGGAAAATGATAAACTGGCCACAAGCAGGTGGGCCTGGCTGCTGGTGACCGGAGGCTACAGACCACACACCTGATTTCCCTTTGCCTCACATCCTGCAGTGCCCATTCAGCAAGCAATGATTCATAATCTACCTTGTCAGGTGATTATCATTCGTCTGCATATGTGTAACCTTTGTTAGAGGGCGTGTCAGAACAGCCGGGGTCGATACTTTCATGAGTCCTTGTTCCACCAAAGTGTCGACCATCAGCTGACGATGTGTTTCAGGAGCTTCAGTGTTTTCTGTGGCGGAGACGAGCTCCACAGAAACCATCAAAACACAGTCAAAGAAATAAAGTGAGAGAGCGTCATAAGTTTGACTTTGAAGTCTTCGCTCAGATTGTTGTTTCCACCGATGAAGAGGATGCAACTGGTTTCATCTTTCTTTAACAAACAGCCGTTATGAGCGAGCTCAACATGATGCATCTAAAACACATATCCAGTTTTGGGCAATGTTTTTGTGCAACTTCAGGCCTCCTTTTCGGCCTAAATGTGTGGACAAAACCTGAAAGCCCATGTTTCTTTGTCTTGAGAAAGCCGCATGTGCTGGAGCGAACTCAATCTCCCAGAGTGCAACGTGTTCCCTTTGTCCTGAGAAGGTCAAATAACTCAATCTCCCAGGAGGCTACAGGTTCCTTTTGTTTCAGCAAAGTCACAGATAAGTGTGAAAAGCCACCGGGGTCAACTCCAATTGGTCACTCTGGTCCCATGACCTGGGGGCAATCAGCTCTATAAAAGACCAAGGCCTCCCCAAACTCTTCCTCTTTCTCCACTGACCACCACTGAGGACATCAGGCTCTTCAGCCTCTCCTCTCCTGCATCACCTAGCGGGGGCCTGACTGCTCCTGCCGGGCATCTTCTCTTCGCATCCAACTCTACGAGAGGAGCGCAAAGGTGCAGTTTTCCAGCTCACCTTCTCAAGGAAATCTCCTCGCCCTTCAAGCTCTACCAAACTCCTAGCAGTAATTCGATATCCTGAAATAGCCAACCGCACAGCAACTTTCTCCCTGTTCAAGGACTGGTAACATACTGTGCTTAATGGGGAGAGGCGGTGGACTAGTGGCAGAAACTTGGACTAGTGGCAGAAAGAGGTCTCTTGTTCTATGCTGGTTCGACTCCACGGATTTTCAACAAAAACTTACCTGGATAGAATAACAACATAAAGACGAACCTGGATATGTCCAAAAGATCAAAAGACTATTCTCCCTACCCTGTCTAGTGCCCCTGAGCAAGGCACCTTACTCCCCCAACATCTGCTCCCCGGGCGCCGTACATGGCTGCTCACTGCTCTGCTCTGTGTGTCTGTCCAAAGATCATACCAGATGGGATAAATGCAGAGGACTAATTTCCCCATTGCATGAGTGTGTCTGTGCATGTTTGTGCATGTGTGTGGGATAAATAAAGTGTATCTTCTTCTTCTTCTTCTTAATAACTTCACTAGACTAAGCAAGACTGTTTATTCGATTCTGCATGGCGTTGAAAAGTTTGATATATGTGGTGTTATTGTAGTTACAAGCTAAATGAAAGTTAATGTGAGTTATGCTCTACGCAGACTCTCCTCCATTATCTGATTAGCATTTTCACAGACCGCATCTCTACACCTTATTATTTTGTTAGTTAGTACATTTTGTTAGTAACTTGTGTTTTTGATACTTTATTATGTCCATAATAAATGTTTTCTTTTCAACTTGTCCTTTCATTAATGTCGCATAAGTTAATTTTTCCAACTGTTACACTGTCAAGAACTCTCAACCTTAACTGTTCATTACATATTATGTAGTAGTAAATATTAAGATTTCTAAGTGAACTAGATCTAAATGAGACTGATCTTAAACAATAAATCGGCTATCGTTTGTCTTCTGTGAAGGGTGGTGCCCCGCGATAACTTAAACAAACTAAAGTTATGATTTAATATTAATATTTTAAATATTAATGTTTTATATTTTATTTTGATAAGAAAAATGTATTGAACCTCTAAAGGCACACCAGCTTATGGTATCACTCCTAACCATTATTGCACAACACGAGCATAAGGTTATAAAAACTTTATAAAATAATAAAGGCCACAAATCCTCAGCGGTGACAAAACCAACTGAAAGATACATTTTAAATGTCAAGATAGAAACCGATGACCTATGAAACACCAATTTAATAAATCTGAAACTGTAAATACACTTTGGCCCAGCAGCCAAATTGAGAGAAAATGTTGTTGTCACGAGTATTGATCTGTAAAACTTGAAATGAGGTGTTGTTTGTTTATGGCTGTCAGAGCTAAGATGCATCAACTCTGTTATTACACTGAAATATGATCTGGGCTGTGTTTAAAGGTTGATTTATTTCCTCCCACCTCACCTCCATCTCGTAAAAAAATCAGGTTCTGATACTTTGTGTTTGAAAAAGGCAAAATGAGCACGAGGCCTCGGTGTCGTCATTCATTGTGAAATGGTCACATTTAATGGTTGAAACCTGTCATTGTATATACATCTATAAAAAAGACCCCAGGTACAGGTTACGACATTCTACTGCTAATACATACATTATTATTATTATTAAATAATAAACTTTTTGTTCAATGTTAAAGTTACATATCATAGTTTACAAAATAGGATCAAGGAGAATTAAGCCATTATGAATGTCTGAAAAAAGAAAAAAAAACTAAAGTCCTATATGTGTGTTTTTATTATTTGTCCATAAAATCAAAAAAATACAATAAAACACATCAATATTCCTTTGAATAACATAATATAAACTGGTGATATTGGCTACTGAAATGTAAACTGCAAAGAGACTCTTGTAAAGGCGTCAGAATCGGGAAAGCAAACAGTATTTTTGAGATATTGTATTTTACAGCACAGAGCAGAATGGAAAAAACCAACGCAGCTCGTTCTTAATGCTTCACTTTGTCGCCGTCGTTACGAAGTCGAAATCCAAAACAAAAAAATGTGTCGGGGAAAGAAATAAAAGAATTGTTCAGTCTCAAATCCACTTAATTCGTTTTGTTTTACAATCCAGGTCCTCGTCGCCAGGCGCTGAAAGCAGAATGTAAAGCTAATCGTCTAAACAAGCTGGACTACAGATACCGAAATTTTCAGAGTGTTAGTCCTCGTATCGGAAAAAACGACCCGCCGCCGCTCCTGACTCGGCCGTCGGGGGGGCGAACAGATTCAGAGTCTGATTGAGTTTAGGCTAGTTTTGTGGCGTCTTTGTTTAATGGTTGGTTTATACAAACAGGAGCTGCAGGGTTCCTCCGATTCATCCCAAAGTTTGATTCCTGTACCGTTTAATGCAGGACACACACGCACTCACAAACAATCACACAATCACACACACATGCATTCAATTTTGTGGGGTGTTGAACCCATGACGAAGGCAGGCACAGGCTTCAGGAAGCTCGATGAATCGTTTGGGAGCCGTCTAGTTGGGGGTGAAGTTGAGTCTTTGGCATGATGGTTTAGCTGTATGGGGACTGCTGTGGGAACTATACACACAAACACACAGGCTCGATATATGTGTGTGTGTTTGTCTGTGCAGCGCTACGATTTTAGCGGAGGGTTAAAATTAAGACTAAATCAATCGATCGATCAATAAAAAGAACAAAAAAAAAGAACAGAAAAAGGTTTTGTTCTCTTCCTGGAGTTGATTTTCTTGCTCTGAAGAGGAGATTCCCTCAGTCAGTCTGCTGTGGCCCATCACAGCCACCAGGGGGCAATATAAGACTATTGGTGCTGATGTGGTGCTTGTTGCTGCTCCTGTTGTTGCTGCTGTTGATGATGATGATGGTGATGATGATGATGTCACTTTCAGAAGCTCCTCTGAAGATCTTCCTTGTCACCATTTAATCCCAAAAATGCGGAGTCGCATTATCATTGTCTGATTTCACGTCTGTGTAACCTTGGTGAGTGAGTGTGTGATGGACAGAAACGATCAATGCACTGAATCCTCGAAACATGTGCAAAATAGAAAAAAGACCAGCCGCCTCCTCTTCCTCCTCCTCCTCTTCATCCTCCTCCTCTGACTTCCCGTCTCCCTTCTGGAATAAGACGTTTGAATCTGGAGAAAGAGACAGAGGCACAAATTAGGAAGGTTAGAGGAGGATTTAGTGACCTCTGGTGGA
Source organism: Limanda limanda (assembly GCF_963576545.1). Taxonomy (NCBI): domain Eukaryota; kingdom Metazoa; phylum Chordata; class Actinopteri; order Pleuronectiformes; family Pleuronectidae; genus Limanda; species Limanda limanda. The sequence goes on from NC_083636.1 coordinate 6,395,632, forward strand.
GTGTTTGCAGATTGCAACGAACTGGATAAACCCCTCCCTTTAGAAGTGTTTATAGGAGATACAAAGGTTTCCCTCAGGTTATGTAAAACATGTAGAAGACCCCCTGTAAAGACGGTGTTAGAGTAATTTATGTGTAAAACCAGAACCTGAAACCTAAAAGCGACTGTAGCTAACTTTGTTGTGGAGTATAAAGTAGCCTTACTTTGAAATACCAAACATTTTACTCTCGCAAAGTATTTGTTCCTTTCCACCTTCGCTGGCTGTGTGTTCGTCTCCCTGTTTCCCTCTTTCTGCCTTCGGTGTGTGTTCACATTTTAAAATAAACGCTGTGGACCCACATTACGAAAACAAATCATAAATCTGTCGTTCTCCTTCCACCATGTGTGAAGTGCACCTGACAGATTTATCCACCGGACTCGCTTCACCCTCCACTGGTTCCACCCATCAGCTGCCTCTGTCTCCAAGGTGCGGCCACGTTTATATGTCCCGTGGTTAAAGGTGTCGCTACGGCAAAAGCCATTTCCTGTTTCCCTTCATCGTCAACACAACAGCCGAGCACGACTTTCACAATCTCAGCACCGGTTGTATCTACGTCTACTTTCAAATGAATGAAATGGGACTGCTTTGAATTTCACTTCAGTCCCAGTAGGGGTTCGGCAGAGAAGCATGAAGACCCCCTCCCCCCACTGACACCCCCAACCCCCCCTCTCACCTGGGTCATAAAACGAACCCAATTGTTATTGCTCCTGACATCAGTAGACCTGCATCGACCTGCAGATATGTGACTGAAGTTCCAAGATCAATCCCAAGATGAGGGGTTGTCGACTCATTACAAGAGGTGTGTGTGTGTGTGTGTGTGTGTGTGTTTGTGTGCGTCTCTCACCACATGAGCAGCAGCAGCATTCCTAACAGCAGAGGGGAGAAGAACGTGAGGAGCCTGGCAGCTCTTCCCACTGGAGGTTCAGCCTTATGTGGTGCGTTGGAAGATGGGATGGGAGATGTCTTGGTCTCTGGAAAAAAGAAAAATAATACCAATGAGAAAACACAACAATATTTGCTGGGCATATTTTTTAAATCAACTCCAAAACTCGACTAAACCCTCGTTCTAATTTGTCCTTTGGTAAATCTTCCCCCGAACATCATTGTGATGAATGGACACTGAAAAACGCTTAAACTACCAGGAAGAAGCAAACAGAAAAAGAAAATACAGTACAGAACCAAATCAATTCTAATCTGCAAGCTCAATCAATACGGGACTTGTCAAGGCAGTTATGAAGTGAACTGGACAGAGGAAGAAGAAATCTCACTCACAGTGAAGCTGAGGAGAAAGTGAAGGAGGGGGGGGGGAGAGAGAGAGAGAGAAACAGATAATATATGGAGACGGAGAGAACAGATAGCAAAGCGCAGGATGAGGTAAAAACCCTGAGGTGAAGAGCAGGAGATGAATAGATGGGGAATAAAATGGGGAACATGGAAGTTAATAAATCGTTAGGGAAACAGATTTATACACACAATGAAAACGTATCCTTCTACACTCCCCTGATACTGTAGATCTGGATTTTACAGCCCATACTGAGACTGGTTTCACATTCAGGTCACAGAAATAAGGATTTTTAACGTTTTATGCTGTCGTCCATCTGTCCGTCCCAATCTCGTGAATGTTATTTTATCCTCTGTACCATCAGTGATGCCAAAATTCCCATAATGTACGATGACGTCATTATTCGGTGACAGATTTAAGAGTAAATAATAATCAATACAGTTTATTTATGTGTTTATTACATGTTCTTTTTTTCATTTGGCAAGATGTGAAGGTCAAATACTTCAAATACTTCGTCTAAACATTAGCTGTGTATTGACTTATTGATATTTCTTTTCTAGAATATGAGTCACAGATGTTAATTCCTACCAAAGTAATGTGCACATTTTAAGCCTCTGTTACTTGCACATTTCCTGCTTGGACTCAAAGTTGAGCTGTTAAATTGATTGACTATATTTACATAAAAAAAAAATAGAAAAGAGTTATGATTTCACTCTCCTGCATTTTCCAGTCGGCACAATTAAAAAGTTTGTGGCAAAAACACCAACGTGTGGTAAAATTCCTGTGAATAACCAGGTTTTTAGAGATTCACTTTGGTTTTTACACGGCGTGACAAATAAAAATATCACAGTTTAATGGTTTTAACGTTTTCCAAAACGCGGCAACTGCTACAGCTGCAGGCGGCACAATACATATTAACTCATGTGCACTGTTTGCTGCTTGGTTTAGAACCCAGAGCATTTCTTTCTCTAACTGGAGAGAGAATATGATTTCCCTCTTCTTCCAATTAATGACTGTTGTGCTGCGTCGGGGGGGGGGGAGTCGGGAGATATTAGGAAGAAGCAGCCAGGTGTGAAATAGAGAGAGAGAGAGAGAGAGAGACGGCGTTCAGTGCAAAACTTCCAGCCCGCAGCCAAACATTGTGCTTCTGAGTGGTGAGGAAAATAAATCTTATGCAGAAATGACGTGACGGCGGCGAGGAGAGACTGTTGTGGGAGGTGTGTTGATGTAACCAGCTGGTCGAGGACGGGGTGGCGAAACAAAGTGAGGGAGACACGTGTGTGGACGCTGAAGAACAAGGTGGAGTTGTAAGATATTGGTTTATCACAGGAGTCAAAGCACCTGGATTGTACCTGGATCCTGAAAACAACATCGCCTAAATGTTAAGTTTTATAGCTTTTCTACGCTTATCGATCAAATCAAAGTTCTTTATACAATTTATATTTCTGCTGGCATCATTCAGGGTTCTGAATCATGCCCAAGGACACAGACTGAGGAGCCGGGGATCAAACCACCGACCTTATGCTAAGTGGACGACACACTCTATCTCCTGAGCCACATCTGCCCACTGGCCACTTTGCAGCTTGATATGTAAAAATTCGATTTCCTGTTCCTATTCTTTGGAAGCGGTGGCTGCTTATTCAACACTTGCATTCACATAATCTTGCATTACATAATGCAAGATTAATGCAGCATTACATTTTATAAATATTTCTGGACGTGAAGGATGAAATAAGTGATGCATCTTTTACAAGTTTAGTGCTTTAGGTTGTGTCTTTTTAGAGGAAAAGAAACAGAGATGGTTGCAACTTTTTAAAGCTGCAGACGATCTGCTCTTCACTTCCTGAATGTGGTTGCTAGGTGATGGTCCACTGGCTGAGCGTCACCGGACAGAACCCAAACTGAAGTGAAACTGTCTCCTCTTCTTCACGAAGCGTGCGTCACCTCATGGACACAAATGAACAGTAACAAGGGAGGTGGAGGAAACAAGGCAGAGGCAAGTGGACAGAAAGAGAAGAAAGGAAATGGAGAAAGTGTAAATGTGTGTTCAGACGGCACAATACACAATAATGAGCCATTTAATTTCCTTTTCGGCTGAGTGGACAGGATATATTGGTCAGGGTGTAGATGTTAACAAGCTGAGTTGTCCCTGACTGAACCTTTTGTGTTTATTGGTCCAGTCATCGACAGGTAATCAGATATTTTCCTCGTTTCCCTGGAGATGTGATTCAGCCTCATGTAGATTGACAGACCAGTGGGTGCAAATTAAATAATTAGTTGATTCACAACCCAAATTTGCATTTCTTGTGAATAGTTTTAAGTAAATACTTGTTTTTTTTCTGCTTTTCCATCAAATCTGGCTTTTGCTCTCAGCTTTTTTGACAAATTGAAAATGTGTATAAAAACAGGCCGATTAAACTTCTTACTCCTCCACTGCCTTTATTTTAAAGACCCGAGGCGATACAATATAAAACAGAGATATTTTATACATCAGTGTGGAGAAAAAACAAGCTGCCCACTAAACAGATGCAATCAGTCATTCAGGAAGTAGCATCTGTAAATAAAGTGGAGGGAGGCCAGAAGAGCAGATGAAGTGTGACGTAGGAAGGAGGAGAGGGAGAAAAGAGAGGGAGTAAGAAAGAGAGAGAGATCGAGGGACCTTCAGGCAAAAGAGGGTGAAAGAGAGAAGAGAAAACGGAGAGAGGGACGGGAAGCAGGGAAGCAGCAGCTGGATCGAGAGGAGGCATGAGGAGAATCCCAATAACCTCCTGTTCTGTCCCTGAGAACCAGAATAACACAACGTGTACCGAGCAAGTGTTTGTGTGTGTCTGTGTGTGTCTGTGTGTGTGTCACAGGGCGACGCTGTGCATGTGTGTGTGTGTGGTGCTGTTTAGACATGTCTGAGTTAGAGCAGCATGTTCTGTGTGTACCGTGTAACACATGTTTTTCTAAACATGCTCATTCAGTGACGACTGTGGTGACGCTCAGCGTGTGATGCCGCACGCGTCCAACAGGAGTCACTGTTGTATCGCAAAAACATGAGAGTTGAGAAGTTTCAATGGACACAGACCGACAGACCAAACATTTTAAACAGAAAGAAATGAAAGAAGATTTCACACTGGGTCGTATTCCACTGGTTTGCCCTGAAAATGTAACATTCATGTTGTCCCATTTCAAAGACTCCTTCAAATACAGCTGAAAAGTAGCATCCTGTCAATCCTGAGCAACAAAACATCCCACAGGTGGATCCCTCTCAGGTCCAACCTTTCCCAGGATGCATTGCACAGAGCTAAAGAGCTAGATACTGTTCATGGGTGGGCGATGCGAGAGCAACAGCGGGAGAAGCTTGTGACACAAATAGGATTGGTTTGGCTTCCTCACGTTGGACTCGACAGACCGAGTCCTCTGAAGGGATGTGGCTCGGGGATTGGGAGAGAGTTTAGATCTTGGCAGGTTGACGTTACTTCCTGGAGTATAGGAATTCCAAAATATTCAATAACACGTTTGTCATAAAAAACACTTTTGTACTGGGCCATATTTATACACAGTTTTCTAGTAGATGATGTAGTTTTGGATATCGTACCGGCCTGGGATGCATCTGGGGACGGTGCAAATGAATCTGCAATCTAGATAAGTTTCAATCAGCCACATGCACGATGGAACCTGTCCACTTTCATTAAGTGTTCACACAGAGGCTGGAGAGACGTGCACAACGCTGCGTTCAGACTCGGAATGTACATCTTGTTGTTCGGGGATCATCGGTGCGTTGAGGAATTTGGATTTTGACGAGCGAGCCATCTTTGATCTGTGCCGCAGTCTGAAGGGATGATGCCGGCTGGATAATATCCACAGACAGTTGTTGTCCTTGAGTGTGTTAGAGGGCGTCAGGGCACGCACAGAATATAATGATCTACAATGATCTTCATGTTAAAGGATCATTTATAATGCATTCAAAAAAAACTAGAACGTGTGGTGTTGTTATTCTGTAAGTCAAATTTAAATTGAAGTAAGAGACGTGATATGGCGTCTTTTCTCTCAGGCTGATGTGTGCTGATTCGTCTGGAGGCGGCTGGATCTTGTAACTTAAGCTGCGATAAAAGTTCAAGGCTATCAAACGCTTACAGTGTACTCAATTTAATGATAAAGGAAGTTATTAACTGAACTTAATTTCATACCTAACTGGCTCAGGAAATTTACTGTGTGACAGCCGCCAGCACAAAGAACAACATTAAACGGGGATTCAGCATTATCTTCTTCACGATGGTAATTCTACAGCTCGTGGACTTCAACACTGATAAAAAGCAAACTGCATTAAATAAATATTCCTTCCTGATTCTATTCTATATTAATCTTCAATTCACTTGCTGTGTGACTCGTGGAAAATACAGTCATGATCTCCAGAGGATAAACCGTATGAACTTTCCTCTAAATGTTCCCCTGATGCCGACATAAGAAACCAAAATTTAGTTTATCATCAAATTAAGACACAACAATAATAAATATAATAATTATTAATAATATCACTTGTAGAGCACTTTAAAAACGAAAATAGATGGTGAATCGGTTAAACTTTAAACCTGCTCACGGTGTAATTGTGAGAACTGAACGCTGCCCTTAACCCACCGAGCTACGAGCCTTAAACTTTTAGATCTGTTTAATTGAATTTCATTTTTATTTTCTTATTTTATTTCTGTCTCTCATGTTTCTCAACAAAGGCATTACCATGTTGAATCAGTTCAGCAGACTGGTTTTGTTTTGGAGCAGCACAGATGTTTGTTTTGAAGTCAACTGGTTCCGGTACTTGACTCAACCACTGAGACTTTCTCCCTGGGGAAGGAACACAGAGTTTAAGCTTTAGCGGGGGGGTTTAAAACTCACCGGTGGGAAAGTCTCCTTCAGTTGTGGAGGTGATGGGCAGAGGATCTTCGATCCAGGGCGTGGCGTGGACGGCGACGCTCCAGTCGCTCCATGTTCCGATCTCTGTGTCCTTGGCCGCCACCTGAGGATCACAACATATTCGGTTAATTCATTTATACACAAATTAGTGGAATGTGCAAGAATCTGCAGAACAACGCTGATTTGTCAAAATAACTATATTTTTGCAAATTTTACCAGTAGTTATTGTGGTAAATGAAAGAAGCCAATTATTCGGAATCAAACCACAAACCCTCTGATTACTGGACAACCCGCTCTACCCCCAGAGCCACAAATCCCTAATTTTTAACATTGGTGAATTCCTAACCTCAGTCCAGGCTTTATGTTGTGATAAGATCCTTTCAAAAGATGAGGCTTTAACTATATTTACTGTGAGTAAAACAGTTTTTAGTTCACATGAGCAGTGAGATGCACACGTTACCTGGATGATGTATTCCTTCCCTGCGTAGGCATCAGTGATGGTGTGGGAGATGCTGTCGGATAACTCCACCTAAACAAAGGGAGGAGAGCAGGTTAGGAATTAACTTAATAAATCTTATTCAGGAATAGAGATCTCATATATGAAATCATACACAGATTTCTGAATGTGTTATTTTACCCCAGAGATATGGAATTTTTCCAACATCAAGAATTCTGAAAGTTCCCAAGTAAAAATAGGAAGTTATGAGTTCCTAAGTCAACTTTGGGTCTGGACGTCCTTCCAACCAGAGCTCTACCCATAAATTATGTGCTGAGTATAGAAATCCAGGCCTTTAATGTTTCATGGTGGGTAGATTCCGCCGGGCCATAGAGTTACAATGTTTAATTCAACCTAATTTATTGACAAGACACCTTTCATCATTATTCTGTGCATTGGTCAAGTCTGTTGCTTTATTCTCACTGGGTTTTACATTTTCTCTGTGTGAGTGATTGAGCCTCCACATCCCTGCGGCCTCCACACGCAGGCACATACCAGCGCACGCACACATACACACACACACATGCAAAATACCAGCAGTGTAATTGATGATTACAGCAGATAACTCTGGCATCAATGCCACATCATTTGGTAACATAATATGACGCACGGCAAAATTAAAAAAAATCTTTTTGTGCAGACTTTAATTTGCAAAGCACAGCGGAGAATGAACTGCATGTTTCAGTCACTGGGGAGTGCATGAGAGAATGATTTGCTGCTGCCCTGTAATTTATGGTTAGTGGTGTGTGTGCATGTGTGTGTGCATGTGCGTTTGTTTGCCTTTGGCCAGTGTCTGACGGACCGAAAGAAAAATAGGAAGAGGGAGGAGGGCGCTGCTTTTTCTGCTCCTGAAGTCAAATTGAATGATTTAGTGACGTGTGTGTTGCTTTCTGCAGTCTGTCAGTGCAGCAACAAACACACACACACACACACACTTACTGTACACAGTCAGGCCGACTCAAGAGCTGCAGGTTATTTGAAATCCTTTCTTTTAACAAGTAGATATTTAACAGTATTATGTAAAATAGACAACATACAACAACAAAAACTTAAATTAACATAATTTAACCAATTCCAAGGAATTATCCGGAGGATTTAATGTTTAGAAGAAGGAACCTGCACTGCATCATACTGTCTTATTGGATATTTTAAAGAATTATACATAAAAATTGATTTTAGACCAGGTAGATGTAGATTTATTTTTAAGGCTGCAGATATTTTGCAAATTTAACTTTTTTCCTCCACATTGGGCTCCTCGTCAACATGCTACCAGCGTTTTAAGTTTAGATTTCTACATATTCCCGATATCTCCAGTCTGCAATTTGGTCGGAGAGCCCCTCACACCAGTGCATCATTTTATCAACTCTCTGTAACCAGACCTCCGACTGGGGTTTTCTCTCCTCAGTTCTTCAGGATGTGCAAATGTGCAGTTGATCTGACAAATAACCCCCTTGTACATCCCCAGCATCTGTGCCCCGGCTCTCTTCCTGTAATCTCCCTCTCATCGCTCAGCCTCTCCGGAAAGTTGACCGCTCAGTTTTCAACATCGCCTTGATCTTCACAGTCTCCATTTATCTGCTCTAATTCTCCGTCTCTCTCTCTTGCTCCGCGGCCCCACCCTCGCCCTCACCCTCTGTTTGGAAGGAAAAGTTCAGGCTTTATCTTTCCAACCGAGCGCTACATTTACAGGCTTAATTTCATTAGCGGAATGCAATAACAACGTCATCCGAGTGTGCATGTGTTACATGTCCCCGCTGAGTGCTGTGCGCCTGTGCGGGTGTACTCGAGTACATTGTATACAGTGTGCGTGCATGTGTGTGCTAACAGACATGTGTGCGGTGTCTTCCGCTGTTTACATGTGCAACAACCAGCGTATCCAACCATAGCTTATATCGGCATTCCTTCCTGACTCTAATGTGCACATGTGTTTGCATACAAAGTTTATGTTTTGTGAAAGTTTAGCTCGAGTCTGCGTTCATGTAAATCTGTGCAAGCGTCTTCCTATTTTTTCTTGCTAAGTGTTATGAGAAAATATCCCTCTCTCCATTTGTTTGTCTTTGTACTCGCATGTTTAGACTCATGTCAGTGAACCCCTGTTGCTTTGCTATTGGTGTTTACGAGGCCAAAGTGGAAGTAGTGTTTGTACAGGCAAGAGTGCATATGTGCACGGACTGTGTACTGTACATGTGTGTGTGTGGAGGAGAAAGTAGCGTAAACAGCTTAGAGATAAACATTTCCAAAGAGATGGATGTGTTGCTGCGTTGCCAAGTGGTTAAACAGGGAGCAACGAGAACAGCACTTAATATCACGTATTATAGGGAGCAGGGGGGGGGGCAGCGATGACGAAAGATGAGGGGATGTGGTGGTGGTGGTGGTGGTGGTGGTGGGGGGGTAGATGGAAGAAGATATGTTCTTTGGAAAAGGCTGTCGCTATCACTGCCAAAGAAGAAACCACAGTTCACACTGCGAGACCGAGCATGTGAGCTGCCCAACCCTCAACGCTAAGATATGTAGACGTGAACTTCCAGAGCCGACAGACGACCTTTGACCCCACCACGACCTGGAGGACTGAGACTTGTGTTTGGTGATGATTCTGTGTCAACCTCCAGTGGATGAGTTGCTTAACAACCCGGTAAATGGGAAGGACAGTGAAGGTTATGTCATTTGAAATAGATTTTTCTCTTTTCGTTTGTAAAAGCAGCACAAATGATCCTTAAGCTGTAAAAAAAAGTCTTCATGTCCACTAAAAGTGTATTTGCAATTGTGTGTGACAAATATTTACGTTCCCATAATCATGTCCCTTGACTCAGGGTAAATACCCAGTAGACCACAGATATAATATGATAATGATAATGATAAAGCCAAATGGACCGGCCACAAAATGGACAATTTTGAGAGTAATGATCCTTAAATGTCGTCACTCAGGAGAGAATCTCATGCGTAAACACCTTATGTCTGTTTAGTGTAAACAGGGAATGTGAGCATGAATGTTTGATGATGAACCTGAGAACACGTAGAGCAGAATCCACCTGGCTCACCTGGATTTCCTGACCTCCTTCAAGGTGAAAAACCCAAATGCATTTCTGCCTGCTCCCTGAACCACGGTTCAATCTCTTTGCGGTGGAATAAATCACACACATGCACACAACACACACACACACACACACACACAGCTACAATGCAGACACACTTCAAGAGCTTCTGCACAAATCCAGACAATGAGAGGGGCAGAGAGAGAAGATGTGAACATTCCTCAGGGATTGCATAAGCAACTGTGAGGAAAAGAAGTGACCCTTCACTTTTCACACATCCTCTCCTCTCGTGCCGTCTTTAACAACTTTTCAAGTGGGATCTATAAAGTTTGAATCCATCCAATCTACTGCAAATACGCACGTGCACACGAGGTCTTACTATGGGCCCAGTACGTCCAATAAAATCACATCAAACATTCGAATCTGAAGAATGAGTCGTATATGGCCTGATATATTTTATGGTCCCATGAAGCAGCAGGTCAGAGGTGGAAAGGACAATTAAACAAGCACAACAGGAAGAGGAAAAACACCAGGAAGGCAGACAAATTGTGAGAAATTAGGAGGAGAGAGGGATCAGGGAAATGCAGAAAAGTGAGCGTCTACAGAGAAAAGGAGAAGCAGAGAGAGGGAGGCTTGGAGAGAATTGGCGTCGGTGGTCAGATCTAATCCAGTGAGCATGTCTGTTGTCCTGGAAAGGAAACCCAATTATATGGCACTTCTACTGGCCCGATGGCACTCTGTGTGTGTCTGTGTGGCTGCGCACTGAGAAGGTTGGTCTCATTAGGTTGACTGACAGCTCCCATTTTTCCACCATGCTCTCCTCCCATTTGAGAACACACACACACACGCACACACACAGACACACACACACACACACGCACAGAATACGCCAGGTCCGGGGGTAATTTCTCGGACAGTTTTTCTCTCTTTGAAGCCCCGATCGCCGCAGCTGCAATTACTGTAAAAGGAAGTTAACCCCACCCCCGCCTTCGGGAGGAACCCGGTTGCAAAATCCCGAACTAGACCTTGCACTCTTAAAAAGGCCGGCGGTAAATCCAGAAGCACGGCGAAGGCGGCGAGCATTAACTCTGGTTCACGCTGTAACACTAGCATGTCAAAAAATGTCCAACAGGAACACGTCATGAGAGATAAAACTGAATTCAGAATTGATCCCCTGCTTCCTCCTGTATCAGCTCTGAAAACACTCCTGTCAATGTCAGCAGCTTCTGGATCCTGAACAAATGAGGCCGGCAGCGTTTCTCCAGCAGTTTTTAGACGGACGTAGTCAAATGTCACGAGTGGCACGAATGATTGAATGTTAGCTGATGGAACCGAGGTCTGTAACCGACCTTGTGACGGGCCTGAGGTCATGCACGTATAGATAATGCATGTATGTATTCCTTATATATGTGATAAATGTATTTTCCAAGAGGATTTCTACATTGCAAAGTCGTGACATTGATTTTAGAAGTGAGGTACAGGGCCGTACTAAAGAAAAACAGGGTTTATATTCCACCACCACTCAATCTGAGCCGTCACCAGTTCAACGTTTCCCTAATGGATAATTTAACTCTGGATTACATATCAATTTTCTTTGCTGCCTGTTTGAAATCACAACACATTTGTCTGTAATTTGATGAACAGATTATCCTTGAATAAACCGATCAGAATCAGACATGGGGGCAAATTTAGATCTGGGGTTTTTGCCAAAATACTGAATTAGAGCAAAATTAAGTCACGCTGCTCAAGAAACCTCCAGAGCTGCGTCCTCACTAGGAACATTTGTCAAAAAGCTGAACAACCCCCCCCCCCCCCCCAAAAAAAAAAAACTGTCCCCCATGAGCTCCTGTCCGATGCAATGATGAAAGCTTAGAGCTGACAGCACATGATGAGCTGTGAAACTGCTGTACACTCGACCACCGCTCTCCCAAGACGTCCGTGTTGCCAAACGGCAGCTGGCATCGCTCACTGGAAGTTGTAGCATTTAGCAAAACATTTTCAGTTTCTGTTAAATGTTCATGAATATCTAAAAAGACAGGGAATATGTCTGCACACAGAGATTATTTGATAGTTTCATGAATTTCAAAGCAATCAACAGGATATTCTAAGTCTTGGATGACAGTGGGATAGACATATATTGCCTGGTAGAACCCAGGAATACGGCCAGAGCGCTCCGTCACTTTACATATTCTAATGTGACATTAAGCAAAAATGAGCTTTAAGGCATCGGTTCTATCCTCAACCCCTGTGGAGCCTTTGTTTTATTCCTTTATTTGCTGTGTTCATCTTCCTGAGCATGAAAGATCCCCCTCGTGTGTCAGATATTAACAAGCTTTGTTGACTTCCTTGTTTCTTTCTATCAGAACTTTATTAGCCATGAGACACCAGCTCCCAGGACGAGGTCAACACAGTGTATATGTGTGTGTGTGTGTGTGTGTGTGTGTGTGTGTGTGTGGACATATCAAGAGAGGATCTCAGTGTGTGTGTTTGAAAGCCTGAGGATTGACATGGTGATCTAGAAATCAATAGAGGCAGAGGAGAGGGCGGCGGCCCCCCATTCGTCTTCATTCACCCTTACACAGTAAGTTCTCCAAAGAGCCGTGAATAGAAAACACTGAAATATCCCAAGTGCAATCTGGGTAACACGCTGGAGATAAGAGAGCTCGTTCTCCTCTTTATATAATAGTGTTTGGCGAAGAGAGCAACCGCCTCCATGTTGCACGTCTGCTTTACTTTTAATACTTTCCTCTACTGCCCCCTCTCTCCTTCCCTTATACATTATATAGTTTTCAATACCGACTGAATGAGAACAGAAGACTGGTTTAAATTAAAGAAGATATTGTTGATTTGAAGCTCATCACAGATGCTCAGTATTTATCCCCGTGTGGATTTAGGTATAGAACACAATTTGAGTTTAATGTAATTCGACAGCAGAGGCGAATGATGATGACTTTCATACGTGACAGCACCGAATCTGCTGCTGTGTGTGTGTTTGTGTGTGTGTGTGTGTGTGTGTGTGTGTGTGTGTGTGTGTGTGTGTGTGTGTGTGTGTGTGTGTGTGTTAAAAAGATGGGATTTGATAAATGGTCTGTCTCTGGCAGTGTCCTTTAGATGGGATGTTTTCCCCAAACAAGGTCTAAACATTTATCATGTGCACCTATGGATACAAATGGATGGCTTGAGGGACGGATGGTTAGATAGCCGGCTTAATGCATGGATGGAGGGATAGAGGGAAAGATGAGTGGGGTGATGGTGAAACCCTGGGATTGCTGAGGGAGGGGAGGGGGGTGGAAACAGCGGTGGGAAGGTGAAAATGAAACCGAGAGGACTGGAAACTGCAGAAAATGAGGGAGAGGGAATCTGAAGCACTCATTACCTTCAGTGTCAGACTGGATGGAATAACCTCGTATTCAGTGTCAATCTCTCTGTCATAATAATAATGTAACCATGCACCATCACATATGAAGAGTGCATCTACTGTCTGTGACGTACTTAGCATCACACAACACAGACACACACACACACACACACACATCTCCTGGCTCCCTATCGATTCATCTAAGTGCTCGCAGGGACGGGAGTGACTTTTGGCAAAGATACAAAGACCATTACTACGCCGACGAGCTGGTGGAGGAGACGACCCGCAGCAAGGTGGAATGACACAGACGAGGAGAGGTGGGGAAAGAGAGGAGGGAATGATGGAGGGAGACAAAGTGACAAAGGAAGGGAGAGGGGGAGATGGATGGGCGGCTGGCGGGGGGGGGGGGCGGATGCAGCGTGTCAGGCAGAAGGACGACGGAAGAAAAATAAATGTGGGATAAATAAATGAATGAAGCTGCTGTTGGTCGAGCGGATACAGATCAGACTAAAGAAGAGTTTTAAGTGCACCTCTCTGCTCCAGCTGCTTCATTTAGTCGCTCTGTCTGTGGCTCTGAGCCTCTAATCTCATTTTCTACTCTTTGCACTGTTCTATCCAATGTCTTATATATGGTGAGCCTGTAAATATGTAACACTGCTGCAACTACAAGTACATTTTTTACTACACATGCCTGTAAACGAGGAAAAGATTGTCGTCCGGGGACGGGACACAAAAAACTGAACATCCTTTTGGTTTGGGGTCGGGACTGGTTTGTTTCCTCTCAGGCTCGGTCGGGTTCGGACAGAAAATTGTGGCCCGAGATGAACTCTTTGTTATTTCTTTGGCCGTGTCTGAGTTGTTAGTAAGAGGCTTCTTAAACGCCACAAGTTCTGCACACACAAAAAGTTCTGCAGCTCAGGAACTTCATCAGAAAAATGTGATCTTAGACTTTCTTGTGTGAGTATTGTGTTCTTCTTGAGATCAGTGTGTAACCTCCCTATGTGTTGACTGTCTGTCAGAATTTCACTGATTATCTGGGACTGTCTGTTTGTTGTTATTATTGGATGTAAACTCATGTATATGAATGTAAGAGAGCTCGGATTGCATTTGCATGTATATTAATCTTTTTAATTATAAGAACCAGTCTGTAATTGCTTGTGCGTGTTCATTTATTCATATGCACACCAGCATATAGAGTGTAACTGCTGTGTGAACAGTATGCATGGCTTCGTGCATGAGAGTGTCTGCATGGAAACGCTGGTTCTCAGCAGACTGGAGTTCAGCCACGTCCCCAAAGGGCAATTACCGCAGAGCAGATGCAGTTTCATACCATGAAGATGATATTGAGCAATCTGAAAATTGTTCTTATCACAGTCGCTGGACCATTGCTTTAATTGCTATGAGAGTTGGAGTTCACGTTTCAGCGAAGGGAGCGTGGGGTAGGAATGGAAACAATGCAACATGAGGCCATGGGAAACAGAACAATGTAGTGAACTCTTGCAGGCATGCAGATGAGGTGTAGTTTCATCTGTCAACTCTGTTTGACGATTAGCTCTCAGTAACAGATTAAAGTACAGGAAAAGAGGAAAAGGTGCAGGAGTGAAGTGTCGTGCAGGAAGACGCTGACAAACACCCGCACCTCAAGCCGATAAGTCACCACTTTATGGTTTTAGACTTTTTGATCGCTCACTTAGGTGCAAAGCTCGGAGGCTGTGGCACACATTGAAGTGTCATTTGATTTGTGTCATTCAAAGTCTGCAGCACACACACACACACACAGTAGTAGCAGTGGAGGTACGGCCGGGGCCTGTTGCGGCTGCAAATGTGATGAAATTGCCACTTTTCCGGAGTGCTGATGCACACAGGGAATGAGACATTGGCGTCTCAACTGTTGATGTGTGTCAACAAGTAATAATGCAAGAATTCAACAATAACCATGAGCGCTGCCCTGTGGAGGAAATGTCCTGAAACGGAGCTCGTTGCACCTGAGTGACTGTTTCGGTACCAGCCTGAGGACAATGCATCTTAAAGTAGTTTAGCATAAACACGGAAAATCACATGTATACTATTTTCAACAATATTAGGGAATCTCATATAGGTCGGGCTGGGTACCGTGGCTAATAGAAAAAAATCTTCTGTCGGAATTATTATCCTGGAATAACACAACATTGTTTTGTCTTTGTGAGCTACACAGTAAAAATAATAAAAGGTCTGAACCACTTGCAAAGCTGTAATTTGTTTTGGGCATATTCAAGAAAAGACAAGAAAAGCAGGCGTCGACAACTGGTACAGCAGACGGGTTAAATACAGTATATATTTAATAATCAGTTTACGAATGAATAGTAATAATATATGATTAACTTTATCTACATAGCACTTTTCCTGTGAGCGGTACAAAGTGTTTTACAAGGACGCAAACCCTCCAGACAGATAGAGTGAACAGAGAAGAAACATGAAACAACAGTAATTCACCCGCTGCTGCTGCTCCAGCCTCTCGGCAGCTGTGGACAGTTAGTGAGGTGGAGCTGCAGCTTCACGGCAAGGACCTGCACACTGTTCGGTGAACTCCCCCCCCCACGGCTTCACCTCTCATGACCACAGACGAGAACCGGAGTTGGGATCAGTGTGCAGTCCATCTCTGCAGACGAACACGATTGTTTGATACGCTGGGAGATAGTCTAGAGTCCGGGAGCCACCTCGTGAGTTGTGTTCTGATGCAGAGAAACTTACTGAAGCCTTTTTTTGGGGGAGTTTGACAAATATCTAAAGACCTAGAAGCTCCTGTTAAAAGGATTTAATTTGCCCTTGTGACATTTTTTCAAACTGTCAATAATATGTTTTAAATCCAGCACACATCTTTTAAAAAAAAAATGTTTTCATAAGAACTAAAACTTTTCGGGCACTTTGTGTGTTTGAATTTGACATTAAATTCAAATTAAGGAAATCAAAATCAGGTTGGAGTGTAGTCTGCACCATCCACCACTTTCATTTAATTATTCATGCAGGATCCTTTTTAAATTCCTTGTATGTGAACATAATAAAGTCGACTCTGATTCTGATTTCCAGGTCTCTGCCTTGTGTCGTCTCTAACGTGTTTTTTTCTGCAGTTTTGTCAGTTTTCAAATCACTCTGCTGCTTATTATAATGATATTTTACTGTTTCTTACTTACTATTGCTACTTCTACAGGTAAAATCCACCAACATCTAAGGTTTCACTCTTCTATCGGTTTATCACAGTCAAGCTAAAGTTCTCTTGTTCTGTTCTTCCACCTCAGCCCACTGTTTTCTGGCCTAACATATTCCAGAAGTTTTTCCATTCCTCCTTTTCATCCCCCGAACCGTTCATCTATCTTCCTTTAACTTGAAACACCTTGTAACCGATCGCTTATAAAACTTCCCTTTCAAAGTAACCTCTCGTGCTCCCTTCTTCCTCTCGTCTGCGCCGCTTTCATCCATTTATCTACCGGAGGCCGACGTCTCTCCATACATTTTATCACGCCCCCGTCCACACGCCAGTTTCTCCTTTTTCCCTCACGCATCATCCATTTTTCTTCCTGTGTTCTGCAGTGTCGGACTCATGTGCTTTATTTGACATATTCGAATACAATAAGCGCAACATTCTTTGCCCATCATCCCTGGACATGTATGCGTTTTAATCACCTCCCACACTCGGAGCCTGTTATTCATTCTAACTACATGTGAAAGCCGTTCTCTCTCACCTCTGCTGTCAAAGTAAATTGCTCTGCAACACTTTAATTAGCATTCAACCTCTGAGGCTATAATTAATGATGTATATAAACGGGGGTATCTTATTTTGACAGCCTCGTTAGACGCAGCTTAATGATTTATGTGAAGGGATGATCATTTAATATCTAAATGTTTTTATGATACTATTATACAGTTTTCTTTTTAAACTAAAGACTGGAGATGGGTTAGAGTCAAATTTGATGTAAAACAACAATCAGTTTTATGTGCTGGTTGTCTCTGATTTCTATCACAAACTGACCTGTTGCAAGAACATTCCTGAATTAATTTGGGCTAATTATGCAAATGAAAATTCCGAGAGCAGAGATCAGCTAATTATCTATTAACTACATCACACACACTTTCTTGAAGCACCGCCGACACTGTTTCCCCTCAGCACTTCATAAAATGGGCAGAGGTGCAACAGTAAAAAATGTCCAGAGGTGACGGGTTCAGACGTCTCCCATCTGAAAACCACACTAAGTGCTGCAAAACATTAAAAAACCACGGAGACATTCATCAAACGGCACGGTGCGAAAAGAAAAAAGGGAATACTCGCAGTTTTCAGCTGTCATCGACTGTAGTTGTGTAATTTCCAAATTATGTGTTCGTAACCCAATCCAAATATTGACTTAAGGTTTCTCGCCCTTCACGTTACGCATTAGTTCACATATTGATTGATTAGTGGTGAGCGGGGGGGAAGAAAAGAAACTGAGTGTGTGTCAGGTTTAATCCGCTGTTTGCACCGCGGAGATCTGAGGCGTTGTCACACGTTACTTCAGTTCAACTGCTGCGTGCACGTGTGTGTGTGTGTGTGTGTGTGTGTGTATGTGTGTATGTGTGTATGTGTGTGTGAGAGAGAGAAACATATGGAGGAAAGAAGAGAGAGAGTGAACTTATATCTGTATGTGTGTAACTGTGCTAAGTGTCTATGTAACGTGTGATTTCTTGCACATAAGCAAACTGATAATAACTAGTTAACTATCTCTAACCAGTCTGAATGGGATCGTTGGAATATTTAGAGTCTGAAAACAAACTTCAGGTGCAGGTCTATCTTATACCCCCCCCGAGCATTTAGTCATTCAACCACCAGAAACCCATACCAAGTTCCCAGAGGATAAAAAACACCAGATCCATTTCTTCAGTTTGTTTAAACAATTAACCCAAAACGTATTCAGTGGTCGAGAACATTATAATGAGCAAATCTTTCCATTTCTAATCCATTTAAAACTCGTCCACTTTATAAATCACTCGAATCAGTGATTTTAACGTCTGTGATTAATTTGCTGTTGATCGATTCCAAAGTGTAAGCTCCCAGTTTATCTCAAAGAAAGTGAAAGTAGCTGAAAGTAGCTAATTTAGGAGGAGAATTAAAATCAAGGAAGCCTCGGAACCTGGTGAAAACAAGTAATTACACTGAGCGTGACAATTATTTTTACACTGCTACACTGATGTTTTACATTAATTAATTACATATAATACGTATATAATGTGCAGAGTACGAGAGCCAAATGAAGAATAAACCTCAAATTTAATTTGTGAAATGTCACAATACAGCAAGAATAAAGTCCTAATTAAAAAGAAAGGTGTAATATTACAATTTAAAGTTGTAATTTAGAGAACATTTTTGATATTACAAGAGTTAAATAAAGAAAGAAAGAAGAACAGAAACATTTTAATAGGCTCTAACACTCTGATGTATTATACTGAACAAATTGTACAGAATATCAGCAAGTTAACTCAAAACCAAATAAAGTGAGCTGCTGTGATAACTTCAGAAAAGACACAGGAAAGATTGATGGAACTGTAGAATATAGAAAAAAAGAGGATAAATGATACAAACAGGTGTGGAAATAGAGAAAAAGACAGAAAAACCAAATGCATATTGGTGCATCAATCATATACGTGTGCACGTGTGTTTCCATGTGCAGATCTGTAACCCGAGTTCTTGGAACAACACCTCTGCGAAGCATTGACGTGCATGATAATAGCGCAGCAGCGTTAGAACCCGAGCAGACAGAGCTTTCATCCCTGGAATTCTACAGTGGACAGATTTGCTTTTGCCCTCAGGGAACCGAACCCACAAGAAACAGTCGGATACAGTAACATAAGCAGGTGAGCGATTATGTCTGTCTGACCACAGATCAAACTTCAACTGCTGCGGGTCGGACCAGAGGCGTTTCTCTGGGTCACAACTCTTTTCGTCTCTGAGATCCTGTTAAATGTAATATGCCACTAAAAAAATGCACAAAAAAAGTGTATTTATCACAAAAGAAGCTCATTCTCAGAAAGACATTATTCATCAGCTTCTAAAAAAATCTGCAGATCGTTTTCTTTAAAGCAGAACTTTCCAGAAACTAAACAATAACCAGAGGTTTTCAAATATTAAATAACGCTCTAACAGGTGTTTTCCAGTGTTGACTTACAGCTCTCGGCTATGGAGATCTGAACCCTGATCAATTATAACCCCCTTTGCTTTTGGCTCGGAGAAACGATTCTGTTGGCTCCTGTCGACTCAAGCTTTTGCAGACTGTATTCCTTTGCCACGTCGACTTACTGTCAATGATAATACGTGAATATAACACACACACACACACACACACACACAGACACAGACACACACAGACACACACAGAACTCACATGCTGCCACTGGTCCCTGATGAGCGGTCGGTACCGAAGGAAGTACTTCAGGGGGAAGTTGTCGATGTCGGGCCAGGTGGCCGGGCTGTGCCAGGATACCTCCAGCCTCCGAGGGTTGAGACGGATCGGGGTTGCTGTCACTCGCTCTGGAGGATCTGGTTTGACTGTGGGGGGGAGAAGAACAATTATTTACCACCAATTTAGCACATTAAGGTGATAAAAGGTTCCACACGAGCGGTGGAAACAGCTGTGTGACGTCTTCTGCAGGTCAGAATATCAGGAGATTTCCAAACACACCACTAAGTTTAACGACTATATTAAAGCAACAGATTGCCACATTTCAAAGTCTCAAGAGTGATTTGTGACAAACCCACACGCTGATATTTCTCCTCACAAATGTGTTTTTTGTCTGGTCTCGAATAGAAAGACGCTTTATTATTGTGCGGTTCTGGAAATCGAGAAAAACAGCATCCTTCGGTTGAAGCGGTGGCCAACAGAGATTGGAAGCATCCCCGAAGATCAGAGCAGCTTGGCTCAAGGTTCAACACATTTGTCTCAACCCATCACAGCACAGCACACCAATAATTAATGGACGGGGAAGTGTGGAAAATCTGTCTTTCTTTTGTTTCACAGTAATATCAACTCCCTTTGAGGCTCGAGGCTTCGAATAGTTGACAGGAAATCAGAGTTTTGAACAAACCTGCGGCAGCGAGTTTAAAAGATGAGGGAGGAGAAGGAAAAAATAAGATTTTTGAAGCTCTGCAGAAACTTGTCCTTGTGTTTCTGTACATTTTCCTTGTTCCTGTGTCGTGGGTTCAATTTCTCGGTCTCATTTTCTCCTGCTAAAAAACTATTTTTTTTCCCTGCAGGATACCGACACCTGCCTTCAGCTGTGAACCTCCCTGAATTCACTCAAGCTGCAATTAATGGAGCGAAGCTTACGAGCTAGTTCGGGAAGCCGACTCGAGCGGCACTGCTCCAATCATGGGATATATCTCATTCTCCACAATCCTCTTTAATAGAAACCCTCCCAATTTGGCAGTAAGCTGGAGAAATATCCCATCATTCCCTTTGCTTGTAACTTCAACTCTTCCTTCACGATTTATGTTGACATGCATTGTACCATAAGATTCAGGAGGTGTTACCGTTGCAGAGTCTACAAACATTAAATTTGACGCTGTACCCAAATTTATTAGATCCATGTTGCACAGAGCGGTTTGCAATAAACCTATTATTATTAAAATCGCTCTGTCTGTGGAGAGAGAAAAGTGGATCCAGTTCAGAGCGAAGCTAAGTGAAGTCCGAGGAGACCACGGAGCAGAAATACGGCTCTTTGTTCACATCAAGCTTTGTCCAACACATGCAAGCAGAGAACAAAACTGAGGGAAATCTGTATGGGCGGGATTTCCCCAAGGCCTTTAAAGTATTCATCTGACTTGAAACACAGAGCATTAGCTTTGTGTTGCATGAGCAATGAACTCATCCTCCTTTTGATGACCTCTGGGAAGGCACCTGAAATCTGACCGAGCACAACTAATAACACTAGAACAAGAAAAAGACCTTCTCCCACACCGAGAGTTTGAAATCTAACTTCACTGACCTGTGCGGCTTCTAAAGGAAACAGTTGGACGAAAGTTCAAATGTACAACTGATGATTCATAACAGAAAACTTTCACAGTATTTACAACACTTGAAGGACCCAGGTAAAAATAGAATAAAGAAATAGATAATACAAAAAAGTTGTGTGATCATAAGCGTTTCATTTAATCAGATCCAAGATCTGTTAATGCTTTGGCCTAAAAACGTCCGTCATGCCTCCCATGGCGCTGTTTATTCTAATTTGCGTCCACATCACTGTGGCTCTTTTCGTGGTTTAAGCGTCACGTTGCAAAAGACCCTGTGACCTGTCCTTTGTCTTTCAAATATTTACATGTGAGAATGTTTTATGCACCTTCTGCTGAAAATGGAACAAGACACTAGGAGGCGGAGCGACTAATCTTTCTCTCCAAAAAGGAAAAGTGGTGCAAACTTGTCTCACAGTGGCTGATATTAAGCAGCAGAAAAGCGATAAAACATTGTGAGATCTGCAAAAGCTTAATCTGCATGTAGAGCTCAATGTACCAATGCATGTCTGAGCTCATCCAGGTTTTTCCTTCTCTCTGGTTGCCGTGTTTCTAAATCCATTATTAGCTGCCATCGAGTTCTTTTACTTAATGCATCCAGGTGTGACCGCATGACAAAAACAAGGAGATAAAACTCTGTAGCTTTTCTCTCACACCTGACCGTCAATGCTCTGTAATAAATAGCTTTTTCAAAAAGAACCAAAAAATACTGGATGATGACATCCATCAGTGCACTTGAACAAATGGGAAAAATGGGTAGATACAGAGTGTCAGGACCTACGGCGATACCTCACAGAATTACTCAAAAAGGACGATGGAACAAAAAGGTTTTAAAGTAAAAGTCTGCTCTTTAAGAAAAAGCTATAATATGTGATGTAAGAGCAGAATATGAATGCTCCTCCATGCACAAAGCCCACGGTTTGTTACCAAAGCTGATTTATATATACAATTTAAGGTGTTTAAATCTTCACTATGGACACAAATATTCTGATATGTACTGAATCAAAACATTTTCTAATTACCTCAACCTGTTCGAGGTCATACTTTGAATAATCAAATTACTGAATTTATACTTCTCATGGGAATTATAGATATTACGCAACTAGTTTAAATTAATTTAACACAAATAATAGCTTGACATCCCTAGAAATTAAACATTACACAATCCTACTCTGTGTTTTCAAGCAGCATCTTGAAACTCTGACAACAATCTGACCTCAAACTTGTGTCGTTCGTTCCCTTGAAGCAGCTCTGCAGGATTTGGGTTCTCTTGGGTTCTAAGTAATTGCACTACTGCTCTTCAGAAACCTCCTGCTCTCATAGAGACAGTCGTACTTGTTAGGTTTTATGTATGGCAGCAATTAAGTTAGAACGACTCTACACCTCCGCCAGGTCCAGGTGGGCTTTTATTCTGCTGATCTCTGACCTCCTTTTGTGGAGAGAGTCAGCGGGAGTCAGCAAGATATCACAACACGCTCATTTTCCTTTTCTTCTGCTAAATGAATAGACCTGAATAACAGATCAGCTCGTAAGTGAAGCCTGAAGATTTGGTTGCATGAGGAAAACAAACAGAATTATTCTCTTGCTGTCAATGACCTGTTCGCTTTTAAAATCCGCTTTTTACTGACTACTCCTTTTTTGTTTTCCCACGGAGTAACTTTAAATGAACCCTGGACACAATCACTTTCAAGGTAATGATGCTGCTTCACCCTTCTTTGGAATTCAGTTACACTCT
The DNA here is from genome assembly GCF_963576545.1 of Limanda limanda. NCBI lineage: Eukaryota > Metazoa > Chordata > Actinopteri > Pleuronectiformes > Pleuronectidae > Limanda > Limanda limanda. The sequence goes on from NC_083636.1 coordinate 6,418,478, forward strand.
ATTCATTAAATCCCAGTGAATGTGAAACACGGTACCAAATGACAGCCGGAGCCCAGGTGGTGTAAAAGTTTTTCTTTGTCGTGTGTATAAATGGTTTAACTGCAGGAGCCTTTACACTTCAGTTGTCGTTTGATCACTGTGACACTCGAAAGTTTTAATCAATCATTTGATGAGTCTGGAGCTTCCTTCAGGGATCTCTTTAACTGTAACCGCACACACACACACACACTCTCACGCACATGCACACACATGCACGCACAATCTCATCTCATCTAATTTCATCCCAGCTTTGGTCGGATGAACAAGGACAGTTGAGAATTGTCTTACTCCCACTCAGAATTCAGAAGTGCACCAGGAAGCATGAAATTGTTTTATTTATTTACGATCTGCCTCGTTGTCCCCGAAAATGAATGTGACTTACAACCTAGAATGGCATGAGAGAGACTTTTAACAAGGAGGCGATGAAGAGGAGGATGAATAATACCACGCAGAAAAGCAAAGAAACAGAAGGGAAACGTGGGAATGATGAAGGAGAGACCAATTTGAAAACATGTTTTGATGAAGTTTTGCCCTTTTCAAACTGTGTTTTCTTTGACAATAACAGGTCTTTTTGTTATTTTTGACCAATTACAGCAGCTGTGTTGATTTATCAGTTATACTGGGGAAAAAAACAAGTGGTCTTAGCTTGTTAAAACAAACCACAGTATTTAAAGCCTGTGAATGGATCTTACCAGAAAGTGGTAGTTCTTCATTTTTATAACTTCCACCAAAGAGGGTATGTTTTTATCAGACGGGTTTCCACAGAACTTGGGTGGAAGTATGAAGTATTGGTCGGATCCAGATCAGGTTACGGATCCAGGAACGCCTTAGCTTTTGTGAGTTTTAAAACAGCTTAAAAATATGTAGTCCAGTTGCAGATCCAAATAAAAATCCAAATAGTGAATTTGAATGTTGAATAAAAAGCTGATTTCTTATTTCTTTGTGGTAACGCAACACTTTACTGTTTTCTAACTGCAAAATGAAGAACTTCGAGAAAGTACTTGCGAGACATTTATGCCAAAAATATGACAAACTCAAACTTAAGTATCTCAAACTTAACCCGAGAAGATTTGGTTTACGGCAGCAGAGGGATAGAGAAAGGAAAGAGTTAGAGGGGAAGAACCAGGAGGGAGAGAATAATAAAAAGTACAAAGTCAGAAGAAGGGCGTGCAGGGATGAATGGGAGAGCGGAGGCAAAGAAAGGAGCAGTGGGGTATTTTGCTATCACCAATAGTTGTGGGATATTTCCTCAGCCAAGGCGCTAATCCGGCTAGCATTAGCATTTTCATGAGTCCTGTGTCCGGCGCTTGGCAGAGCATGTCACCGCCTCATTTGGTTACTTATATGTACACACACACACACACGCACGCGCACACACACACACACACACTCGCTCTTTCTTTTTCAATACACCCTCTCAACCGACTCGCTCCCCACAGTCGTGTTTGTGCGTCATGCACACCCGTATCGCACTCGGGGCAATACAACAGCGCTGAGGACTGCCGGCAGCAACTTCCCTTATCTGCCAAAGTCTTCCTCATTCCTTCTTTTAAATGAATTTCTCCTCTCCGCTGCTTTCCGGGCCTGAGCCGCTTATGTATTCTAAGAGTCTCGCTGGTATTATGTGGCCCTGTGCAGCCTATGAGGGAACAAAAACTTCACTATCTAAACCTGCAGTTTTCTTTACAAGTACTTACCGAGCAACTTTAAAGGGGAAATGTAATAGTCAATCAAAGCACTAACTTTTAAGGTTAATTTTGAGCATTGATTGCTGTCACATCTTGTCCGAGCCTGAATTAAAAGCACTCTGCTGCAGGAACAGGTTCAGAAGTGGACTGGTTATTATCTAGTGCCTCTGGTAAGGACCTGGGTGCACAGTCAGTGGGTTTCTCACTAATGGAGTACGCTGCTGGTTAGAGAAAAGCTGTGCCTCTCTTCTTTCAGCCCGTCAACATTTATTTGTCCGTTGTCTTTCTGGCACCAAGCAGAGCTATGTGTGTGCTCAACAAATCTCCAGAGAGGGAACCAGAAGTGAATTAAATCAGTCACCTGTCGGGCAACAAATTTCTAAATTGCTCAAAGGTTGGAATCCTCACAGAGATGCCGTGACACTCTGTATTTTAGTTTATTCAGTGAAGGAGATGGGTCTTAAATTTGTCCCTGACATTAAAAGCCCTAAATTGTTGTTAACTAACTTCAATGAAAAAGGTTTTAATTATTCTGCAGGTTGAATCAGTGAGAGAGAAATATTTCAAGAATATTCAAAATACATTTTTTCTTTTGAACCTTAGGAACTTTAATTAAACCATTCGGTTTGGAGAAAATAAAACTTTTATCATGTACAGCTTCAACAGTGACCCACCCTGTGATTCACTCTGAATCACATTTGGTCCTGAGTGTTATAAGTGTCTTATACAACACCTGTCACTTTATATGGGCTCTCACATGAGAAAGAATAAAGTTGTGGCAAAGGAGAATGAAAGGGAAAACCACACCACGCAATAAAAACGTACCTATACTGGACTCCTCGAAGGAGATGGTGGTGGAGGCTTTCCCCAAGGCGTTAACCGCAGTCACGTTCACTTTGTAAGGGAAGCTGGAGAAGACCTCAGGAAAGCGTACGTGGCAGCGGTTCTTGTGGACAGAGTCTTTCTGCACCTCCAGTGAACGCTGGTTGTGTCTGGAGAGGAGAGGGGAATTCAAAAGCAGGGTTACGCAAAAAAACGACTTGACAGGTTTCCTCGAAACTTGGTGGAGGGATTGAACTGGGGCCGAGAAACAATCTATCACACGGTGGTGGATGAATTCTTTTGGATGATTTGTTGATGAATAAATGTTGGGCCCTGGTTCTACTCTTCTAGTTCGAACATTAAAAAGTGCTGATTCTACCTCCTGCTAACAGACAGTTGTAGCCAGACTTGACTTTTACTATTTTACTTTGCTTCGTGTATATTGTCTTTACAGTTTTACTTCTTTATTTTACATTCACAAGTCAGCTACATGTTGTCATAATGTTTATCTACATTATTTGAGCATTCATTGTTAGTACAGAACAAAGTCAGATATCAGCAACTTACAACAGAGCTCAAAATCACAACTAAAGCTCTACGCTCAGCTACACTGATCTGGACACAGTTTGGTACAGGAACTGGACTTTTACCAGCACACTTTGAACGTGCTTTTACTTATTAGAATTTATATCACATATGTTTGTAGGCTAAATCTTGTCCAACTTCGTACAGTGGCTTTAAATTCTGTCGATAGTGAGTCAGTAGTCTCAAGGGAACAGTTTATCTATTGCAAATAAATGCCAGCAACAGAAGCACACACACGGAGAGGAATAATTCTCTTTTGTTAGGAATTTGAGGGGAAAAAATATATAATGCTTTTGCTCATGACAAGAAAAACATCCAAATGAGCATCTCTCCACCTGTTGAATGCTTCTTTCCTCCGTGCACAAAAAACAAGCAACCCAGACACTACCACTCTCCCTACTAATCTCTTTATAGTCCTCTTCCTTTGTGCCTCTCTCTCTCTCCCTCTGTCGCCCTGCTTCACTCCTCATTATTATTCACACAGAATAATGCTGCTGTTACAACATTAATGAATCCACCTGCTGCGGCGGGAGCTGTGGGACGCTGTGATCTGGGAATATCAAAGGGAACATGACAGAGACAGAATCACCGGGTTTCCATCCACACGGCGTGAATATTTAAGATCTGCCCACTGTCCTGTTACAATGAGCCTGCCCCCCCAGTGACAACGGGGGGGTTTAATGCAGAGAAAAATCCAAACTGACGATAATTTTAGATTTGAACTCAAACTGTAAATTGTCTTGTTCACGTTCGTTTTTTTGTTTTTGTTTCCATGCAGGGTTTTTCCTCTCTGTTCTGTATGTTTTTTAAATAAATTGGGCATAAAACATTTTTTAATTTGTATCTTATACAATGTAAAATCCAAGTGAATCTTAGTCATCTGTGAAAAAAAAAGTGACATTGGTGATTTGACTTTCTACCTAGTAGAGATGATCAAAAAGACTTAAGTCATAAGGTCATAGGTCGCAGGTCACACCAACATATGGAGAGGACTAAATGACGACTAAATCCACAAGTTGTACTCAGACAGGTTGATAAACTTACTGTACGTCCACTTCGAACGTGGTGGGGATGTACGTGGCGTAGAGCTGGTGCCAGCTGCAGTAGAAGCCTTTAGGGTAAGTGTTGGATCGACAGGTGACCGTGGGCTCCCGAGGCGGAACTACACAGAGAGAGAGAGAGAGAGAGAGAGAGAGAAATACAAGACTGTTAAATTCTGAGTAGAATTACTACAGTTTCACAAGTATTTCACATAAAAGTCAGACAAGCAGAAAAGTGATGATAACACTGATGATTGAGTCAAATGTTTGTTTTGACAGCATCTTGCTTCTAAAGTTATCAGGTCAGGTCCAACATCACTCAATCAATCTATATGAGTCAAGTCTGCTTCTAGTTCATGTTGAATATGTAGGAAATGTTCACATATTGTGTGTATATAAAACTCAATATCTTCTCTCAAAGAGAAATTTGAGCAGCACGTTGAAGTGCAAAACGTAAAGGACACGGGAGGAGGAGGAGGATGAGGATGAGGATGAGGAGGAGGAGAAGGAGGAGGAGGAGGAGGAAGAGGAGGAGGGAGGATGCTGTGTTGAGAAAGGAAGGATATTGGAGTGGTGGAGCAAAAGAAGAATAAAAGAGGTTGGCCGGAGGAAAAAAAAAAAGAGCGATGTGATGTTATGCCAACTCTGGCCTCCTCCAAGATTAGTCTCTTTTCTTCACAGCTAGTCAACCGCTTACTTGTCTACCACTCCCTCTTTCTCCCAGCAGCGTTCTACCCTCTCACCCTTCCTACCCCAATCACACACTCCTCATGTACAGTATGTGTCCAGCTGCACTATCCAGAAAGTCAAGTTCCAAATGTATTATTAAACTAAGCAAGAAGTATTTATAAATCCTCTATAACTTGTCTTTTCTGTTCCTCCATTTACACTCCTGTCATCTTCTTTAAAATGTTTTTCATTTCACATGTGGTGCTTCATTGCTCCGTATAACCATTGAATGTAAATGTGAAAGATAAGACAAGCCAACAGGCTACGTTATCTAACAGCTAATAACGTTCTGCTAATGTTAGATAAACTTCCCCCGTTACCTGCTCTGACTCAGCGATAGTACAGATAATTAAACCTGACTCTGCTTCGGATTCGCCTCCCGGTGAAATGAGAGGAATCAGAGGTTTCCTACGGTGAAAGGTTATGGAAAGCTCAACCTCTGTTTAGTTCACTCTCAATATGTCATTATATGGATAATACCATGATAATAAAAAACATTTCACAAGGTTTGTTAACTTTCATTGAACAGGCTACATGGTTTTTATTAGCTGAAATGGAAAGCAGCCAATGAGTGATTTATACTCCTGATATGACCAGTTCACTGATAACGGCTCCATTCAAACAATTTTAGTCTTCCTTTGATTTACAGTCGGTAACTCACACCGGGTCGACCCGTCTGTAGGAGCCACTAACCCCCGTCATTGTTGCAGACATGGGAAAAAACGACATGAGCTGCTGGGCCGGACAGGATTCGTGTCCCATGTGGCGAAAAACGATATCAGAGCGTGTTTGTACAGCTCACAGCTTCCAGGGTGTGTCCAGGAAAAAGAGGAATCAGTCAACAGAACAATGTTACAGAGAGGGGTCTGAGATACGTTTTTGTTTCCAGCTACTTCCAATAGTTTGATATGAGTTAAGAGCGAGAGTCAGAGGTCAGGGGGGGATTTCCAAGTTTGTGGTTTTTGGGGATTTCTAAAGATTAGATTCGAAGCTTGTGTTTTGGAATTTTACTCCAAATTGTTAATCATCAATCGCCTGAATGTCAATCTGGATTTATCTTGGGATGTTTGCAATTGATTACATGTGCACACAACATTTTATAAAGTATCAAAATAAGAGATACATTGTAGGATTATGCAGTTTGTAATTCTACATCAAGAGAAACCCCTTGGAGTATAATATCCCTTTCCAAAGACAAAAAAAAATGTATTTAATAAAACAATATTTGTATGTTAATTTAAATAATTAAAATAATCCAATATATAGTGCGAAGAAGTTATTTCACAGATTTTTACTGTATTATTTTAAGAGTAAATGCCAAAGATTACAGCAAATTACTCTTATTCAAAATGTAAACTCACAGTTGTTATCCGTAAATTAAGAAAAAAAAATTTTAAACATGATTTTTCAACTGATTAATGGTCTTGAATGTTAATAAATATAATTCTTTGTAAAATATGTTTAGGTTGCAGTAAATGTTTAGCTTCTTTTGCTGCCACCGTTTATTTTACCATTTCCTTCTACAATTCTTCACAGTGTAGGTTTATCATCATTAGGTTTATAAAATAAAGTGAGTGTCTTGATATTCAATCAGTATCCAGAGTATTTCCAGTGGCGACCAAGTGTCTCCAAAATAAACGGTGAAGAAATCCAGCACAAGAGGAAAGACAATCCTTCAGAGAGGGGGGGGGGACGTTACAAAGAGCAGACGGACATTTCACTGCAGCATCACGTCTAAGAACCGCTTCTACTTCTGCATGTGTTTTCTATCTGTAACTGTAGGAGAGAAACATGCAACGCCAGCGGTGGTAAGTCTGATTCATCCACTTATTCAAGTAAGTACTTCGCGGCCTCAGTTTCTGAAAACGTTATTCTGTCACTTTTTGAAGTTGCAGCACTTCAAAAATGTTACACTGCTTATTTTCTATCTCTGCCTCTGTCAGTTTACCCTTGGTTTCTGAAATTCCTCTTTTGGATCAATAGTCCCGACCTTAATTTGAGGACTCCTATTTCTTTTTCTAATTTATGGCTCTATGAAGATGAATTCCCAATAAAAACTTTTCTGCAGCAGCTTTCTGTCTAATTAATTCATGATGTGAATACGATATTGCCGCTGCGTCTTTTGCCCACGGATCCTCTCAAGTGTGTATTTGGTCAAACACACACACAAACACACAAACACACACACAGGCCTGCAAATAGAAGGCGTGGGCACACTGGCTGCCATGGGGTCACTTCACTGTCACACACAGCTGCGTGTAAGCGGTCACCCCGGCAACTAATTAGCCTGTCAATACAGCCAACAATGAGATGCCAGACACGACGTCCAATCACACTCCATTAATCACAGAGAGTAATTGGGGCCATCTCAATCAACCAGCTCCTCATCTGAGAGTGTCAGTTAAAGAAGTCACAAACGCACAATTCAGAGCACAACACACACACACACACAGACACACACGCACAATGGGAGCTGCAGGGACCCGGTTTAGGCTTCGTGGAATTAGCGGTAATCAATCAAATGAGCTTATTAGTTACTTGGAGGAGTTCAAAGATGAAAACAAAGGCTCGAGGAAAAACTAAAACCTGCAGCAGTGCAGGCGGGAGGAGGATGAGAATAAGTATTCGCTCACGTCAGCCATGTTTAGAGGGAATTATTCAAACTCTGGGGGTTTTACTCCTTTAATTGAACTAATTTCACCCTGAGTGAGTGGCGTCAAGCAAACCAGGGCACCTCTCAAAAAGAGATGTGGCTTGTTACGAGAGAGCGAGAGAGTGAGGTCTGAAGCATCGATGCTAAATGACCGCATGGCATACCGGGTGAGAAAGTTTAAGGAGACAGATGTTTAATACCAGCTGCTCAACATAAGTTTGCAAGGGCGAATCAAAAACTGGACTATTTCTGACAAAGTAGGTGCTTTTAAAAACAGTTTGATTAACATTTAAAAGACCTGGATTACTCATTTAACTTGAGGCTGAACATTTCTACAAAGAAGTTGCTCCTTTCTCTTAGGCCGTCTGTCCTGAGAGATCCAATCACAAGTGGTCACCGCCAAGTTCTCACTTGCCTGCTCGATGTGCAAATAAACACGTACGTAATTTGTAAAAAACACTGTTATTTAAGGCACATCTGCACTGTTGTCAACATTTAGTCTTGGTGGCCAGTTCCTGATTTCAACCTTGTGATCTTAATACCAAATCACAGTCGTAAACAAAAGTGACTTGTAAGCTCAGTGGCCAACAAGTACGAAAATGCCAGAGGATGTAGAAACATTGAGTGTTTGAACATCGAAGACGAGAAAACAGAAGGAGGGAAATGAGGACGTGATGGGAAAGGACGGGCGTGGCCAGAGGCGGGGATGAAAGAAGACGGGACAGTGACAAGAAGAGAAGAAGAGAGAGCTGATGAACAGCAGACAGGAGATGAAACCGGACATCATTCTTTCATCAGACTCAACTAAAAAAAAAATCAAGTACACATGCACATGAAGCTGCAGCTCACCCGCTTTACACAAAACAAAACATCAAAAGCTTCCTATGCATTAATGGAAATTGATTGAAGGAGAACGGAGCGGAGAGGACCAGAGATAACGCAGCTGTATAAATCAAAGAACAAAGACAGTATGAATATTAAAGCCAATAAAACAGTGATTCTAATTAAAATGACATTGTGCCTGTTGTCCCCTTTTTCTCTGTGAACCACCCGGTGAGACGTCAGCTGAGTCGGTGGCAGACAGGACACCACTCATGAATAAATGTTATTTGAATTAGGGCGCTTTCATCATCTGGTTTATGAATTGCTAAATGTTGAATGTGATTTGGCGGACGCCCTTTGTGAGCCCCATGAAACGCACACTTCCACGTGCACGTGAGGTGGCTGAGGCTACTTTTGAATGATAATAGGTCACAGACTCATGGCTCATAAATATAAAATATGAAAATAGAGTAAAAGAGAGGAAGAGAGACACCAACTATTCTTTCTGAGCCTCTCTAAGCCGCACTCCTTTCGTTTTATCAATCAATATCAAAGATTCTATCAATTATTCATTTTAAGTTTAACCAGGCCTCGGCCTCTGGCTCTAATGCAGAACTCTTGCAACCACACATTAAAAAAACATCTCTGATTCAAAGTTTCAGACACGGATCTGAAATTCAACATTTTTCTGTTTCAATATGTAACGTTGTGCCCAGTTTTTAGATCCTTTATGTTACAGTTAAACAGCAGAGAAAATCTGTTGCTACCTCAAGAAAGTTATGATGAAGTGTTTTCATCAATTAAATGGGGGCGATCGCTTAAATGACACATGCAACAATATACAAGGAACCTCCATTTTTAATCCTTGAGATCACACGGTAAGAAATCTTGGCGGAGTCTCGGTCTCACACTCTTCTTCTTCTTTTACTATTCTAAACCTGTCACACAAAAATTCTGGCTTTTACACACACACACAAAGACACACACACCCACACAGACCTAAGTTCAAGCATCATCTTTATCTTCCTAAGGACAGTCACATGTCTACCCCATCACTAAACTCTAACCTAAACCTTTAAGCCAAGTAGTAACGCTCCCACCGCCCTTTGAAGATGAGAGGACCGACCACCACGTCCCTTCTTTCCCAACATGTCCTTCACTCCACAACACTCACACTGGTCCCCACAAAGATGGAAATGGAAATAGAGAGACACACAGAGACAAAAAAAAAATGTGATGAGGGACAATGACGTCCAGTGGCCTGGTTGCTGGGCTGCAGACCCTGTGGTAATTGGTATTTGCTTGTGTTGGTCGCCTTCCTGTCGCTTTGTGTGTGCGGTTGTGTTCATGTGTGTGTGCACGCGCCCTCCTGTGACAAAGATCCTCTTTTGCGAGACCCAGAATTTTTGTGTGACAGGTTTAGAATAGTGGAGGAGAAGAAGGGAGAGTTTCGGCTTAGAGGGAGAATGAGAGAGAGAGAGGACTACAATGACACACCGATTATACACCGACATTCTGCTCTGTCTTTGGCCTTGGTGGAAACACAAAATCACCAACTTTCCTGGCACAGAGTATCTCTTAACCATTTTCTACTTTCACGGAGTCTTTTCTGAGCACAGCTAAAAAATCCATCTTTCTCTCCATCCATTTATTTATTAGTCCGTTTATCTATAATGCACATCTCATTCGGTTTAAAAATCACGTTTTTCACATTAGGAATCCTACTGGGACAAACCACTTCCTCTTGGAGCCTGTGCTGCTCTGAATGGCAAAACTTGTTTGGGCAGATGGTTTTGGTCTCTGCTTGCATCGGCCTGCCAACGCCGGGCTCCCTGCATTTCAGATTAGCTCGGCCCGTGTGTCGTGGGGGAAAGATTAATGTAAATAAGACTGAGGACAAATCTTAGAGAGACAGAGCTGGTGCCTTTTTGTCCAGACCGGCTTTCATGGCGAACGGTAATGTAATTGTGGTGTAATATTTTTATCCCGGGGCTCTGAGGCTATCCTGATGTATGCACATGTCGGTGTGTACGTGGCTGTATGCAATTATATGCGGTAAAGTGAATATGCAATTCTATGTATATGTAATTGAATTCAATGTGCGTGCGCTTTCCCGTAAATGATGTGCACTTGAATGTCTCTTTTTAAAGTGTGTGTCTGGTGTATGCACGCAGCAATATTTTTGTATTTCTGAAAACTTTACAGATTCGGCAAATAAGAAATAAAGTTAGGTAAAAACAAAGTAATAAAAAAACGAGTATGTTCTGCATTTGTGTTTATTTCTGAGTGGGAGTGCCCTTTATTGCACTTCTATTTGATTACACAGCGCCTCCAGTGTAGTTTTATACAATTGCTGAGATTAACTTACTGACTCAGTGCATGAGAACTGAAACACATGCACCAAGCATTCCTTCCTTTCCTTTGATTCTTTTCTCCCTCGCTCACAGTCCCTGGGCCAGAGCGGCTCCGAAACACGAGGGATCGAGCTGCACAAAACAATGATGCCCTGGCATTCCAGGAATGTCTGTGGGCCAATTGGAAACAGCCATGTGTGAGAGATGAATGAATGAAAGGAGCATGAATACCTTATGAGAGCATCAGGAGCTGATAAGTGAAAGAGAGAGCGAGACAAAAAGAAACCCGGAGGTGTGTAAGATGACATAAAAGCGGTTTGACTAGATAAATCATCTGTTAAATTGTTTTTCTCGTCCAATGTTCCAAAAATATACAAATATAAGACCCAAGCTGTTGTAAAGTTGAAGTTGCCCTTAAAAAATCACTTGAGGAGAAGGAGTTAAGGAGGGAGGGAGGTGTTGAAAGGTTCGTATTGACCTCTGCAGCTCTGCGGGTCAGACACAGGAAGACGACCATTATACCTGGACACTTAAATTCGCCGCCGCCCCCTCGTCTGTCTCGCACTCTCTCTCTCACACACACACACACATTCACTGAGCCACCTGACATCACAAATCTCATCTTGTTCAAAATGCTCGCGAAGAACGGCTTAAATTTCACAGGAAATAAAACCAGAATCTCCTGCAGCTTCACACTTATAAACACGATCGCACCTCAAACACTTCCTATGGAATCGCTCTGACACTTCTCGGCTGCCGAAGCCTCTGAAGGTGAAGGCTGCAGATGTTATGGGAAAGATAGAGTCATCCAGTCACTCAATGCTTCACAGAATGTGGGTGTTTTCTGATGAGATAGCCTCACCACGCAATGGAAAGTTTTCAAGCCCCCCAAAGCTCAATGAATAATCATTACCTAATGCTCGTTGTTTCATATTTCGGGAAAAGAACAAAGTGGCAAAGCTCAAACTGTGAGTTTGAATTCAGATTTGCTTGTTTTTTTAAAGGACACAACTATTACCTCACAGCGGGAGATCAAATTCCTTCACCGCACAGTATATCCTTTCCAGTTGTTTCTCTTTCGTCTCAATTTTCTACTTTGCTTTCCTCTTTCTTTCTTCCTCTTCCAGTCAGCAGACATGATAATGGTTGATTTGCATCCTCACGCAACTGGAGAAGGCTACGGTGTCGAATAAAGGAAAAGAAAAAACAACTGAAAGCCGAAAGGCCCTGAAGAAGTACGACAGATTTGGCCTTTTACACAAATAAACTGATTTACTGCGTAGTCAAATTCGTATTTTTCATTCAGACTCTTCTTCGGAGTGTATTTAGTTTAACCTCGGACCTCTGCACAAACTAGTAGCATTGAATCCAGAAGCCTTCGAGAGGCCAGGCATTCCTTTCATGCGACTTCATTCTTACCATGTTTCATTATTATTTATCCTGACAGAGCAGTGGAGATCGCCAGGAAAATTTCGGGGGAACAGCGTCGTGCCACTCATGACTGATTTGTTCATTTAAAAGTAATCTTCTTAACGAAACCCGGATTTTAACTTTTCAAGCTGTAGCCTCACAAGCATGGACATTTATCCACACTCTTTTCTAATTCATTTTTTTTTTTAAAATAAGACTTATCTGAAAAGTAATGGATTTAAGAGACGGCTGAGTTGAAATCCACGTTTTTGACGTAAGGGATAGAACAGTCTTCTGCTCCATCACAGCATGGGCTGGTTCAGGATTAATTGTCTTTGTTTGAGGCCTCTCAGCTGGTCTATCACTGTGTCGTACTTTATGTATTATAGGGTGACACTCAAAAGCTTCAGTATCAATCGTAATCATCCTTCTTTTTCCTGTTGGTTCATTTGTTGGTTGGTTGGTTTGTATGTCAGAGACGAGCAAGAGGAAACTTGGTGTTGATACAGAAAAAAGTGCAGATTTTAAGGAATCTAAAGGGGACTGAGATCCACCCGTGTTCACAATTTCTTGCAGTCTGACTGAACTTAAGAGAACTGTTGGACCTTGGAGGAGTTCTTTGCTCTACTGAGAGACTTAGTTTCACTCTGCTCTTCACAGGTACGGGTCAAATCCTTAAAAGTCAAATTCCCTATGTTGCACTCAAGGAAAGACAGATTCTCATTGGACTTTTCTTCTGCCTCTATTCCACTTCTATAAGAACCTCAGCCCTCTTCTTTTTGCTGAAACATAGTGATAGCCAAAGTACGAGTACATCATACTGATGCCGGACAAGCTACTTGAAGAAAGTTGCAGGTGAAGTGAAGGGATACGTAGGAAAGTTGCCGAGGTCGATGCGGTGCCAGCACATTGATGAAAGTAGAAATTGCCACTCCATCAGAACCCAGGCAGCTCCACTAAGCAGTATTCAGTATTAAACATTGCAAAATTGAAATTTGAGTGCTTTAAAGCTGTTGAGTTGAGATGTCTCGAGCACGGCTAAGAGGTAAACCTCGATGTCACCGTGGCAATAATAGCCCGAGGCTCTGTCAGAGACATGTGCTTCTCAGCCGCAGTTGTTGGCCATGGTGACATGAGTGACAAGCTGGGATTGACCAATCAGAGGTGTCAGTCCGCCAAATGCAGAAACGGCTAACTGCCATCACTCACGGAGGCAGAGGAGTGAAACAGGCAGGTACCACCAGGGTCCCCGAATGTTTGAGTGGAAACAGCTGACTGGTAAATTCAGCTGTCAGAGCCGGAGCAGGACGGGACGGACAGAAACAAAGACAGGCAGGGAGACAGAAATTAGAAGTGTCTGGCCGGTAAAGCTTGAGGCCTTCATTGTGAATTCAGCCAGCTGCTCTGTGGTGCGCTGTCTTCTCACATACACCGTCTTCTCTTCATGGGGTTATGAGAGGTGTCACGTTACTGTGGAGGCACAGAGGGTCGCTGTGCACAGTCTGAGTAGAAACCTTTAGATGCGAGTCGAGAGCTATAGATAAAGGCCAACAGGTAGAAGCAGACACGCTGCGACAGCCCGAAAGCAAGCGAGCAAGACCGGAGCACACAGACAAGCAACACAACTGAGAAACAAAGAAGGAGGCACAGTATTCCATGCAGTTCTCCGCACCTTGGGGCTACTATAACACTGATTCTTGGTAATACTGTAATGCTATTCTAATGGAATGTTTGCACAGAGACTTTACGCCTCATGGTTTCAATCAGGTCCTCCACACACCAGCTGTGCTCTCGCCGATCGAGCCCCGGCTCCAGCCAAGCTGGGAGATCTCAGCTCTTGGCAACTTCAGCTGAGAATAGACATTTTATCTCAGTCTGTATCCACAAGGAAAAACAAAAAGGCGATTATCAGTGCTGCTCACATAATGGCTGTTTCAGTTAGTTAGCTGATGATACAGTAGGTGTGGTGTTAGTGCAGAAATGTCACATGTGTTAGGCCAATTGACAAATCAGCATTTACTAACAGTTTATGGTAACATTTAACAAATTTATGTTTTAAAATTCTCTTTCCTAAGAAAAAATAGATTAGTTTTTAATACACTAGTGGATTTAATGCCGTCTCGACTTCCTGTAATTGGTCTGAAAGTCCAAACTATCCAATAAAAAAGTTTCAACACTGCAAATCATCCGAACTATGGTTCAGTTTGATCCAGACTTGCTCGGAATACAATTTAGTCCGTTGGTCTGAGGCACCTTTAACACATTAATTCATGTTGGTCAGAATAAACCTAAATGCTAGAAGGTTATACCAAACAAGGTCGGTTTGAAAGAGCTACTGAAGAATTTGTAAATACTACAAAACCAGAGTAAAGAAACAAAAGTACTTTCCGAAAACCTGCTTATGATCTAGTCATCATTAAGTATAGTTACTGTTAAGATTGTGCAACCTATGTGATGTTGAAAATAAATGCAACCTTTTCCCTCTGTCGTTGCTAAGTTCACTTCTGCTCAGAGTAGAATGACCTGGTCACTGTGCATCCCGGAGGTGATTTATTGCTCTTCAACAAAGATCAGGCGTCACAGCGAGGATACGACGGCCCGAGGAATTAAGGACATATCCCTCGTAATGCTCTCTAACGTGTCCTTCTGTGACCATTCCCAAGCAAATAAAGTGTAATTATAAAATTCAATACCCTTGTCCTTGGGGGTTGATGTTCCCCTAAGTTGCCAGTTGTGGAGGACAAGCTGGAGAGCTACAGTAAATTCTGGTAATAAAGCGAGTGGGAGTGGGTCTGCATGGTTCAGTGGAGGAGCAAACGCTGATCTCATTCTCTCAGCAGCCTTCTGGAACCGGCACAAGTGCAACAGGATGCTCTTATCGCACCTTTTCTCATTCCTTTTGAGGCTTGTTTGGATTTGACAGCGAAGACACACAAACACACAGGCCCGAGCCTCGAGTGAGGAGTGTTACCCTGAATCACGAGTGATGCGTTGAAGCGATGCATTCCTTCTCCTCCTTCCCCTCCCTTCTCTTATTCCTCTCTGGCTTTGGCCAACTCCACCTCCTGAAGTTGATTGCGTGATATGACAAAATGGAAAATATTTTGGGGGTCCAAAAGGGATCAACATAGAAAAAAGAATAAATGTAAAACACATTGTTATTTTTCTTTGAGGGATTTCTAACACGATAAAGTGAACTTTGCAGAATCCCCGAGACGCTGTTCTGAACCTTCTTGGCTTTTGGTCCTTTGAAATGAAATTTACTCAAAAACCCTTTGTCGCAGGCTGAGGTTCAACCCGAGCGTTGTGCGCTGAAAATGCTGGTGAAAAAGAACAGAAACACAACCTCCGCGGAGTTGGATTTGTGCTGTTTTAGTGTGCTTGTTAGCAGGATTACACAAACAGTACAGGGTGGATTACCACAGAAGTTTGTGGGTCAGGGAAGCACCCGTTCCATGTTGGCAGAGAACTCGGACCAGGGGGCGGATTCAGGGATTTCTTTAACATTGCCAGAGGCCTATTTTGACGTTTACAGCAAATTCATATGGGGGTTAATTAATGGAACTTGATGAAATAAGCATCCCGCATATTCAGGTGACTGTTATTAAAGCTTACGTATCTTTTTTATTTGTATTTTCTTACAATCGTCTTCTGCCCCTTTAAATTTACCTTGAAAGGTCACGAGCTGCCTCATACCCTTTCAGAGTAAGTTGTATATGTATCTCAATCTTTTCTATCATAGGCGTTAAAATGTGGCTCGAGCTGATCGTTTCCACTGATGGAGTTTTGGAACTCCCTATTTTAAAGATCACTGCTGAAAAGTTTAAATGTTAAAAAAGTTTTTTAATGCCTATAATGCTGGGAGGATCACATAAAGATCAATAGTTTCTAGAAAGGCTGGAGGCAGAGGGAGAGAACGCTGTGCATCTTCTCTTCTCTTTTCTTTTTATCTTTTCACTCTCTCTCCCTTTTATATAAATTCTCTCAATGCTTCCTTTCTCTATCTCCTTCGCCTCCTCGTTTTTTGTGGTGATTTTAAATTACGGGTATCAACCAGCCTCAACCCTCGTGACCTGTCATTAGTTGATTACAAACAGCTTTACTGGAACTCGGTACCTCGGCTGTATTACAGGGCCCGGAGCGATACGGCAACCTGTCATTAGACAGTATTTTATCAGTCTCTTCAACAGTGTTGGGTTGCTGAATCATGTGCGTATAAAACAGTTAGAGGGGGGGGAGGCGGGCAGACGGCCAGGGAGACGACGGAGAGAGGTGTGTGGGGTGGGTGGGTGGGGTGGTGGGGTCAGAGATTAAAAGCAACAGGGGGAACAGAGGGGTGGGGGGGATGAAAAAAAAGAAAGTGAGTGGGCAAGAGACAGAAAAAGAGGATAAATGACGCTCATTGTTCCTTCCTCTCGCTGTCAGTTCTCAGTAATGCTAATCATTAGGCTAATCTGACAGGATGGTACACACACACACACACACACACACACACACACACACACACACACACAGACACACACACACGGTGTCCCCAAGTCCCCCGCCCTGTGTTGCATTCCAGTGCCCAGTGTCAATGAGAGGGAACCGCCACATTACATGGCTGTTTGTTCCCTTTGTAAGCTCGCCTGCAATGCTAGTAAGACCAGGGAGTGTGTCCGAGTGTGTGTGTGTGTGTGTGTGTGTGTGTGTGTGTGTGTGTGTGTGACCAAGTTGTCTCCACTTTTAAGATTAATTTCACCTCGCTGCTAATTTATAAAGAAACCACGGCGTTAAAAACACATTCTTGGAAGAGAATGGACCGAATTTGTCAGGTTTACTTAAAACATCGACTTTGTGTTGCCATGCGGAATCAGCAGCCGCAGTAACTCCATCCTGTGGATTTGATTAAAAGCAGGCTGGAGTGAAAAAAATATAAATAAAGAAATATCGCTCCACTTCTGGCTCCGGTTTAATGAAGGAAGTTGTTTGATTTAAAACATATTTCACCCCGAGATTTACTGTCATATTTTTTTACACTCCGTCTGGCACAGTCATATAAGTATGATTAGTTTTTTTTTTTTTATTCCTTCACAGTCATGGTTTATAAACATAAACATAAAATGAGCCATGATTTCAATTATATTGGGCTGTAATCCACCCGTCGTTCCCCGGGAGACGAGCGGGTTCGGCCCCGGCCTTGAAGGCGCGCTCTCCGTGCAGTGTTTATCTTTTGGAAGCAAATAAATGACAGGAGGACTTGAACCAGTAGCTGTTTTGACTGTTCACTATATTCTAATTTAATCAACTTGCTCTTCCACAACTTTATACGATCCAGCTTTCCTGACATCTAAACATTCTGCAGAGAGCAAAGTGAAAAAAAAAGAAGATTCCTCTCACTTCAGGGAAAGTTGAGGAGGCCACACAATCCTGGGCTTAAGTGCGATGCAGTACCGTTTGTTAAGTGTGTACGAGTGTGTGTGTGTGTGTGTGTGAGTTTGTGTGAGTGTGTGAGTGTGTCTGCAGGGAAAAGAGGGATCTTGGTTTAGAATAGGTAACAGTGGAATGTAATTGAGCTGAAAATTGAAAAGCGGAGCCGTAGCAAAGCCAAGCTGCTTGTGCGCGTTGCATGAGAGTGTGTGTGTGTGGGTTGTGCGAACTTCACAACGTGTGTACTTCCGTGCACGATTTTGTGTGCAAGTAGCTGTGTTTGTTTGTGTTTTAAAACCAGAGTGGGATGCCGGTGTAATCCTCGCACAGCCGGACCCCCAAGGATAACAGAATTTACTGCAGAGTGGGTGAGCCACACAGGCATGCATATAAGAGCACACACACGCACACACAGACACACACACACAGGTACAGCCCTATGCCAACTACCTGAGAGCGTGAAAAAAGAAAAAGAGGAGAGGATGAGAGCGTCTCGCTCCCCTTCTCCCCAGACACACTCTGGAAAATTGGAAAGAGCTGGGCCGTCTCCTGCAGGCGTCGCTCATGAAGGTTCATTTTACACACTGTTTACATAATACGACATACAGGATTCGCTGCTACTTTACAGTATAAAGTCATTTTCAGCCAAACTCAAGAGTGCAGAGTTTCCCTCTCGGTCAAACTGTGACCCTGAGTCCATGATTAACATGAGGCACGGAGCCACAGATGTAAACAAGGACACAGCGTGTGATGGAGGTGAAGCTCCCTGCAGCGCTGTGAAGATGAGGTTATACAGGTTTAATGCCTCATCTACCAGCGGCGCCGTGACGACTCGCCAGCCTCGAGGCGGAGAGAGAGAGAAGTAGTGGAACCAAAAAATCCACATATTTAAAGTCTGGAAACTGCAGGTGGGAGTTGCGGTGGATTGCTGTGTGCACCTGTGTCTCTGATACACCCCCGCTCGCACAGTGTGAGGAGCCTTCAGCCCTGTGGACGCCACAGATCTGCAATTACACAGCTGGGCTCTCGCCTCAAATCTGCGGAAAGACCCAATTTATAAAAAAATACCAGAAATGAAATGTGACACTTTAAGACTGGTCCTATCCCAGTTAATACAAGTCACAGATAAATGGTTCCTGTGCCATTTTAAAGCTCTTTTCCATTTCCATATTTATCTGAGCACTACGCTACCACTCATAAACAGTTAACAGCTTTTGAGTGATTATAACTGTTGAATGGGAAAATAATTAAATTTTAATAGAGAGCCCCTAATATTTAAGTTAACTATAAAACTTCAATTGCCAAAGGCAACTGACTCTAGGGTGTTGTTCTCGTTTTGAAGAACATTACGTGGGATCGGGTCAGAGAGCTCAAAAAAGAAGATGAGTTTCTTTCTCCATCTCTTCTTCAATTTCTCCCTCTCTCTCTCTCTCTCTAGCTTCCTCAGTTTGTCACATTCTATCTATTTTGCTATTCCATCCTGTGAGCATCTGAGTGCACGCTTGTATCAGTGTTAGTTCATGCCTCTGTGTGTGTGTGTGTGTGTGTGTGTGTGTGTGTGTGTGTGTGTGTGTGTGTTTGTGTGTGTGTGGTCCACGGAGAGGGCTGTTTGACTGCTCGATAAGCGAGACACCCAGGCACTGACAGCTTCATCCATCAGCGTGTCTGTCTGACGGACAGGCCTCTGCAGAGAGGTCACACTTCACACGCATATGTCTGTCTGTCCCAGTGTGTGATTGTGTGTGTGTGTGTGTGTGTGTGTGTGAGTGTGTGGTCAGATATAAATATTCCTCTGTTGGGACACACACACATTGACTTTGCCTCAGTCAGAATATCAATATGAATCTCTGCTCTCCTCTGAAGTTACCTCTTCTTTCTTCCTGTCTTTCAGTCGGTCTGTTATTTTTCCTTTCCTGTTTACATCATTGTGTTCTCATCCCTTCTTCCTTTCGATACTTTCCAAAACCTTCGTCCCATTCCTTTACATGAGTTGAAGTTCGGATCAAGGGAAACACACGCAACATGTTCCTGTGTTTATTTCACCCATTAATCACACGCTGGCCACGCTGGCATGTGGGTTTATTCACTCAGCGGCCTGACAACCTTGGGAACTCTGCAATGTTCCATATGCATTCATTCACTCGCACACATGAATGACAATATTGGCATGTGAGAAGGTGCATACCAGACCGGTGCAGGAAGAAAGAGCGCTGTCACTCATTTCCCCGGAGGATCAAAATAGTTCCCAAACACCCGACAAGGAAGTGGCTCCTCGGCAACAGACGCAGCTAAAGGAAGTGAAGAGGAAACTGACCCCTCATTTCTGGACTAATTGACCCCTGCATTTTTCCTTATTCAGGGACAACTTTGTTATGGGAACATGATGCATTCATACCAGTGTCGTCATTGTGTTTGTCATTGTGAGATAAGCTGACATGGGGGGGGCGCATCAATTACTAGTCCCATTGTAACTTAACAGGGTCACAATTACCTCTAGGGACATTTAGTTAAACTACTGAGGTATTTTTGAGTAATCTGTTTGGTTTTGGTTAATTTTTTGTTATATGACATTACTATGACTTTGTTTGTAAATTAAAAACTAAAAGGACACAAGATGAGCTGTTTAATCTTCTTTCTATCTATGAATTTATTCATAATCTAGCCATATTTAATAAGTGAGTAACATTCAGTTTGATTAATATATAACTCACTCTAATCTATCTATTACTTTTTACCCAGCCTATTAATTCCTTTACTTGTCACTATATTATACTTAAAATGTCATAACAGAGGAGAATACATATATATATAATATGACTAATGACTGTATATACGTTATATGATGAATTAATTCATTGCCTTGATTTGTTTAACATATCTGAAAATACATCACGGCAAACTTTAGTGCGTGCAGCAGGGATTCTGTATGATGATGTTTACCTGAGCTGGAATCTAATCAACATGTTTGTGGGAATATACTAAACAAAATACAAATACATCCTCGTGGGTTTTCAATGTTATTCGGTGGATAATTACAACTCCAAGTAATTAAACTCCAAGTTATGCTTTGTATAATGTTACCATTGGGTCTGTGAGTTAAAACCTGAGCGCTGAGATTCCTTAAAGCTGAATTAAAAGCACGCAGACGAAGCTAATAGCGTTTCCTGTTTGCCTTATACCTGCGGATTTCCAGATAACTATCACTGAATTACTTTGATTCTGGAAGAAAACTATAAAGTGATACTTAAGGGGATTCATGGATGGTTTTATATGATGCACATCCGACATAATGGTACTTTTAGAATCACAATGAATCTAAAAAACACTGTTTATCATGATTCGTCCATGTTCTGACACAAACTGCAGCGATGTTAAGGGATTTTAAATACCTTAACAACCACGAGCTGTCTGTCTCCCTTCTACAGTTTCATGAAACCAAACACCTGTTGCATATATTTCAAATTGAGGATATTTTACATAGTTTAGATGTAAAAAAAACAAAAAACACATTCTATCTGTGTCATACGATTCACTGTGTTGACATTTTTGTAACATCTGACATTTTATCTCCCAGTTTTTCACCTCTCTCTCTCTCTCTCTCTCTCCTTGACTCTTTCCCAACCATCCTCTGAGACTCTCGCCCTCTCACTCGAGCGCCCGCTCGCTCTCTCTCTCAGTCAGTCTCACATTCCAGACAAGCTTGGCTCCTTTGTCCTGAATGACATCACAGACACAAGGCCGTGACAGGCAGGACAGGAGGAATGCAGGGCGAGAGACGGAGCGAAACCATAAAAGAGATATATGATATATGGAGAGAGAGAGGGAAAAAGAGAGAGAGAGGGAGGATAAGCAGATGATGGAGAGAGAGAGAGAGAGAGAGAGAATCTGTGAGGGAATGAGAAAATGTGAAAGAAAAAGGGAAAACCAGAGAGAGGGAGAAAGAATTCCATTGATTCAGCAGGGCATGAATGGACTTCACAGAGGACTCCTCAACCAACACACACACACACAGACACACACACACACACACACACTACTGCCCTCCTTTACCCGTCCACTCCCTCCCGCTCAGTCTCTCTCTCTCTCTCTCTCATCCCTCCGTCTGTCCCCTCCTCCTCCGTTTGTAGGCCTTTCATTAATCTCCTTTAGAGGAATCAAACAACAGCGCCCCCGCCACAAACCCACAGGGAGAAAGTTTCCACACAGGAGCCACTCAGTTACACAGCTTAAGACAACAAGGTTTCACCAAATCAGTCAGATGGGGCCGATACAAGCTGTGCTGAGGGAGGTTTCATTAGGAGGAAGCGTTTGACGAGAGACTTTAAACTCTCCTGATGGATGAAGTTTAGAAATCCTGCTTCAACAATAACTTTGCTGATCGTCCGTAGAGATTTGAACTTATACATGAATGAAGGTTGTTTTATTTCATTCCAGGTTTAAGTGCCAGCCACATGGACAACACAAGACAACTCTTGTATCTACAGTATTTTGGCTGTTGATCAATAAGCACTGTCCTTATCAAATACAATAAACTAATGACTAAAGTTAAAATGTTACCATTTATTACAGCAATCCTAATAAGTACTTCAAAAAAGTACATGTTCAAGGTGGTGACTTGCCAGCGTAAGGTCAAATCCACTTATTTATAAAGGGCCTTCAACACAAACAAGTTTGTTAGAAAGCACTTCATGATATTAAGAGAGAAGTTAAAATATGATGACATAAAATAAAGAAGACCACTCGTATAAAAATGCAGCAAATCAGTCGAACCGAGAGACAACGAAATGAGAGGATTTAAGAAGTTTTCAATATGGATATAGCCTTAATTTTCTCAAAGTGCCTCATTTAATGTGATCCTGCCCCCCCCCCCCGCTTTACCCTGGCAAGGAACCGTTTGAAAGCAGCTCCGGTAATCACAGCGGACGGCTGCGGGACATCGTGGTCTTCCACAGCCGTTCCGGTGGAGAGCAGGAAAGTGGGACTGACGCAGGATGTGGGGACGACGGGCGAGAACGCTACGTGAAACTTTAACTCCGTGGGCCACAGAATCACAGCCGACAGATCGCTTCCCTCGGATGTCTCAGCGCAACCACATCACAGGCAGAGAGTCGGACATTGTGTCGGGGGGGAAAGTAAGGGAGGATTACAGGGGAAAAAAAGAAAAGAAAGAATGTCAGAGGACTGAAAAGTGAGACAAAAGGAAAGTGAAAGAGAGAAAGACTTCACGCACTGACCGCCAGGCCACCACGGTGACACAATCATCTGCCGTCGGATCGATAAGTCATTATCGCATTCAACGACAAAACTGCACACACATATATGCAAAAAGACACACACACACACACTTGATGCAGTTGCACACAGTTATCTACACACTCATACACACAGTCAGAGGTTTGAGATATCGAGTGGTTGGATGAACTTTCCACAAAACCTCTTTGCTGATGCGGTGAAATAATTTCACCCCATTAAAAGCAGCAGAGCGGCCTCGGCCAAACTAATTATGGAGAATTCTGTCAAACTGAAGCGAAGGGGGGAGTGGTAAATAAGATAGTGTGTGTGTCTGTGTGTGTATCTGTTTGTGTGTGTGTGTGTGTGCAGATGAGGTACACTAACCCACAGTGAGCAGTGTGCCATCTGCAAATGAAATTAAGAACCGATGCTGCGCATGAAATCTAGAATCTGCTGCAATAATCTAAACCAGATCCCCTTCATTTTCAAATCAATATCACTCTGAGTCTAAGATGATCTCCACGAAGGCTTGAGTGACATGAAACAAAGACTCGTGGACGCAGCTGTCAGAGGGTGTATTGACGGGCGGCTAATCAAATCCATAACGGCAACGATAATTACTGTAGGTAGGAAATAAGAACGACAATAGCGATCTCTCCATCAAGACGTCGGTTATTATTAGATTAGTCGTGCTAAACGAAGCCGCCTCTGGAGTATTTTAGAAGCTTAGGATTGGGATTCGCAGATAATAAGAGGGTTCGAGATTTATCTTTTTTCTTCACATTTTCCGAATTAGCGCAGTGAAAAGACGAAGAGAAAAGAAAGATCATCTTGCAACTGTGCAGAAGACAAAAGCCTAATCTGGTTCAGCGGTGCCAATTAACATTTAAATGAAAGCGCAATCTCTCCTTTCACTTAGTTCGACAATGGAGCTGATTAACAAACATTCATTTTCCCGGAATTGGTCTTTGTAAGTACAAGAAGAAGAAAGAAAAACACAACACAAAAAAGGAATAAGGAAAAAGACACATTCTACACACGGAACTGCGTCTGACGACCGCTGTGCCCTGCGAGGAGATTAAAATCAAGCGCACACACTTACACACACACAGGGAAACACTGAGCCAGCGAGTCATTAGTGTGTGAGTGATGGTGTGTTGTGTTGGAGCTGACTCCGGTCTGCATCGGGGCCGAGATGCAATAACAGCAACAGGAGCTGATCACCAAGACAATTACTAATAACCCAGGTGTTTCCTGCTCATGCGTTTTCCTCCACATTCTGCTTTTCCATCTTTTCCCTTAAATACAAAATCCGTACGTGTTTTGCTTTGTAAAAACCTTCATGACCCCGGTGGTCTGTCGTCTTCTACTTTAATTCCCCCTCTCCCTCTTCTTTGCCTTATTCTCTTAACGCCGTCATCTTTCTCTCTTTCTCCCCTTTCCCTCCGTCTGGTCTTTTTACATCTCCTCGGATTTCTTAATCACTTTCTCTCGAATTCCCCCCCGTTGACAAACAGCTGTTCCATTTAGGGCTTTTGATTAATTTCATAAACTAAAACACACCCCCCCTGCACTTTTCCATGTGTGACAAGACGGAGGGTGAGGAAGAGGAGAGGAGAGAAAAAGGAAGAGGAAGAGGACTGATGGCACACGAAGAGCGTGTCTGTTTGTTTTAGTTTATGGTTTGAAATATTAAATATTTGGTTTACAATAACGTTAAGTGGCCTGGGCCTGAGTTATGGTGCCGCGGTGGCTTCTCTGTTTGTTTTGTTGTTTATGGCTCTGAAATATTAATCTTTTCTTGTAGACTAATAAGGCTAAGTGGTCTGGGGGGGCGGGTGAATTACGGCCTGTGCATCGGCTGCCTTAAGGAGCATTGAGCACATCTACCAGCTTGCAAAGCTCACGTCCCATTAGCGGCCGTGCATATGTCAATCTATGCAAACACACAACAGTGTTCTCACGATTTCGAAAACACTGACACATGTTTCCCTATAGGGCCATTATTGTAATATCTATTCTAATTTTTACAGAGGTTACAGTAAATTCACCTTCTCTGATACACTTGAATATGGATAATCTGTAGGCGTGGGGCAAGATTTCCAGTAAATGCTGAACAACGAGACTTGACTCAGATATTGGCCGTCTACATCGGAGGGCCCCAAGTATTGGCCGTTGCACCCAGAGGCTAATTCATAAT
Organism: Limanda limanda; assembly: GCF_963576545.1. Classification (NCBI taxonomy): domain Eukaryota; kingdom Metazoa; phylum Chordata; class Actinopteri; order Pleuronectiformes; family Pleuronectidae; genus Limanda; species Limanda limanda. The sequence goes on from NC_083636.1 coordinate 6,443,461, forward strand.
GGGAAGATGATGCTGAGGCTGCTTTAAGAATAATATACATATATAAAAAGTATCTACAAAACCCTGGAGGAAAAATAAAAAAAAAATCTGTGCTCATAGCAGATCCTCTGTTTCTAAAAAGAGAGTCTTAGTATTAACCAAAGTACAAAGAGGTTAGAAATCTTATTTGTCAGAATCATTAATGGATCATAAGAAAAACCTTCTGTGTGCTCGTCTCCACATCAGAACTGTGAGTTCACAGCGTCCTTCACAGATAAGAGCACAACTCATGTTGATGAAGTGAGTGTGTGTGAGTCGCTTTTGTCTGCTAAGAATCATTTGGCGGTCGGTAAATAAGAACTTTTATCCTGGTTAATGGAAAGTAAAATAACTAGGGCTGGGCAAGTTAACTTGTTTCAATTGAGTTAACTCGAGTTAACTCGATTAATTATTTTATCTCGCATTCACTCAGGTTTGATTATTTATTGTTTTATTGTGAAAGTCAGGCTTTTATTTTGTGAAAGTCTGTTGCTGACTGCTGCAGAACAGGAAAAAAGAAAATAATTGGCGGATAAACAATCGAGTTAACTCATCACTTGAGTTAACTCGATTAAAACGAGTTAACTTGCCCCGCCCCAAAAATAACTAAAATAACTGCTCTTTCACAGTCATAACATCACTGATTTACACACGTTCCCTTTTCTGGATTTCACCAGGTTAAGAACTCCGTCAACTTTGCGATCCCTCCGCACTTTAAAAATCAAATTCCAAATACTGCTGTCTTCTTTCCAGCGGATCCTCTGCTCTGTGAGAGGAGCCGCGGGGTAAAACTTTTCAATTGAACTTTTTAGAGCAAAAACAAATATAGACAACGAGTTTTCTCCAATCAGAGCAAAAGGGTAGAGACTTATCTGTTAGTCTCGGGGCAGTTCTGTTGATGCCCTTTACACTTTGCATTTTCTCGACACAAAAACAGAAGTTTCAATTGTTCTACTCACTTTCATATGCATGTGTGTGTGTTTGTGCAGACTGGCATGCGTTGCTTCCTGACTGTATGTGTGTGTTGCGGGTCTCTGGGGGGGGATTATGACTGCATAGAATAATGGCTGTGTGATAATTAATGGGATTAACAGATTAGACAGAAGATTACTGGCTGTTTCCATCGCGACTCCATGGACAGACAGAGAGATGGAAAAGAGGCGAAGGAAAAGGAAGAAGTGAGATGGGAAACGAAAGAAGAGTGAGATAACTAACTGTTCCAAGGTCAGAAAGTTTTAAGTTATAAACTGACTTTCTTTGCCAAAGACAGAAATATGTTCATAGCTCATGTACTGATTTTATTATAGATTTTTTAGATATTGATATTGTGATCTTGATTTAAAGTTTGGTTTTGTATAAGTTGATATTTGCTTGTATTGATACAACATTTAACAATTGAGAATTGTGGCTTTTTTGCTGAATAAAAAAAAATGTAATCTTCATTCTTCTTCTACAAACAAATTGTGCAATTCAACTGAATGTTATTTCCAGTATTTATGTAAGTTTGGTACAAAAGAAAAAAACGAATTATAAACTTCCACCGAGGAGGTTTTCCCCCCCTGTCCGTTGTTTCGTTGGTTGGTTTGTTTGAAAGCAATTACACAAGAACGACTGAATGTTTTTCCATGAAACGTTGTGCAATTCTTTTTTGTGATCTAGTGAATTTAAATGTGGTTTCACATTTAAATTCAAGGCGATGGCGGAGGTATGCACTCCACTGAGAACCAAGTTTCTAATTATTTTTTACCTCTTTCTTCTGCTCTTAATAATAATGGACAGCGTGAATGTGAAGCCTTCACTGACTCATGCTGCTAAACTTTAAATAAGTGCAGGGTTATTGTTCCACACCTGGCGTGAACCCCGGGGGACCTCACCCAGTCGGACTGAAGGGTGAAGCCCGGATCACTGTTTTGAGGTACGAGTGTGACAGCTTCTCTGCGCTGCACCTGGATCTGACAACAGCTGTCACACTTCACCAGATGTACAGAACGGTCTGGGCGGAAGAAAAAGAGAAATCCTCAGAGACTTAGTGGGAGAAACTCACCTCCAGTCTCTTCACACTGGTCTCAATAACTGGTTGGACCGATTCTTTCTGAGAAACCTCCGCTCCATCTTCCTTGGTTTGCATGCCTGCTTGTAACAGCAAATATTATATCCTGGCAATAACATCCAGCAGGATGTGTCCTCATGTATTTTAATCATGCAAACCCCTTATTAGATTGTTATTTCTGTGTTGCTCAAGTGCCGCTGTTTGGGAAACAACAATATAACCGATTCCCAGCGTCCGCTCTGTATTTGGAATATATTGAGGTTTTCGGTTTTGTGCGCCCCTGTGGATAAACACTACCTGCTACCATCAACAACCACCGAGGCCGACGTCACGTTTCCTCACACAAACACACACATGCAGACACAGAAACATGATGAACACTATGTTCAGTCCTTGGCCCACACGGAGGCAGACTGGACAAGGCCATGGTCAGACCCAGCCGAGGCCACAGGTCTGCAGATTTCTTGTCATAACATCACAACCTCCTGTCTGGCTTCACACAGGAAACTTTGGGTCAGGTTTTTTTTTTTTTCAGTCTAAACACAAAATAGGCTGTAGTGGAGAAACATGTATATTCATTTTCCACCGCTAAAATTCAGAGTAGCCAGACTTCAGTAACTGCATTAATTACTTTAAATTCTAGTTTTTTTTTTGTAAAAATTGAATCGAGGTGAACCTGGAAGATATGAAACGAAAAGCACTTTTTACAATTCACAAACAGTTCATCTACATTTCCTTTCCTCGCTATTGAACTAAATTAAAATTCAAAAGGTAAAACTAGAAATTATTACTGCCTTGCTCCGTCACAACCAAATTAAATATTTAGTCCACTTCATTATGAAAACTCCTTTGCAAACCGTCATGCGTGGGAGCCACAAAAAATAAAGAGGAAAGAAGTGCGTTAAGGGCAGACATTGGTAATAATTCACTTTGAAATTCATTCATTGTGACATTAGTCATAATACACTTGTTCCTCATTATAAACACATTAGTGTGCTGCTGGCAGGTTGAGAGCTGCTCCGCGCCTGCTCTCCATTACACCCAAACTACACGGAAAAAGAGAAGAGCTCATTGTTCTCCAGTCCACTCGAACGCAGAGAGGGAACATATTCGAGGAGGATTGATGTTTGAAATTTATTCCTGCAGAGCCTCAATCTGACAGTGAGAAAAGAGCCGGGCAAAGTGGAAGGCGCTGAGAAACTTTTTGAGAGGAAAAGCACAATCCAAACCAAAAGCATGGATCACATTGTAAAAGTTAGTCCAGGGGAAGTGGAGCTTTACTTATTAAAAGTAATTTACATTCAAGAAGGCAAAAGAGAAGATAATCTTGAGCGCAATCGCTTGTAATATGCATATGTGTGTGTGTGTGTGTGTGTGTGTGTGTGTGTGTGTGTGTGTGTGTGTGTGTGTGTGTGTGTGTGTGTGTGTGCTCTTGTATCAAAGGGCAGGCTACGGTGTTAGCTGGATGTGGATGGAATGTGACACGGCTAACCGCTCCGTGCTGGGACACACAAATACCACCAACGTCACCTACGAAAGGTCCTTCTCCCATCTGCAGACAAACAAATGCACATCTGCACACACACACACACGCACACATATCAGGATACGCACTGCACTGAGATCGCAGAGAAACAATCTGAGAGCTGCGGAGAGTCCTCGGTCAGAAACCGCGCTGCTGCTGATTGTGCGGTTACTTTGAAGGGCAATTTCATCTGGCTGACAGAAATGTGTGTGTGCGGGAGGAGTGTGTGTTTTTTCAGCACCGGGGGGGTCAGTCACCTGGGGTGTTGGGGGAATTTTCTATCCAAATATCCCTGTGTAATAGTAGAACTCCTCACACAGAGCCATACGTGTGCATGTGAGTGCGTTCATTCATGTATGCGCTCGGCTTTTCTTTTTTTTCTTCTTCTGCGTATCCTGCAAGAGCAAGTCTGTGAAGCTCTGTGGTTTCTCTGTGCGTGTGCATGCATGTGTTTTGGGTATCTCTATATACGTACAAGTGTGTGTGTGTGTGTGTGTGTGTGTGTGTGTGTGTGTGTGTGTGTCTCTCTGAGGCTGGCATGAGGCCAAAGTCAGTATAATTCTTGTTAGTGCTCCTTGGATCTGACAGGACATGTAGAGGCACATAGGCACGCCAGTAAGGTGTGTGTGTGTGTGTGTGTGTGTGTGTGTGTGTGTGTGTGTGTGTGTGTGTGTGTGTGTGTGTGTGTGTGTGTGTGTGAGTGTGTTTTAATTAACAGCAGAGAGATGAGGGAAGCCAGTCCATCATCTACAAGCTCTCTTTCTCTCTCAGTATTAATGTTTGTGTGTGTGCAACATGCAATATGTTGAGAGGAGAATTAGGAGAATTGAGATTTTTTCAGAGCTGCAGAAAAGAGCCTCACACACAAACTCCTAAATCTCCTCATCACGATTCTCAAAAGACGACACTTTGACTCCAAAAACGTTATGTTCTTTGACATGCTGCTCACAAATTAAGCATTGAGGGAGAGCTGTCGTATCATTATCATACAAATGTGCAAAAACTCCCAGAGTGAAATACGCTTAGGGAAATATCGGTTCATCTCGGAAAGACTGTGTAGTTAATAGGATTGACCTTTAATCAAATCTAAAATAAACCCATTTCAAGGTTCCTCCAGGACCTGCGTGTTAAATAAACTCTTTAAAACCTGCAAGAATAATTTGTGCAATTATTTCCTTCCCGTCTGTCCACGTTTTGAATATGCGCAGCAGGTTTCTGTCCTGAAAGAGGTTTTGTCCTGTGTGTTGTTGTGGTGATATAGACGGAGCTTGTTGTTTGTCACAACAGCAAAAGTGAAAAGCAAGAGCGTGTTTTTTGTGTTGAGAGTGCTTGTGCCGAAAAAAGGCGAGTGTCAAAACAAATCAGATGTCAGAGCAGAAAACAAAATGGAATTTTTGGCATCAGAAACATTGGAGAGTGCGGCTGCGCCGAGTCGGAGTAATCTCATGTGGTCTTGGCACAGATGCAGGTGTCCCTTATAACTACTGAGGCCCCCAATCATATACAATTCTCTTCACATAAGTTTCAATTTGAGTTCTTCAGCCAATCGGAAATGTTTGCATGCAACAGCAGAAATGCAGTTTCGTTGGAAATGGGGTAATAAATTGAGTACGACACAGTCCGTACCGGCGGAGGTTGAGAGGTTATTTTTCCAATATCCGTCATCCAAAAGTGTTTGCAGGACGTATGGAAGCTTTTGCCTTTTCCTTGATTGCATCCCCTTAGTCGTCTGATGGCAGCAGAAATGCTACCCTTCATCCGCAGCAGTTAATTAAAGGGGTGAGGTGCATACGCGTGTTCAATGGCTCAATGGCTCATTCACTGTTTCTACTGTGACTACACTTGTAGGTGCAACCATCAGCGAGCTGTTGCACAAAAGGTACTGACGTTTGTTGATGCTGCATTTGTGCACAGTAACCTGGTCACTCAAAAAACATCTAATATCCCATTTATCAAAATGGTATCTTCCAATTTGCAATAGTGTAAAGAAAACTGTTTTAAGTAGAAAGGACAACATGTATGTCAATCTATTCAAAGGGGTTTTATGCTATTTAATTTTTTCTTTTCTATTGTGTGTTCTGTAGGTTTCTGTGCATCTAAATGGTCTGAATAGTGAAAATGCCAAAAGTTCACATTGCTCCTGAAGCTCCTCAAATGTCTTCAGCAAAAACTTCCAGATCCAAATACCACACAATGCACCTCTAGTGGCTGGTCTGGCACATTTCCTAAAAAAAGTCAGGTAAGCTTAAGTGGAGGTCAATGTTTCCTACACACATTGGAAGCAGGTGACTAATCACAACGCACTGGGCCTGTCAGATCAAGTGTTTCAGACAGAGGCTGAAAAGAGGAGCTGCAGCAATGGACAGGTGACATGCTGTGAAAAAGTCCCGTAAGCTTTTCACAAACTCCAGAAGCTTGAATTCAGTGATTTTCAAAACTTCAAACTTCTCTGTTAGTCAAGTTTGCCTGAATTACCTCCAGATGAAAAAGTCATTAGCTCCTTCACTTCCCTGATTGGCCGTGATTGACATGAGCCCAAACCACACATACCAGTTATCTATCCCTAATGCGACATCCGTTATACCTGAGCCTCAGCTGCACAGACACTTCTGGTCGATGAAAATTACACATAATGATAATCCAATGGTCACACTCAAAGCGAGGCGCGGAACACTCTGCCTTTTGCATTCGCCTCGTGATTCCAGGGTCCTGTGGTGTCTGAAATCGAAGCTCTGCAGGAAAATACTCCTAATAATACATCGGCCGAACCCCTGGCCCTGCATCATTTCACAGAGGGAGCGAGAGACTGACCAGAGGAGACAGAGGAGGTGAAGACAGGAAGCAGACAGAGGAACGGAGAGAACAGGATGAAGCATTTTAGACAAAGGAGTTGACAGCAGGAGAAAAAAAACGATGGAGAATGGAGATAAAAACAAACAAGAGCGTGAGGAGATAAGTGTAAATTTACACATGAGAGAAAAGGAGAAGAAAGAGGGAGAATATTAAAGGTTGGAGGACGTAGAGAGGAAAACACTGGAGCAAGCTGCAGGAGAGATGTGAAAGAAGAGAGAGGGAGCATGGGAAAGAAGCAAAGTGTTTGAGGGAGCTTTATGTGGCGCTTGGGTTGATGGAATCTTGAATGACCCCCTGCCGTGGACCGCTCATTGAGGGTGCGTCCCCACTCACACACACACACACACACACACACACACACACACACACACACACACACGGAAACAGACTTTCACACAAACAAACACAGACACAAAACGTAGGCTTAAACTTGTGGAATTCACATTGAGGAAAATGTATACATCTCCTCTTTTTGTGCAAATGTGGTGACACACGCCCCTTACACACACACACACACACAGACGCACACACACACACTCACACACACACACATACACACACAACCCCTTCTCTACAGCCGTCCAAAGCTTTCATACCGTTGTCCTGCTTCTTCCCCTCTCCTTACGCTGAGCCCTCTGCTCTGCCTCCCCTCCACTTTCTTCTCCTCTCCATCACTCCTCACACTAAACGTGAGCTGACAGTCCGTAGCCGGGGACGAATAGATCAACACAGGAACGATAGAAAGAGCGAGACGGCGGAAAACCAGAGGGTGAGCAACCTCTCGACAGGAGGAGAGGGGACGGGATAAAGAATCAAATGAAAAGGTTTTAGTTGGAGAAATATGGAGGCAGATCAGGGAGAGTGTTACAAATGTCCAGCTAGAATTTCACTTGTTTCTCACATTATATTTTCAAAGTTATACAGGATAAAAACTAAATGCAAAGTGTTGATGCCTGATTCAATCCATCAAACTCTTTTCTGTCATTTGAGAAGGATAATAAAAATAAATACATTTAAAAAAAAGGCAAAGTGGGACGAAGGCACAAAGTGAACAGTAAATATGAGGCTTATAATATATGTGTAAAGTATTGTTGCCTTAAACCATTGAAATCCTCTTATCAGACGCACACAGAGGACACAACTGCTCTTTATGATTTACAAACAGGCGCCTCTGAGGTTAAAAGAAAACTTAACACACGTCACAGTCGCTCTGAAGTTTGGTCTGGATTTCTCTCTTGTTCTCTGGGCGACTAAAAATATATCAGCTCATATTCCGCTTATTTCCCTGCAGGGCCAAATCTCTTTGAAAATAAAAGCTGCTTACTTATGATTTGACCTTTAAAAAGTAAGTCTGCAATGTATCGTCCAGTGAAGTAAAGCCGCCTCATTCTATTTCATTTAGGAGGTAAATAACCTTCATTACACACAAATACCAAAGAAAATAACACAATGACAACAGATACTCACTTTCTGTCCCCGGCTAATGACCAGGTGAGGAAATCAAACAGGCAAAGGAATATGTACGTAAGGAAAAACTCAAACAAACTATTCCCCCCCCCCTACATTAAACATTATTAAACACAGCCGCCGGGTCCGCTTTAATGTGCCGCTTCTCCTTTGTGCCATTAAAAAGAAACAAGTGCATAATTCCGCTGCTATGAGTGTGTTTGAGGCCAATGTTTATTTCAGGAATTCAAAGGATATGTTTTCAGCTTTGCTCATTATTTGGAGATGATGACGGTAAACAAAATACTGTGGCGCCATTTCAAGGTGTTTGAACCTTAATTACATTTTTAATAAACTCCCTGGCATCCACAAGTGTGTGTGTGTGTGTGTGTGTGTGCAAATTACCCACGAGAAAAGCATTTTGTGTGTGTCTTTGTGCTTCTTGTGTTTTTTCTAAAGGGTAATTTGTGGACAAAGGCACAGGAACACACACACACACAAAGTTAATGTACTGTACACATATGAACACACACACACACACACACACACGCACACGGATGGCCAGATGCTACATGGGCCATATCTGGTGAACTCCAAGACACGTTGATATTAAAGCTTCTAATGGCCGTCATTAATCACATGATACTAAATCACTTTAGAGATAGAGAGGGAGAGAGGGAGGGAGGGGAGAGAGAGAGAAGGGGGAGAGGGGGAATAAAATGGAAAATGTGATCGAGGACAAAGGTAAGAGAGAGTGAGAATGGATCTGAGGAAGAGGCAATCGGAAAGGAGGAGAGAAAAGGAGAGCGATTTGAGGGATCAATAATTTACTATGATGACATGATTTTTCAGCACACACACACACACACACACACACACACACACACACACACACACACACACACACACACACACACACACACACACACACACACACACACACACACACACACACACACACACACACACACACACACACACACACACACACACACACACACACACACACACACACGCACACACAGAGCCTGTGATACTTGCAGCAGCTCTAATGGTGTGTTATATTAAAGTGTGATAAACCCTTTCTAGTTTCTTAAAATTCTGGGTGACCTTGCTTTAACATAATTAATCAAGATTTGATAAAAGGCAGAAAAATATCAGATGATCTGCAGAAGATAGTGTAGCTGCAGTTCTACCTGATGTTTTAGGAGCGGTTGTGCCTCAGGAGGTGGATATATATATGTATATAAATAGTCCATTTACCAATTCTGGGGAAACTGTCTGTGGGTGTCTAAAAAGTATTTGTTTTTTAAATGTTGACATATTGGAGGGGCATGACACTTCTTGGCATCTTTCAAAAACCGTTATATTCTAACACAAACTGTTTTTGTCTGTCCTTGAGCAGTGGGACTTGGAAAGGATGAAGTTATGCTACAACAAACACAAGCTGGTGCATCTCTGTGTTGTTTAGCCCACACATCTGCAGCTTCTTGTTTCTGGCTGTTCTGTTAATCCTCTGCTTGTTTCTATTTAAAAATTCCTGATGGTTTGCTGTGTTGCTTCCGATGCCGCTACTGTTGACTTTTTCCTCCGATTACCATGGTTACTTGTGAATCTGACCTTTTTAATTAACACTTCCCCTCAGGTGAAGTTGCTCTTTGGAGCTAACTTTGTCTGCAGCATTGTTTGGAGGTTATCTATCTAGCTGCATTACATAATCATGGCATAAACAACTCAGGAACAAAATATTCTTTAAGACCTCATTACCAATTTTAAGACGGGTGTTATCTCGAGCCATGAGATGTGATACGTCCCACCCCTCCGGAGAACAAGAGAGAGAAACCAAGGGGTGAGATGTTCTCTGTTTCCTGCCTCTAGCTTGTGGTTTGCTGTTCGTGTGGCGAGACCAAAGGCGGCACCCATATCATTAGCTGTGCAGACGTATGAACACGTCCCGTCTATAAACAGTCAACAACACCGAGGCAAAACACTTCAGCCTTGAACGTGACCCAAAAACCAAAAAGCACACATCAGTAAGGCTGCCATCAGAATGACTGGCCTCCCTGTGTGTGTGTGTGTGTGTGTGTGTGAGCGAGCACATCACATAACCACTGTGTGAAGGGTAAATAACCGGGTTTGATGCTGCCAGGGGAAATTCCCCAGTCAGATTATATACAGATCAATTTTCATGTGGGTTTAGGGGCAGACAGATGTTGCTATGCATTTATCACTACTTGCGCCTAAGTACACACACACACAAACGCACACAGATACACACACGAGCAGATGCCATGACTTCATCCGCAACACCCCGGACATCAACACTGAGACACACACAACTAATTAAATGGATTACTTTCACCGTGACAGTTAATGCACTTTTTCTTGTTGTGACATTGGATACTGTTATCATTTGAGCCACTGCTCTGGAGAAAAACTCACATATTTCCATGCTTGGCCCGGCTCACAGTCACAAATGTCTGTATGTGCACAGAAGACACGGTAAAGCATCTGTTCACTGCAAGACCTCAAGTCCTCTTTCAAGCTGCCAGTCGCCTGCTTTACATTTTTCATTAGCACTGTTTGCATTGAGCAGATGTTGTTTAAAATGAGTGTAACATAGAGGCCAGGTGGGAAAAGTTTCTTTTTTTTTTTCCAGTGCAAAACAAAATAAAGTTAAGGTGCAAATGATGATCGCTGAGAAGAACATGATGTAATTCTTAAAGATCTGCATTTCTATTCATGAAGAAAGACACGGGCGCCACCGCCGGTCGGACCGGAGCGAGACGATTGTCGGTCCCCCGGTGGAGAACATGGGTAGAGCAGTGACACCTCCGCTACAAGGAAGAGGAACACAGGTGTACACAGGCTGTTCAGTTGAGCTTCAGTGCATCAAACCGGAGCAAAACAGAAAGCAATAAGCTGAAACAAGGGCACTGAATCTGACACTAGAGAGGTGGTGGCAGCCATTGGAGGGAGGGAAGGTTGATAAGGTTGCTGGATACCTGGACGGATGGATGGATGGATGGATGGATGGATGGATGGATGGATGGATGGATTAACTACTCGACAAGAGCTCATTGTGGCAAAGTGAGGCTTGTTGCAGGTTTTTCTCATCTACAAACCAAGATAGGGCCGTCAACATTATTTTTTTTAAATAGAACATTAAGAAAATTGGTTCTTTGAAAGAGTTGAAAGGAAACTTCAAAAGGATAATTACTCCCCATTGGAATTTTCAACCATACAGATTTAATAGTTCATGGCCAGGGGCCGTGTTTATTGGACTGCACAATGAGGATGCAAAACAATACGGGGAATTCTGTTTTTAGAGAATTAGCGGTCACGTATCTGGAAAATAGATTTTAATTCTTGGGATACATCCATGGTTCCAACAACAAGCTGGCTGAGAAGGAGTGAACAGATGTGTACTCGCTCTAGGTCATGAAATGCATCTTCTTACGTCCTACTAAGCTTTGCCAAAAGGTAGAGTTGATCTAACCTCAACCACATTAGCACTAAAAGAAAAAACCCGTGGCTCAGTCAGTGCACAGCGGTTCACTGGCTAAGCCTCGCCTCGGTTGATGTCAACTACTTTTAGAGGGAAATGCAAGCACACTGAACCACTGCCGTGTTCGAGGAAGGTCTGAAGAGCCATTAAACCAAAGATCAAATCAATAATGACATCCTGCATCACATTACTCTGCTGCCTTCAGCCTATGACACCAGTATGTAATCGAATAAATTATGTTCCATTTACCCATGAGGCCATTAATCCCAATCTAATGGCTAAGCTTTGTGTCTGAATTGACTTTCATAGCCTGTAATACCTTCAAAAATCTAAGAACAGGAGGGTAAGTGAGGTTCTACCAAAAGCCTGATTCTCTCCCCTTACCCTTGACATTGCTCTATCCTGTAGTTTGAATTTTATAATAGGCAGCCGTCCGGTTTTCCTATATCTAAAAGATTTCTGAAGATATGAAAAAGTGTTGTCATGTAGAAACCTCAAATGAATAATTCAGTTTTTTCCACTACAATGGACAGCAGACATAGTCTCCCAGGAAATGTGTCTTGAGCCTCGGAAAGAAAAAAACACGAGATTGAATTCTGTTATAATGACAATAGAGGCCAGATCTAATAAGCTGTGCTAATACCTCTTTTAAAAGGCTATTTGATGCTCGCCGTGTTTGACGTTAGCCCGTCATTAACCTGGAGGTCACGGTATCACGACGGCGAGGACAAAGCAGGAATTTTTAGCACATAGGCGGGTTCGGTTTTAACATGGACAACGTGACGATAGAGAAATCACAAGATCTTCACAGCATTTATTTCAAAACTGTAGTTAAATAATGTAGGATGAGCTGTACATGTTGATGCAATACCTACGATATTAATAATATAGAGCCCTTTAAGGTGTAGAATACCTGTATGATATTTGGTATTTAAGTAAAAATATTTAACGTAATAGCAGCAAAATGTATATAACAAAAAATTCTGTTTGTCCCACATATTATAAATACACAATATATATATTAATGCCAATAGATGATTAATACTGAATAATCTGTGTGTGAGTAGCATGTTAATTGTAGTTATAGTGACATATATATAGTTATGAGTTAGTTACAGTTACTATTGTAGCTGCAGCAGACACAACTTCTTTATACAACTACTTTACACATGGAAATACTTAAGTTAAGTACAGTAATCAGTACTTGAGTAAATATACTCACTTTCTGAACAATGCACATACTCTCCAACCAACTTCTAGGAGTGAGCAATGACTTGAAAAGGTTCATTTTCAAAAAAAAGTATCATATCTCAAAGACAAATATTCACATTGCCTCCATTCCGCCTCCGATGAAAGACTATTACGTTTCAGAGTCTGACTCGGAGAGAGCTGCGATAACACACATGCTGGAGAGTGTGCACCCAGCGGAGTCGGGCTGTGGATGGATGAGTTCATTAATGTGGGGCTACATGTGCCAAAAACAATCTTTCTGTCCGTGTAAAAATGTGTGTATGCTTTGCGTTCATGCATCTTACATAGTGTGTGTCCACTCTCAGTTGTGTGTGCACTGTAAGGGTGAGTGAGTGTCTCTGTGGGAGTGTTATGTATCTAATTGCTGTATGCTTTAATAATTTAGATTCCCTACTCTCTGATGCCCATCATTAAGAAATGAGGGAATTACACACAGCTGCATGAGTGCACGTCAATGTGAGTGTGTTTGCGCACATATGCTTGTGTCTGTGCAGCTTTGTGTGTGTGTGTGTTTAGGTGTGTGTGTGTTTACATTGTTGAGTGTATAATCGAGGAGGTTTGCATTTGTGCACATACAGTATATGTGTCTACATCTGAGTGTATCCCTGCCTGCTCATGAGTGTGTGTGTGTGTGTGTGTGTGTGTGTGTGTGTGTGTGTGTGTGTGTGTGTCTGTGTGTGTCTGTGTGTGTCTGTGTGTGTCTGTGTGTGTCTGTGTGTGTCTGTGTGTGTCTGTGTGTGTCTGTGTGTGTCTGTGTGTGTCTGTGTCTTCTCTGAACCTCTTCCGACCATTACGGTAAATGTACATTATTCATTGTGACCTGCCAAGATCATTATCAGCAGAGAGCAGAGACGGACAGAAGGAAATGAAAGGCTGGTCGGGGGGGCAATGGAAGCAGCTATTGTCCTGTTGGATAAATAACATTTTACCTTTTGTCACTGACTCCGGCTTGATTCCACAATATTTTATCTGATTTATCTGAACCCTGATGCGTTTGTTTTTTTATATTTCCCTTGTATCCACCTCTCAAGAGGCTTCATAGTGGGATTAAACATGTTCCTGTTTGTTTTCATTGTGATTGTGAAATACCATAAGCAGAGACTCTGAAGTTTTACTTTATTCCACTAATATGTATACTCTTATCTAGAAAAGGCTTTAAAATAAATATTTGCCTGAGCCTGATTAACTTAACTTAATAGATTAACCTCTAATCTATTGTCCTCTTATTTTAGCCGTTGCCTGGATATTAGCCTCTTATTTATTTGTGCAGTAACGAGCCATGAATGCTGAGTAATTCTAGAATATTTTGCAAGTGGCTTCATAGAAGGAAATCTGTAATTTCATAGAAGGAAATCTGTAATTTGGTCATATTTATCAGGGGAAATGAAGGAAGGCTGATTGATACAGTTAAATCATTTCCAAATAACTCCATGTGCTACACACAGAATCACAACAGCTGAATATGCAATGTTGTAAACTGTGTCCAAAGGCAAACACACATTCATACACATCCAATTATCCCATAATAAGCACATATGACATAATTTCCAGTAATTAGGGGAAGACAAATAAAATCAGTTAATATGCAATTTGCTTTTGCTATTTCAATACTATTTCCAAGTAATAGTTTGAAAAAATATGTTTGATAAGTGACATATAATCACACACACACACACGTCTTGAATTATTCTGTAGTCATGCTCAGAGCAGCGGTGCAATCTTATTATTAATTCTGCCTTCATTTCCCAGAAGCATTTTCACAATGTCAACCATCTCTTTTCATTGAAAGTCAGCACTGTAACAAAACACCACCGGGAAACCGCCCGTAGCCAAAAGTGAATTAGGTTAATTATCTCTTAATAAGCTTTACAGAGATAATACAACAGCAGCCATAGAGAGACATACATGACGAACCCGAGGCCAACAAATCAAATTTTTACTCCGAGCCTAATCACAAAACGCTGAATGTCAACACTGCAATTTACTAAATGCCAAATTACCACAGTGGATGTAAGCGGACCTCTGCTGCCATTACAACGTCGGTTATCGCAGAAACAACTGGAGCATGAAAATGCTGAGTAAGGACGTTCAATCCTGTGTCTCCATCAGTGTGGGCGTTCTACAGTTTTTTTGTCTGACGCCATTTTGTGCCATGGGGAAACCACGTCGTACAAAACAATGTTCAACAACAACAAACCTCAATGTATATAAAGAGGAAAAATAGCCCCAAAAAACTGTTGAACTTTATTATTTTCATTTCAATTCCATTTCATATCTCTTATCGTTTGAATTTACATTTTATAGTTGTCTACATCATGTGCTCAGTCTTATGCTGAGCTGATATGGGACACTGTTAAAGTGCCATATATTGTTTTAAAATTTTAACTTCAATAGAGAGAAAGAACAACACGCTGTTACGGTTGAATTTACATAAACCACAAAGTGTAAAAGTATGATCTGAAACAAATTGCAGTTTATTTCTCTTCTCGGATATTAGAAAAAGTTAAATAGAAGAGAATAAAAGATAAATCAGAGATTCCAAAGCAAATTGACAAACACAATATGAAAGAAAGGACAATGAGAGTGGGAGAAGATGGAGAGAAATCGGATGGATGGAGGGTGGAAGAGAAAAGAGAGTCAGTCGAGTGTAGTATTGCTGTGATGATTTCATCTCACTCTCCGATTAGCAGACAATAACTTTTTCCATCCAGACATGCAGAGAGAGAAATCTGAAATCATTTATTTTCTCCTCTCGACTCTTCTGATACGGTTAATCTCACATCCTCCCCCAGCTGCTGACTAACACACACACACACACACACACACACACACACACACACACACACACACACACACACACACACACACACACACACACACACACACACACACACACACACACACACACACACACACACACACACACACACACACACACACACACACACACAGCTGTTTGCTGAGAGAAGTCTCTGAACATATACAAGATTTATTACTCTCATTCTCTGTTAAAAAAAACTACTGAAGCAAACTGCTAAACGAGTCTGTTTTTCACCACAAACATATTTCATCACTAAACAGATTCTTCTCAACACTAAAAGGAGATGGAGGTTAAGTAAAAATAAAAAAAACACATCTGTCTCTAATAATGATTCACATCACAGCAGCGGGTTCCGTTGTGGATGGATGCAAACTAAAATAACTCCGGCTCGATATATAACGAGCTACGTCACCTACAGAGCATCCGAAGAGCAAACAGCTGCTTCGCCATGGCAACAATATTCTAAATGTGATAAGATGATAGCAGAGAAGTTTCAGAGGTCTTAATTTAGCATCTGAAAATGCATTTGCATCAGAATAAACAGTACATACAGACATGTTGCCGTTTTTGGCAAATAAGTAAATACTGGGAGCATCTGCAGCATTGCACAGATTCATATATGGATGTTCCATCACAAACGTTCACTATTTCTTAATGGTGAATCTTGCTTATATGTTCCATAGTGCAGATATTCAATCTGACACTCAATCGAAGACTAGTTTGACACCTTCGAGACAATCAAAGGTGTGGCAACACACAGGAAAGCAGAAATATTGTGTGATCACGATATGTCTGAATAACTGGGAAAAAATGTATTTCCAGACTGGGATTATTCCCGTGAAGTCTGAACGACAACTTAGAAAGGTCGGAACATTTAGTTACAAAAGTTGCAGAGCGGCTAAAGTCATAGTTTATAAATCAATTAACATAATTAACTTTCATTTTAATGTCTCAAATGTTTCACTTTTTGTCACCAGACTGTCTAATCCACACAGACAGTGTTAATGATTAGTGTGCATATGATTGAAATAAGGTATTAACCTGTCACATCTGATTCTTTTACTTATCTGTCTTATTAATGACATGTATCTGTAGCTCAACTGTCTCTAAAATACACAGATCGTCAAAAGAAGCCATGTCGAGTTGAACGATTTTCACATTCAAATCAAAGGCGAAAACAGTGAGTAAATGTTTTGCAGTTCATGGAGGATTTGTTGAAAAGAAAGAAACGCACGAGACACACAAACACAAACAGAGAGACAGACACACACTCGTCATTAGATGCACAACTAAAAATCTGCCAAAAACATCCAGTTTCAAACTGTAAAATACATAATTAGACTTGTGGTTGTCTGTTTGTGTTTGCACGCTGACCGCTTGATGGGAAGCCTGCACAAATAACTAGCAAGCTTGAGTTGCTGCACACACACACACATACACTCTCACACACACACAGACAGACACATACACCGATACAGCCCACATTCTTGTCCAGCCAAAACTAACATCTCTGTATTATTCCACAATAAGAGCAGCTCATTCGACACAGGAGCTATGTTTGTTTGAGACTCCTTTCATCCGCCTACCCCGACAAGTGTGTGTGTGTGTGTGTGTGTGTCTGAATATCCAGAAGGCAGTGTTTGTTTACCCTGAACACAAGTGGAGTTCCTGTTTCCCATATCCCTTTCACTACAGCTTCTTTTTTCCATATCCGGCGACTTAGTTTTACCTTTTTTTTTTTAAATCAACCACTTCTAGAAGTTATATTTCTGTAGATTCAGCTCCAGTGGGCTCCAAAGAATTTAATATTAACGCCTTTTTCAAGCTGTAACATTGATCGCACTGTTGCCTTCTATACATTCTTACATTTCCTGTCCCTGCCGTCTCCCTGTCTTTTCCCAAGCTGTTGTGTTCTGTGAGTATATGTGTCCTCTGGGACCGTCCCATTTAGCCACACTCCAGGCTCACAGCTGCCGGGTCCCCAGAGAGTGGACCAACAGGCTGGTGTAATTGAGACATCTCCAGTGCTGCCGCTACAGTGTGTCTCACACTTGGGTTCCTGCAAAACACAGCAGTCCTCCATTCATCAGAGACACATCACTGTGCCACTGCTGCTCCTTAAACTTTAACACTTCTCTCCAGGCCGACAACTTTCACTATTAAGCTTTTAAATGCTGCTCTTGCCAAACCTACACCAAACACTACAGGCTGTGCATCCTGTAATTTTAGTTTAATGTGTGATAATTACTTATATTCATAGTTATGCTCTAAATAGTTTATTTTAGCACAACTACTGTAATTCACAAATTTTATAGCTACTAGTCCTCAATTTGCTTCTACAACCACCTACTACACCTACTTTTACTATAGCCGATGACAGACACTGCCCTCCAAAGGAGAAATGCTGTTTAAAGAAGAACCCCAAAGAATGAGAAACCACATTATGGAAGTATCCAAACCAAATGACACAGAGCCCAAGGTCCAATGCCCTGATGATAGGATGGTTAGAACAGCAGCTCAATGACCTTACTCACAAGTAGAAGGGCGCCTCCAGAGTTCATATGTCCACCAGGGCTAACGCCCCAGTTTGGTCATGCTAAAGACGGTGAAATAAAAATCCTGGATCCACCCATTTATCCAAATTCGGCATAATCCAGAGTTTATTATCATTGACATTGTGTGCAGTTACAGCAACACTAAACAAACACCATATTTTCCAACTTTGCCTCAACAAACAACTCTTCATTGACAATATCAACAATTTCATTGGAAAATGCCGCTGAAGATTTCTCTCTTTGTGTCGGTGCAGTATAAAAAAACACTCCTGCAGCGTCTTAAAGTGCGACGCTGTCCGCCTGTATATTATCATCACTTTAATAAGTCACTGAGTAAGTGGAAAACAATCTTCTCTGGAAGTGCAGATTAGTTTGAAATGGCCCAAATCGACTAAATGGAGAAGTCACTTTTATCCTTAGGCATGAAATGATATTAGAGGATGGTCCATTACACACATACCCACACACCCACCAACATTTAGAGAATATAGACAGAGATATATAGATAAAAAATATATAGTGAGCCTGCATACTCTTCAGAGATGCATGATGACACATATGCACGTTGGATTCCACATTCACACTTCACACATACGTGCACTCTTTCTACATATATGTGTTAATTTTCTCTCCTCCCTCCTTCATTTGTTTTCTCTGACTTTCATCCACAGACGCGTTGTCTCATAGTGTCTCTTTGCGTTACTCTCTTCCTCGTCGCACGCACAACTCTGCACACATCTCAGTTTGTTCGAGCCTCTTTATCTGAGCAGATGAGAGTTGAGGGGACGCCGGCTAATTCTCTCACTTCTCCGTGTCAGAGCTTTACAGCAGAAATGGAGGGAAGAATATAGATGAAACATTTTGGAAAACCTTCATAAAAATGCACAGTTAAACCTTTACGTCACGTATGGAACGGATTTCATACCATTTTGATATGCTTGTAAAACGGAACCCTGTCTGCAGGAGTCATACGTGCAATATTTTATGGTAAAAGTTGCCGATGGCTGCGCTGGAATTTAAAATTCTATAACGATGAGGCTGAGAATCTATTTTTGATGAGTTGCCCTGGTCCTGAAATGTCATCGAGAATATTAAGACCGTTTCAAGAGACAAGGTTATTAAGTCGTAGCTTCACTTTAACAGGCATGAACCAGTTCTCACCTCTTTTCAAGGATAATAATTGACTTTAAAGCTTAATGGTTAACTTCTCACAATCTGCTTGGGGGGGGGGCAGCTTTCAAAAATGAACGGTATATTAAAAAACTGATTATCTATGTGTTTAAACAACCTTATCACTCAGTGTACGGGTATTACACCAACTTGAAACACTGAGACGTATGTTTCTTCCTGTACACTTCTTGTGGAAGTGTTTGTTTCCACCTGTGAGGCAACAGTGTGCGACTGTTTCTTAAAGAGCAGGAAGCTGAGGAAAGTGTTTGTAACACCGAGCAGTTTCTCTGTCTGAGCTTTGACAAGACATTTTTGCAGGGTTTCGGTTTTAGGTGTGGGACACGTTGGACTGAGTGGATGTGACAGAGCTGCCTGCACGGGTTTTCAGGAGCGGATGGTTTTACCTCTCGGAACATTTGACAATTGGACTGAGTCACACACACAGACAGAGAGAGAGAGATGGAGAGATAAATGGCCGATATCTGACCAATCCTGAGTCGCTTGACGTCAATGGAGCAACCTCACGGCCTCTCCTTTCTCTCTCTCACGCACACACACAAAATAGTAAAAAAGGGCAGAGACAGCCTAGAAATTTCTATTTCACTGGATACTAATCAAGAGGGAACAGGCATTTACCTTCCTGGCACAGACACAAAACACACAGCGACAGCCACTGAAGCACACAGACTGGCACACACACGCACAGACAAAACCGCAGCTTTGAATTTTGGCAAAAACAAAGATGAACACCCAGAAAGACAGTGACAAATTAATATGAAGCGCACAACAAGGTGCCCACAAGCAGCAACACCTAGATATACAAACCACAAACACACACACACACAATTCACTGACATTTGTGTTTTGCTGCATGTCAACTGTGGGAGAGCAGAGCGAATACAAGAGACAAGATAATAATACAGTCGCTTTAACCCACTACCTATGGAGAGAGAGAGAGAGAGAGAGAGAGAGAGAGAGAGAGAGAGAGAGAGAGAGAGAGAGAGAGAGAGAGAGAGAGAGAGAGAGAGAGAGAGAGAGAGAGAGAGAGAGAGAGAGAGAGAGAGAGAGAGAGAGAGAGAGAGAGAGAGAGAGAGAGAACACAATGAACCCCGACTCACCTCATTTTACAAGATGATCCCTATTTTTTGTATTGTGAGACAGAGCTGGATCAAAACTTACTTTTGAATCAAATATATGAGTTTGAACCACAGAGCCATTTTAAACCTGTAAATGAAACAGTCAGTGATCTAAGACAATCTGGAGAGAAGGGGAGAGTAGAGGAAGAGGAGGAGGAGAGGTGGAAGATGAAGGGGAGAGGAGAAGAAGAGGAGAGGAACATGAAGATGGAAATGAGAGGCGAGGAAGGGGTAGAGGACAGGAGAGAAAGAGGAAGACAAGAGGCAAGGAAGAGGAAAGGGAGTGGAAGAGGAGAGAAAGATGGTATGGTTGGATAGAGGGAGAGACAGATGAGAGGAGAGGAAAGGAGATAAATGGCAAGAGGTGAGGAAGAGAAAGAGGAAAGGAAGAGAATAGAGAGAGAGGAGAGGCAAGGAAAGGGGTGATTGGATAGAGAGAGAGACAGATGAGAGGAGAGAAAGAGGAGCAAAAGAGGAGAGGCGAAGAAGAGGAGAGGAGAGAAGAGAAAAAGAGGAGAGGAAGATGGAGAGGAGGAGGAGAGGATGTGATTGGATAGAGGATCAGGAATCAAGAGTCAATATTCTCAGTTCCATGAGAAAAGAAATTCAACAGGTGATGACGGACGGAGAAACTGAATAATGTTGTACTTTCTTCAGATTGACATAACAAGAGGAGGCGCAGGGTTATTAAAAGGGAGCAAAGAACAAGGAGGCGAGAGGAGCCTCTGTATCTCACACTGCCAATTACCAGACGTGTTTCCACGGTTTTGTTTCATGCAGAGCATCTGAGTGGAACGGAGCTGGAGCAGTGAGAGTTTAATTGGAGCGAGGATCAGCGTTTTAGGAGATTCAACGTGACGCTCCGGCCGAGTTCAGCCTCCAGTTTGCTGCAATTGGCTTTTTGTCTGCATATTATTTATCCATGTGCCCATTAAGCTGTTGACCAGCAATGTTCCACTGTGCTTCAAAATCCAATTGGCTGCAAAACCCTAATACTTATTATTCTATTTTAATATGAGAACACATTATATATTCTCATCAAATATTGAGTTTCCTTCTGTTTTACCATTTATAAGAGGAAACCCACATGGCATTTCACTGTGTTCTGTCTTTTTCCTCTTTTAGAATTCACAGAAGCTATTTTACTTTCTCTCATCGCTGCATCCGCGTGTTTTGGTTCTAAAGTGAACAAAGATCCTGACTCCTGGTTTCTTCTCTGCATTGTTTTCAGTGATAGGCTCCTGGTCCACGTCTGCATCCACCTGGTTCTTAACTAATTTAGTTTCTCTCAATTATTTCTTCTGAAAGTTTTACTAGTTCTGGACGAGTTGATCCACAAGCCCTTGTCTTTAAATTGAACTTCATGTTGTTGTTTTCCGTGTTGCTCTTCTTCTCCTCATCTTTTAACAACCTAGCTTAACTAAAATGACCAAAACGCATCCTGCTAAAAAACTTGATTGTGCTATCCTCAGATCATTTTTAAAACGTACAGGCATTGAGAAGAAAAGGAGAGAGGCGTCCTTGGCCTCGCTCTTGCACACAGACACACATGGAGACCACCCCCACCACCCCTTGGTCAAATCGCCTATGAACCCCTGGTGAGGACAGCGGGAGCGGAAACATCCCCATATTAGAATTTCAGCAGAAGCTTTTTATACACCAAACAAGTGAGAGAAAGATGACAAGGGAAGGAGAAAGTAATGGGTGATGTAGGAGAGACTAGGAGGCAGAATAAGAGGATTAGCGAGAGAAACAGAATGAGATAGAAACCACAGGATCGGGCCCGGATTCAAAAAATATGAGGAAGCAAAAAAATATATATAAAAGTAGTAATTGTAGTCGGAATGAGTTTGAGGTGTAATGAAATGAAAAATACTGAAAAAGCACAAAAGACACAACGTTAAAAAACTGGACCTGAGTTTTTGAGAAAAAGAAAAACCTTTGTTGAGCTGAAAAGCGGGAGAAATTGTGTTTTTCATGCTTTTTCCGCCCGAGCTGCACGAGTGTATAACCTGACACACAGATGCATTTAAACCTCGGTAAGGACAAAACACCTTGTTACGTTATCAGGAGCAAAGAACAGCAGCGTTTTCCTGAGGCCTTAGTGATTTTTCCCCACATTGCGTCTCCTTGAAACAGTAACACTGAGAGGGACGTGCAGGGAAAACAATCCATCTCGCCAGATTACTGCTGATACCCAGCTGATACACAGAGGCCAAAGCACACAGTGAATCCCTCTCTCCCCCTTTTTTTTTTTTTTAATATGTCTGCGTTTCCCTCGTGGCTTCCCATTGACTTCTTAAACTGGGCCCATTTTCCTATTTGTTATGGTTGTCTGCTGCAATAAAGTGATGGGAGATGCTGTTGTCCTGCAAATAGAGCAAAAAATCGAGAGAGGGGGAGAAATTGGCGATGTGGAGCGGAACAAAAAAGAGGTAAAACTGAAACTGGAGGGTGAAAAAAGGGAGAAAGGGGAGAAATATGCTGATGCTGAGGATGAATATTGAGAATTTACAGCGACAAACCACAACCTAATGTTTAAATACAAAGGATACTGTGGAAATCCTGGGTAAAATTAATTAGAAACTTCCTTTAGATCAATATATGATTTTAAATTGTTCCTGTCAAAGCCGTTTCTGAACAAAACAGTGGAAAACTTTGATGAATATTTGTTTCAACTCAGCATTAACATTCTCATCAAGTCTTTTTTCTGACCTTATATTTTATTAATTCCTGCGGATAAGTCCTGTTATTGTTTCAGTCGAGTCAGAGGTCAGCTGGAGAACAGCTCACTCATGCTCTAGCTCAGGAACACTTGGTGGCACTGCTGACTTAGAACAAGCATAAATCTAAAACTCATATATCTGATACAGTTTTCCTTCTGGAGATCAATATTTACGCAGTTTCTCTTCCCACGTTAAAACAGGACGAGTAAAAACTAAATCAATTTCCTTTAGCTCTTGAAACATTATAAAAAAAAATCCTTTCCACCAGGGTGTCATCAAGATTTACTTCCCTGACACTGTGGCTTGTATTTGTCGCTCTTCCAGGTGCTACCTTCCAAACATGCATATGAATTTTTAAAATTCTCGTTCCAGCACACTTCTCACGCTGACAGAAACAAGACCCCCGAGACCGGCCGGGGTTGACAAACTGTTGAATTCAATTCCACAGCCGTGTAAATCCTCCACGCGAGTATTTTTCTATTTATTATGATTGACTGGGACAAGCAGAGGGGGGTAGTAATTAAAATGGAGGCTGAGTGGCTCCAGCAGTGGCCTTGCATGTGGGGCCAAACACTTCCCAGTTTGAGCAGTAGGTCCCAGAGGAGGAGGCTCTACCAGTTCACCCTCCTCCATAGCGATCTGTCTGCAAGGAGACAAGACAATTCCATTACCCAGCAATGTAGCACGGGTCCCCTGAGTGTGTGTCTGTGTGGTTGTGTGTGTCGGTGTATGTGTGTGTGGATGGTGGGGTCTACACACAAACAAGCTGCCCAGAGAAAGGGAAGAGATACCAATTGGTGTCTGTGTGAGAGAAAAAGTTGCCTGAGGGTAAGAGATGCACATCAATTTAACAAGAGAACTCACTCCTCCTTCAAGTCATCTGTGGAGAGGCTGACGGGCCTGCATGTGTGTGTGTGTGTGTGTGTGTGTGTCTGTCTGTCTGTGTGTGTGTGTGTGTGTGTGTGTGTGATCTTCTGTAGCCTTGGAGATTAATTGATTTAAGCAATTAATCAGAAATGGATTTTGTCAATTATATTTGGTAACTTTTCTTAAATGATGTCCTTGGGTAAAGAAAAGTTTCAGGGCTACAGCAGCTCCCATACAAATTGATTTCAATTCACTAGATCCTGATTATTTTTTGGAGTATTTGCTTAATCCTGCAAAATAACTAAGTCAGATGAAAACAAACCCTCCTTCGTCAGTAGGAGGGTTCGTCTACCAAGGCCCCACAGTCCCCTTTAATCCAATCAAGCTGCATCAAATTACACACACACTCACATATCAGTCTACTAAATATGTCTGATTATTATTCAAAATCCATGAATTATTCCCTGGGAAATTGGGGAAAAGCCAAAAAACACCCTATCTCAGATTGTTATAACAAACAATTCCTTCGTGTGCCCCTTTGTTCAGATCTGTGCCAGAATTTAACGGGTTCGCTCTTGGCTCACGTCCCATCCCTCCATCACGTTTCATTAAAATCTGTTCACTAGTTTTTGTGTAATCCTCCAGACAAAATCACAAACTGGGGCGAAAACTATCACCAAAACTATCCTAATAAGCATTTTATAATAACTTGTTATTATTCAGTGTTGTTGATGCATCTTCAGCAGTGTGAACATCCGTGTTTATTCTGATTTGAGAGCGAAACAGAGAGAAATGTCCTATGTAGATAGAAAGAATAGATTTTGTTTCACATGTGACCACAGTGAGCTTCTCCTTTTCTCGAGACTTTAAACATACCAACCACATGCACACAAACAAACACATGTGTACATACGCTTCAAACCGAGCCAGATGGACTTGGCCTCGTGACCCAACCCACACACCGACAATACTGGTGGTTAGGACTTCAGTCATCGTTTGTCGTTTGCACCGCTGTGATCCGAGAGCGGCTCAGACCGGATTTGTATACAAGAAGGACTCCGTGCCAAAGCTGGAAGCCCCCCCCAACTCCTCATGTGTGATGATTTATGGTATAAATTCATTACAACCCTCGCTCAAAATATACATGTTTTTTTCCTCGGTTACAGCTGTTTAAAATCTTGTCATTACGGTAATGTGAGTGCTTTGTCTGGAGTGGCCTGATTGCCCCGTGAATTGTCTGTCAAGAATTTCGAGAGAACAAAAAACAAAGAGACGAGGAGAGAAAGAGAAAGAGAGCTGGCAGCGGAGTGAGTGGCTGGCACACTGACGGGCTGAGTGACCGGCTAATGGGCTCTAAAGACGGGGGAGTGATCAGCGATGGAGCTTTTAGATATGCACGTCCTGATGTTTGGAGGGGCCATCGCAATTTCACAGCTCTGTACGGCAAATCATCACGTTTAGGAACCGGTGCTAACAGCTGGAGGAGAGCGGCCCACGTGCAGCAGCAACCTGACGAGTTACCGAGAATAGGAATAGCGTGCACGTGTGAAAAGGGTCTGGAACTGAGAAATACATCAGTGTAAGCGTTTTAGTGTTTTCTGTTTTATGCTTAATATTGAGTTTTCAGAATACAAAGGAAATTACAATTTCAATAGGGCCTCTCACCATTCGATGCTCGGGCCCTAATAAACTTTTGACTGCATGTCCATACGTACACACAGGTATACACATGTAAACACTCTTAACAAAAACCTCTTCTGTTCATCATGAGTTTATTTGGCTAATTCAAACCAGGATTTTAAAATTTTGCCTTGTTTTTTTTTACATAAAACTTTCTCCGCATTGTCTACACATCTACTTATCAGAGAAAATATCCCACTGATGTGTCATTAACCATCTTTCTAATCACTATGGAGTATGAAGTGTAACTCCCACTTCATACCATCATTAGTAGAATTGATTTCACACCTGAAGCGACTGCTCCAGCGAACAGTCGGGCCGTCTAAGAGCAGAACATGTGTCTCACAGGCCGACAAGTGACAGGTCATCAGGGTGACTGGTGGATTATATATATACGAGGCTCTGCTGTTGATGTTGTGTTGGCTACGAGTCACAATAACTGGTCAGGTGCAGTTGCGATGCTATAAATTGTTTAGCTGACGGCCAGTGAAGACGACGATAGATGGAATGATGGAGAAAAAAAAAAAGCAATAACACCTCGTGTTGTGACAGCGAAGGAAAGAGGACGCTGTGTTTCACCAAAGGGCTTCAGAGCTTTATCACCTCTTGCTTATTAAACCATAATGAACTTTTAATGTCACACTCTTTTTTTCTCCATCAGTCTGCAACCTGGTGTTTCTCCACCTGCGTACATCACTTCTCTTTGTGCAGACAGTCATCGATTTGTTCAGTGAGTGGACGTGTTTCTGTGTGCGTGTCCCCGAGTGTTTAATTAGACAGACACTTTTTATAAAGTAAACTTTGTGTGACTACAACACCTGGCCATGTGCACACAAGTACTCACACACATGCGAGAACACATCTAAATTTGTATAGTGTTTAATACAGAGTCTGACCGATACTGATTATTGTGGGTGAATGCAGATACTTTTATTAATATTAGGAAGAACTAAATAAAATATCGATAAATCTATTATATCAAATGAACTAAGATGTCGTTAGTTGTCATTTTAAACTCAAACAAATAAACTTAAATGAAGAATCTAAATTCTATTGCTATGCATCGAGTTTATTCTTTTAATTAAAAGTTATATCTCCAAACATAAATGCCAAAACCAATATGTCTGTAAAAGGCAGAAATCTGAGGATTTTTATTAAAAGATCACTCAGGCTCTAATTTAATTTAAGCAACGTGACAGACACGATATAAACATCTTATGGCAGAAATACAGGTAGAGAGGTGAAATATACAAAGACACCTCACAGACGCACACTCAGAGACAACTGTGGGGTTTGTGTGATTGTGAGGCAAGCACACCTACACACAAACTCTTTGCTGCAACAACTTAGATGGAAAGGATATGAACGGGGGTGCGACGTATGAATGCTCTGAGGAATATTGACAGAATCAGGCAGATTTTTCTAATAATACGGAAATATATTTATAAAGAAGAGATGAGGTGAGAAAGTGAGACGGACAAGAAACAATCACAAAGTTTGAGAGAAACTGAGACAAGGTGTAAAGAGTGAGAAATTAATAAACATAGACAGATGGCTGTGTGCTATTCTCCTGATAACAACGCTATCTGTGCAAAACATAACAAGCCCCCGGTGCAGGTCGTAAACACTGCATAAAATCAAACTATCATCGCAATGGTAATCACAACAAGTGTCGCCTGTCATCGTGTCATTATCACTGTATCTGCACAACACTTTGCTCTCCTAGGTGACAGGTAATGTAATGAAACTGTGCAGATAAAAAAAAAAAACCTGAAAAGTGTTTAATGAGAGAATACTAAAAAGAAAAAGATCGTTGCTCTTTAAGAGGGTGAACTTGCGTGATTATGATGTAATGTCAGTTTATCAGTGATATGAAATTGTCTCAAAATGATATATCATGTCATTTACCGACAACATTTGTTATTGTCATATAGTTAATATTAATATTTTTAATAATGCACCAGGTGAGATGTTTCTTTGCACATCTTATGAATTTCTCTCATATCCAAGCAAATTTGGTATCGTACAATTACATATCCTTAACTGAATAGATGTGTATATATGTACAGCAACAATAAAAAACACATCGCCCCCCCGCGCCAAACCTCTTGATCCACACGAGACACTGCAGTGCAACTTCCTGTAGCTGTTTCAAAGTAAAAGCACTCCAGCGTTTCTGTTCATTGAATCACTTGATTTGATTTAACAAGGTTTCTATTGCTGATGCAGGACCAGAAGACGCATGGCTTCATAATGTAGTGTCACAGCATTTAGTTGAGTACATAGGCTTCTTTCATTCAAGGGAAATATAGTAGTCTAGAAACCTCACGTAAGCAGCACCACAACAGACACACAACAGACACACCCGCCTGTTCGACGCAGCAGATCAGTGAGGCAGCCGTCAGGTGCTCCTCACGGCCCCAGTGTGGCACAGGTGTGATTTTAGTTTGAAATGCAGAGTTAAAGTCGACGTGGCCCGAGCGTGCGAGTCCCGAACATGTCGTAAAATCACCAACTGTTATCAGGGTAATTATATTCACTGCCAGGCTTCTCCACTGGGGTATTGTTCCAGCAAACGTGTAATTCACCCCTCATGAGTAGTTACGCCATGTACGCTCTCCCGCACACAAACACACCCACACACAATGTGAGAACACCAAAGTGTCATTATGATGCAGATAATCCCCACAGGTTACAGCAACACACACAAAGATACACACTCGGTTTGTGCACATGCAGTATACACTTCTCTATCTCAATCTTCACAACCACACACACATTGTTGTCTTTTCTG
Source organism: Limanda limanda (assembly GCF_963576545.1). Classification (NCBI taxonomy): domain Eukaryota; kingdom Metazoa; phylum Chordata; class Actinopteri; order Pleuronectiformes; family Pleuronectidae; genus Limanda; species Limanda limanda. The sequence goes on from NC_083636.1 coordinate 6,471,861, forward strand.
TTTGTGCCTTGCATCGCTCACCCTGCTGACACAATCCTCCAAACATAAAACCCTCATTAATTCAGTATTATTTCAGCATTCAGTAATTCATCATTGCCGATATGATTAACCAAACTGTCACACTCACGTACAGTCTCATTCATCAAACGTTTGCACGGAAATGTTACGTTTACCAAGAGCCGGGGAGGAAATCTTGATAGGTGATGAGGTGAGGCGCTTGGCTTTCTATTGGCTCTGATGAAAAGTTGATAGGATCATATACTGGAGGTGGGGTTTCCTGTTTAAACGATAAGGGCATATGCAGGCCAGATTTTCTAAATTCTTTCCCAACCCGACTTTGTTTTACTCTTGTTTTACGTCAATTGGCATAAATAAGATCATTTGTTTAGGGCTTATAACAGATTTACATTAAAGCAATTTACTGCAATGACATATTAACTCAGCACAGGAAAAGTAACAGAACCAACCTTCCTTTCTTTCTCTCTTTGACTTTGACCAGAGCTGCTATGCCATCATATTTTTCATAGCCCTGGGAGTGATAACTTCTCCCCATATATCAAAACTTGTCACTTTTTGGCATCGTGCAGAAGCGGTCTTCCATGACTGATACCAAAGAAATATTAAAGTTTACCTGCGACAATAAAATAACAGCTTCAGTATGATTCCCGTGGGAATTTAACATTGAAATATTGCCTGTTCCTCATTATACTAACAAAAACAAAACGTTAAATCACTGTTGAGTAGAAAACATATGTCTCAAGTTTGTTATTTAATGTGCAACATCAATCGTGGAGCATTACTGCAGCGGCAGATGTGTTTTAACTGAAGGAAAAGGAGGGGGTCAGATACAACTGTCAATATAAATCTGAGTTTTAAGTACAGGTAAATTAAATAAAACTAAAAATAACACTTTTTTGATAGTTTTTGAGTAAGTGGCCCATAACTTGATATTGTATTACCATTTCAATCATAATATGCAAGCACAATGAGGAGATTTCTATAATGCTTTGCTGTTTATCGAGTATAAAACATTCACTCTGCAGGTCTTTAAACTTGAAAGAAAATAAAAAGAAGACATTTATCGTGGTATTTATCGATATGGACGATTAGGAAAATTTTTATTTTTGAAACATTTGTTAGCCATATTGTTTAGCCCTTGTAAGAATTACGTATTAAATGAATAATATCCAAGAGAAAACCTTCAATAAAGATAAGGACTTCCAGCTCTCTTGTTAATTTGGTTTTAACTCGACCGTTTTAGAAAGTTGACACATGGATGAACGGAGATTGAGCTAAATATCACATTTACCAAAGGTGTTTTCAGTCCAATTACCCTCAGGCGCTCTCGTCATTTACATCTCCGTCCCATCTTAACACCATTATTATGCACAGGCCCAGTGAATAAAACCTTCACCATCAGAATAATGGATCTCGAAGGAGGCCATTGCCAACTCACAGGCCACCGGGACATGCGGTTAATTTGACACTCATTTAGCTTTTGTATGATTATTAAAATGCACAGCACTAACAGCAAAATGACCGAATGTCATCTTAACAACTAATCATTAGAGCATGTCAGCTGGCAGTGGTTGGTTACCATAAGAATTCAAGTTTTATTATATATGCATTTAAAATTTAAATGAAACACCCCTTCAAATATTATAACTTACCATTAAAATTGTCATTTACCTAAAGGTTTTTTATCATCCAACGCAACAAGAATATGAACTTGTGCAAATTAAGTGCATTAACATTACAAGGTCTGTGACACAAAGTCATAATGTCAGCACTTGAAATGATGGGTAAATGTATTCAGGTCCATCGTGGCAGTAATAGAGAGACTGTAACTGCTCAGATCGAGTTCCTCGACGTGGCTTCTTTAACAACGGTGCTGCAATCAACAACCTGCAGAACGGCTTCTCTGTCATTTAAGAACCTCTGTGATTGTGAGTGGCTGGTTTCACCCATAGTGCGTCATTTGGGAAATCAGGCACAAAAACCCACAACTGTGAAGATTCCACCAACAGGTAGTTTCACATGCAAATTCGCCAAAGTGGTAGATGTCAAAGTATATATATCTAAGCAGTAATTCCACAGTTGCTCGTGTTTTGTATATACATGAATATGGCCAGAAAGGGTAAAACAATTTGTATACAGTTACGGGTTTATGCAAAAGCTAACAAGAAGATATAACTATGTCAACATAAAAACCCACTTGTACAGAAGAATACAGGGCATCCTCGCCATTGTCAGCATTAGTTTAAATTACTGTAGTGTTTTATAGGTTTTGCTGAGTCACTCACAGTTTCAAAATCACCAAATAATGATAGACTTGCTTCTTTATCATGAACAACTTAATTAAAACATTCAACTAAATCAACTACTACTGTCATTTGGCAATTAAATCCTTCTTTAAATAAATACAAATCTAAAATTTAGAGATGTACCTGTTTAGAGATATAACCACACGTCACCATTTGTCTCTTGATAAAGTACCAGCATATAACATGAACTGAGGAAAGAAGGAAGTGACCACAACCGGAGTTGAGTGGTGTGAGGATGAGGAGAAAAGTTCAGCACAAGGTCAACAGGTCAAGAGCAGAACGTGAGAAACAGCAGATAAACACCAGAGTAATAATTGGTTGTCACCCTGCTGAGGAAAGACAGTCGGTGAAGAAGCAAATCACAGCGGCTTCATTTCAGCCTGGATGCTGCGGGTTCAGATGGTTCTGGTCACAGTAATCACATTAGCCGTATGCTGACTTGACATGAGCGGACAGCACAATTGCTGGTTTGCATTGAAATGATGTACGAGATGATTCGTGGGCCAACAGAATTTAATGCACCAGGATCCTGTAATTACCAGTTTGCCAGTAAATTGCATGGTGCAGCATCGTTTTAAGTCGATGCCAGAGCTGCGTCGAAACTGAGCAACCTCTGAACTCACTCGCAGCTGGTGCAACATTCTGTGTATTATATAACAGATGCAGGATTATTGTAAATCATCCATATATCTGTTTTTGCTTTTGTGCATACACAGAAGACTGAAGTGAAATACAAGTGAAGGCCCTGAAAGCATTTTCCTTTCACTTTTTACTGCAGCAATGACCCAGTTGCCCTTTGGGTCGATTAAAGATTCAGCCCGTCTTATTAGAAGTGATATTTGGAACTTACTGCCGATGTGGAGGAGGATGGTGTCGCGCCTCTCGCCGTGCGGGTTCTGGAAGCAGCTGTAGAGTCCGTTGTGGCCCAGGTTCACTTGGGTCAGGATCAGCCTGGGACCTTCTAGATGGTGCTGGGCCTTCACATCTGTCCCGTTCACCTTCCATGACACCGACGCGTCATTGTCCAGGGAGCCGCACTGCATGGTGACATCACTGGCCATTCGCTCATACTGGTTCCTGGCAACTGGAAGCACACAGAGGAAAAGACGAAGGGTTAGAAACATCAACGTTGAATAACAAGTGAAACGTGTCCACGGTGAAATCACTGCGATTTGTGCGACTGGAAAAAAAGGGGGAAAAAAAAGCATGGACTGGAAAATTGAGGAACTTTCCTAACTATTCTGTTCTATCAACAAGAAACAGCCACAAGGTATTTGAGATATAACTGAATATTCCAAATATCATTTTTGGGGTTATATATTGTTGAGCACGGCTCTGTCTATTTCTTACTCACTGATTTAAATTGACAGTTTTTAGATAAATGTTAAATCATTTATATATGAATGAAGAATAGCAAAATAAAGTAATATTCTATTTCATACATTAAACAATGTGTCACTCCCTCTGAAACCTTAAGAGGAGACACTGTACAGGAAGATGCTACATGGGTTTTCTGTGATGCCTCTATCCTTGGTTCAGTAATGTCTTTGGGATCATGACCACAAGGGTTAACAGACAGTAGAGACTTATGGGCGTCTTATCCCGGACACTGGGGTTGGTAGCCCTGCTTTGTGGATAAATCCCTGCAGGACCTGTCATGAACACACTGGGTGAAGACCTCAGATTAACACTTAAACACAAAAGGATCAACAGCACAACAAGCTACAACAATAAATTATTGATCCCCATCTTAGGCGAAGCCCCTTTTCTGATGTGGGATCAAATGCCGTCCTGAATCCTCGTCTTTCTTCTTGTCTGCGTGTCCCCTCCCTCATTTATTTTTCACCACAGTGCCTCTCAACTTGCTGTTTTTCCGCCGGAGCCCTCTTCCTGCTTTCCATTTCTTCAGACGTGCCTCTAAAACGCAGCCGACACAGATGTCAACCTAGTGTTTCATGTATATTTCATGCCCCATAACAGAGCCATCTATATTTAATAGGACAAGATCCCTGTCCCCATTAACATTAACCTGACACTGTTTGTTCTCTCCGTCCTCCTCTGCCTGTCGCTCAATCCCTCTTAACCTCGCCAGCCCTCGCTCGTCCTCCAACGCACATGCCATCTCTCCTTTTCCTTCCTTTTATCGCTGTTCTTTTTCCAACCCGTCCGTCTCCATCATCTCCGCGTCCAAATAATATGCGTGCATGTGTATGTCAGTGGCAAGAAAAGCAATGTTCGTTTGATCTCCTCTTCTGTCAAGTTACTTTGAGCAGATGTGTGACTTTATTTACATAAAAAGTTATCCGCATCTTAGAGGGGGGAAAGAAAAAACCCATACAGTTTGACTTTGATGTTAGCTTTGATGATGTGCTTGGTGCCTCTTGTGCTTTCTGTGGCGACTAAATGTGCGGAGAGAAGAGAAGAGATGACACACTTTCCCTTAGTATTGTATAGTCTTAACTTTGAAGTGGTTTCTGGACAAATTATAATTCTACAGGATATGCTGTACAGTCTTATTAAATTTACTTATTTTTATCAAAGTGAGAGAGCGTATCATCTGAAATGTAATACCATTAGAAAAAGTCCTTGCCCAGTCCTTTCACTGCCTTCAGGTGGCATTAAACTGTTATCTGAGTACGAGAGTGAAATCATAATCCTGCTCTAACTGATGTCATCGGAAAGGGATATTTATAATATTTTATTAAAATGTTGAGGAGCATGCCCCCCTCAAATATAATGCTGAAATTACCTTTTTTGTGGATTTTTCAAGTGAGTGTCCTTGAGTCTCTACACAGAACCGATTGCTTGACCTCCTCACTCCTGCCACATCCCATTCTTCTTATCCTCCCAGGTTACATCAATCTCTTTCTACCGCTGTCCTTTCCAATATCCATTCATCTCTCTAACCTTTTGCTTCTTCCACCCCCCCATGCCTATCGGTTAAATTTCTGCTCTTCTCTCGTGTTTCTAAAAAACAAACTTCTCACTCTCCTCTTCTTCCTCCACAGTCAGTGTCTGGGCTCCATTTGAACAATCTAAGCTGATGGTGCAACTGCATTTTAGGGCGTGTCCTACCTGCTGGTGTAACGGTGGTAAAAAAGGTTGTAGCACCGTCATGACATTTTGACTCAGATCCTGGCTAGGTCCTAAATTTGGCTGCAAGTGGACGTATTGGTATTAAAATCATCCAGCGCGACCTCACATAATTCTCACTGTCTCTTTCCCTTGTCTCAGCCTCCCCTCCCTGCTCCTCTTCCTCTCACCTTGAACCCGCCTCCTCTGAATCCAGCATTCATCACCGATAATGAACACCCTGCACACGGGCCACACACACACAAGGCTCGTAATGGAATCAGTGGAAACACAAGCAGAAACACTTGTGAGTACACTCATGTCCTCCCTCACACATATGCAAAGGCCCTCAGCGTGCCCTGCATAATGTCCTTGTGCTTCATCAGCATACAGACAAGCAGGCCTAATAACCATAATGACATTCAGCTCAAGTGCTATTGATCTTTTGGTAATAGACGGGTTGCTGTAAGAAGCTCCAGGACAACGTTGTGTTGTAGCAATGAGATTTAAACCATCAATGTCCTTCAAGAAGCTTAGTTTCTTACAGTATTTACTCATTATTTAACGTGTGTATGCTGATGCCAGACCATTTGCTCCCTAAGGAAAAAAAGTCTTTGACTCTCCTAGAGGCAAAGCAGCTCAGATAACTCCAGTTGTTAGCTTTTGTGTGCTGCAATAAATAAGTCAAGTTTTATTGATACTAAACATAATGATTAAAAACATGAGGTGAAAAACAAAATAACAGAATCAAGGGCACTGCAGGTTGAACAAATATTTTGATCTCATGTGAATCAAATCTAATGACAAATCAGAACAGAAAATATTCACTGATCTTTTGTGTTTCAATGAGGTCAAACATAAGAGTGCATGCTTAGGACATGTAGGATATACGTTTGTATTTTAATAGGAATGTACCAGGGTATTTGTAACTACATTAACTTAACCTAAAAACAAGTAATTTAAAATTCAATCTGCAGTTTCAAGGTTTGGAAAAAATACACATTATACTTTGCCTGAAACTCAAAGAAGTGTGAACAACTTGTATATTTCACACGTTCGTGGTATAGGGCGATGTTCATGTGCTTCAGTTTGCTGGAACAAGCCGGGAACAGTTTGTGCAGTTGTCTTACAATGTGGAAAAATAACAAGGAGCTCGAGGGGTTACTGGGAAGACGCAACACGTTTCACGCCATTAAGGGAAAGTTGAACTTTTTTTTATTTATAGCAGAATTCCACTGGGCGCTGAGAACATTGCAGTTCTCATGGATTCTCCCGATGTTTTCCCAGAGCAGCGAATTATCATAAACATGTTGTGTTGAGAGGTCAATGATGCTAAGACCTGCCAGACCTGTCACACACATAGTTAATGTAAGTTCTAGTGCGTGTCATGTTTACCATGACAGTTATTGTCGAGACCACAGCAAGTGAGATTATACATGTGTTGGTGGTGGAGAAACAGAAAGAGAAAGAAATAAAAACCAAGATGGAGAAGGGAAAGAATGAGGAAATAAAAATAAGATAATGTTAAAAAGAATATTGGACAGACTGTGAGATCCAGTGAAAAGAGGGATGTGGAGACCCAGATAATGTGCATTGTGTTGTCTGCTTTAAATGAACAGAGTGACACTGACACATTTACATCTCATCCTGTTCACCTTGATTAACTGTAATTCAACCAGAGAGATCAATTAAGGTCAAAATATCATTAGCCGGGTATCAGAGATGATTTTCATGAGCTCAAGTAGCTCTGTGTTTGATGAGCTGATTAAACAGCCTCAGGTTGACTTGTTCAAACATCGAGTGCCGTCGGGCAGGACATTGTTCCGCCTCCCCTCCGCAGCATCATCAAATGTCTGTTGATGAAGTGAGGACATGGACATAGGAGGAAGATGTCAGCTCACGGCTTAGCGGCGTGAGAGAAAGGCTTTAAATGATTTGAGGCGGCGGCTGTGATTCGGCGCTAACAGGCCAAACGACACACACATCCATGCTTCAAAGAAAGAGTCCCGGCAAACGTTTCACACGGAGCGAGATCGCTTCACACGCATGGACTCGTTCAACACCAAATTAAGGGTTTTAGGGAACTTGGGGAAAAAAGGGAAAGCTGCTGTTTATATGTGAAAGTAATTTCTAACAATCTTGCAAATGACATAATAGAACAGGGGCATGACTTTAAATACCTTAAAAGAAAAAGTGTGGCTTTAGCTTCTACTTTATCACATGTAAACAATCTGTTCCTCACTGCCTGATAATCAACTGTTTTGTCAGGGTAACACTAACTATAAATGAGGACATAAATTAAATTATTTTGAATAAAATATATTGTGGATTAAATATATAATCATAGAGAAACATGCAGAGGAGTTTAGACCAACCCCGAAGCTCTGAGTAGTGGCTGCCGGCTGAAACTCCATCAATCTGAGAAATGTCTAAGAAGCAGGAGATGGGGCAAAAACTAAAATGTGAAATCACTTCTCTATGCATCAGGAGCCTAGTTACTCTAATCACTACCTGAGTGAACGTCAACAGCGTTTCACTCGTCTGGATTTTGGCAACGGGACAATAAGAAGATTCTGTTCGGTTCAAAAGAAGTGAGTCATCCTCGATTCTTGTCGCCGTGTGAGATTAAATTCCCTTCTTCTCATAATGCCGAGTAAAACCTCAGAGGTGGCAGAAGCACAACACTCGTCAAAATAATTATTTTCTACAGCAGCCGGATGCATCGTTCTGAAAGCTACTGACTGTTCAAACTGTTTTCTACAAACGGGGGCATTTGTTGCAAAAATACACACGTGGGTAATTCAGAGGAACAAATGGTCCTAAAGATGTAAGATCTTCTAAATTGTCAAAACAAGCATGTGTGCACGCATACAAATACAAAAACAACTATAGATGCATCTAGCAAGCACACAACCCATAAAACACACACAACACCCTTTTGACTAGAATACTGCTGGATTTAGATTATGGAGAACCAGTTGTGTGACACTGTGTGTGCATGCGTGCATTTCAATTCATAGAATAGCCGCCCCCTTTCACATGTGCAAGAGGGCGACTCCATTATTCTGCATCCCCGTCTTCACTCAGCCATGCATATGTGTGTGTGTGTGTGTGTGTTTTTAAAGTGTGTGTCTGCGAGTAACTGGCTGTAAGTTATGATCCGGGTCCACGGCAGCGGCGTGAAATGAAATTGAAGTTCAGTTCAGGCATGATTTACTATCTCAAAATGTTATATTCTCTGTGTTTGTGCGCCTGAACATGCTTTCATGCGTGTTCCAGAGTGATTGTGCATGTGTGTTCCTCTGTGACTATTTCTGGTAGACCATGGGTGGGTGTGTGTGTGTGTGTAGACCTGCTTGTGGATTCATTGGCATGTGCGTATCTGACCGTGTCGCTTTCCAGCCGGGCTGTAACTCACTAGAACATTTATCAGTGAATCGCATTTGTATGCCTAAGGGGAGCCGTGCCTTTTGAAAGTCCAACAGTAAAATATTGGATTGGCTGACACACTGAGATAGAGCCCGGGAGAATTATCAGTTTAGCTTTAGAGGATCAAATTTGTTGCACTGTGTGGCTGCGCATTCCAATGCTGCTTGGGTTTCTCTTTTATTCCGTGTTTTCATCTTAATTGGAAATTCAAAGCCTGGATTTTTATTGAAAAATATTCTTTATTCAACACAGTATTTTAATAAAATATAGTAGCTCAAAAAAACGGAGTACTTTGCTCAGTGACTGTGCGGAAACCTCTGCAACTTTTTGAATATATAGGCTCCACTTCAGAAATAACGTTTTTTTTTTATCCATTTTGGATTCTAAAAGGTTGTTTTACCTTCATTCCTTCTTGGTCACCAAGTACAGAAACACAACAGCTGTGTTTAGTCAAAGTTGTAAGCAGAAGATACAAATATTAATGGGGGTCACACGTGGGTTATTTACACCTGATTGGTCTGTTGCTCTGGGCCCCTAATCCACCATCACTCCTCCGGCGTTGGCCTTCACTCGTCTCTTCATCGACCCCCCGTGAATACAGACGCTCGGCCATGAAAATCAGTTAACAAGAACATTCCCTATCCTTATGCAGCGTTTCTTTGTCGACTGGCTCACAAGCACAAATATGACTTTGTTTGAATGTGGAAAGTGAAGCACTGACACTGAAATAATCCAGCAGAAAGTTTATAGCTTGAATGAGCTGGTTTCAGAAACGGCAAACAAATACTGACTTTATACTGAGGGTATTTTTACATGTGCAAGTATAAGCACCATTAGATGTTATTGTGCCTTCTGGCTCATTATCATCACTGGAACACTTGAACAGAGCCGAGCCACAGTACATGTTCCAGCTGATATCTGTGCTATTGAAAACATGCACTGATTTCAACCGGATTTGCTGCGATTGCCTGTTTTAAATCCCTGTAAACTGTTTATTTGGCTTGTTGAGAAGACAATTTCCTATTTTTGGTGAAAATTTGAGATTTCAATCGATCATGTTGTTGAAAAACTATTTACAGGTTGATGGATGATGAAAATAATCAGGGAAATGTTGGCAACCTTTTGCTTAATTTTTCATGTGAAACTGTTACGGATGCATATGACTATTTTCTGGTTATAGACAAAACAAATTCTCAATTTATCAGTAATAACTCAGAGATTCATCAGGGAGGAAAAGTAATCAGGACCTGCAGCCCTCGTAATGAGCTTTCATAAAATATTGGTTTGAGTTATGTGCACACTCTGCTTCAGTGGACGGTATTTCAAACAGGTAGTGTTTTTCTAATCATTTTTAAAGCCACAGAGACGCGTTTTCTTGCATCAGTCAGCATGTGCCACAGCTGGTTAGGCTGGTTCCTCAGATGTGTCTGAGAGGTACGACACGGCAAAATGCTAAATGCTGCAATTCACGAGGCACAGATCCGATTAACTCCTGTAAGTATCGGCACCAAAGTGCTGTTGACACGTTCACAGCCATGCACATATTAATGTTCTGCAGACACACACACACACACACACACACACACACACACACACACACACACACAAACAGAGGCATGCCACACAGTCACCAAAATACGCAGACTTGGATTAACGTATGCACGAACATGGCACACTTCTGTACCCACCCACACACACACTTACACTCTCTCACACACTCTCCCTCACAAACACACACACACTTCCTCTGCAAATATCTTGGAATTAAGTTATCACTATATTCTCCCCTGTCTCTTTCTTTCCAACAGAGAGATTAACATCCACTCTCTCTGCTTCTGCGTCTCCTTTCATGTGAGCACTGAGGCAGCTGCAGCTGTGCAAGTGTTTGTGTGTCTGTTTTCTGTGCATGTGCATGTGTGTGTGTGTGTGTGTGTGTATATGAGTCAGGGCTTCAACGCTCAAATAAATCCACTTCCTGTTTCCTGCCATCTTATCTTGGCCCCACCGCACATGTAGATATACAGCGTTCAGTATGTGTGTGTGTGTGTGTGTGTGTGTGTGTGTGTGTGTGTGTGTGTGTGTGTGTGTGTGTGTGTGTGTGTGTGTGTGTGTGTGTGTGTGTGTGTGTGTGTGTGTGTGTGTGTGTGTCAGTCGGATCATTGCCCTCATCATCTGGCTTGCGGAAGCCACTGGAGAAGACAGAAACGGGGTTAATTGATACTTCACATTCTAGATGTCTGTGTTCTGGGAGGAATACGGGAGTGCACGAGATAAGAGGCGGCGTGAAAGGAGCGGAGGAGAAGAGAGATGGAGTGGAAAGATGAAGTGGAGAGAGCAGTTAGAGGAAAAAAGGGGGACAGCACAGGAGGGAGGAGGAATTGTTGAGAGCGAGTAGGGCAGTTAATATTTTACAAGCCTGGATTAGAGAGGTCATGAAATGAGGAATGGGAGAAGGATTCCTGAGAGCCGGCTACGAGGAGAAGGAGAGAAAAGGATCGGGACAGCTGGATAACACCGCTTTGATCTGAAACATCTGTAGGTTTTTTGCGGCGGAGAGAGAAAAACAGAGAGTGGTGGGAAAAGAGACGACTGCATCCTGCTTCATCCGTTTGTCTGGACAGGTTTCACTCCGACTTCTCAACTCCGCCGTGCTGCTTTGCTCGTATTCGAGGTCGAGATTTACGGATCAAACTTGTGAGATTACAGTTGAATAAATATATTAAGTCTCACTGGTTAATAGGCCTACGGTTCACGATATAAAAGTACAGCAAAAATCAAGATTTGTAGTATGAAAAACAAGATTTTGGAGTCGACAATCTCAGGAGAAAAACTAGGTTCATTTTCTAATGTAATCCGTATGAACAGATTAGATCAGAACTCTAATGTGTCACCATGCAAACGCTGATGAGTTCTGGGATTGTTGTTCCGACTGCTGCAGCTCAACATTAAAGGCATTTAGCTGATTTATTATAACCTCTCATCACATGTGCCTCTACGAGACAAGATGGCATTTCCGGCCATTTCGAGGACAGCAGCAGATCAGTTGGAGACACTTCAGGCAGCGATGGAATAAGAAGCAGCAGCTGCAGCGAGATGAGGAGCTGCACACCTCCCAGCTCTCAGCGAGGTAACCCGCTCCCCTCCTTGTGTCCTGCTGCTCTCACACTCTCACACTCGTGCCCAGCATACAATCCGATCACGGCTGCTCACAGGACGGTGGAAACAAACACCAAAAAAAAAGCCAGTTGTTGAATGACTTCTTTATTAGAAGAACGAAGACTTTTTTTTGCTGCCTCCAGAATTCTGTGACCTGAAGTGTCAAACCACATTTGCCGTCTCCATAAGGAACTGCAGATGTCGCCAAATCAAGCAGGACTGAAATCGTATCAAAACTAATCAATACGGCTTAAATACAGCGTGCACAGTTGAGGAGCGTGCATGAGAACTCCCTGCTGACCTTTCTACCAAATTGCACAATACTTTTTAATGAGAGATTTACCATGTGGGTCTCCACTGTGTTATCAGGCACGGCTTGCAGAGACCTGAGTTCTGCTTGACATGAGCAATCCATCACGGTGGGCACTTCATCAACAATAGTTTCTCAGATCAGCACAAGAAGAAACGTAAACATCCAACACTGTGATGTCAGCGACGCCGTCTCTAACCAGACCGGCTGTGTCAGATCAGAACAGACTGTAACTGTTTGGTTTCTTGGAGGCAACGCAGAAGCCGACACGTCCTCGGGATTAAGACACAAATGCATTTTCCAGCCCATAATCATTCTGGTGCATTTCCAGAGTGAAAGAGATACGTTGATATGGTTCTTGTGAAAGAGAAAAAGAAAAGAAAAGAAAAAAGAAGTGCAATATCAGAGGGGGTTGTTATCTGCTTTTATAAAACATCATGTACCTCATAAATAAGTTGTCTGGCTCCACTTTGGCAAGACTGTATAAGAATGATAATCACACATAAGCCTAGAGAAACCTCCCTCACAGCCCTAATCTTATTGGTTAATAACACGGCTAACATCACCCTAAGCCTTCCCAGAGAGCCAAACTCTGAAGGTCAACGCTAATACCAGACCGCTCCTTTATTAAACCAAATAGGAGGGGGGGAAACAGAGGAAACATAAAGAGATAAAGAGCAGGGGAAAATAATAGAAAAAGGTGTAGGAAAGGTAAAACTATGCATACTGAGAGACTGGGACGAAAATAACAGCAGAGCAATGAAAAGCAAAAGAGTAAAGGTCGTATGAGGGTGAACACGGAGGAATTTAACCAAAGTATGAAGTGATGAGTGGGTGGAAGGGGAGATAGAGGAGAGAAGGGTTTCAGAGGGAGAGATGAGAAGGAGGGGGCCGGGCAGAGATTCGGCTACTTAATTAATGCACTGTAATATATGACGATATTCTCTGGCTTCCAAGATAATATCTGCTAAAATTACTGCCTTCATCAAGGGGCTCCACTGTGCAAATATACCTCGACCTTGACAGAGGAGCCGAAGTGACAGGGAAATTAGAAAGGGAAACTCTGAGAGGAGCTGGACGTGTGTCCTGCCCGCGATAAAAAGTTATGATAGCTCCAATTAACAAAGAGGCTGATGAAAAAAGCTGAGTATTTTCCTTCCCCCTTTAAAAATCGGCTGCAGGCGCCAGGCCAGCTCATAAATGCTTAAAAATTGACTTGGCAAGTTGACTTTGTTGACACATTATAGAGGCATTCATTTGTTTACTTATAGGATGAGGTCATTTTTTCAACTGCAAAATAGCTCTTCACTTGATTCAGGTGACTTCATTTTTAGTGGCATAAAAATATTCACAGCAACACACAGTGAACTCGTGTCCACGTTGCACGGAAGGTTTGCGATTGTTTGATGAAACCCAGAGTGCAAATTATTATGTTTAAATTATAACGTAGCAGCATAGCGGTATTAGCTCACTAAGGATTAAGAGATAAATAGAGAAGAGAAAACATTTCTGATGACTACAACTTTAAAGCCTGATCTTATCATCCAATTACTGCAGCAGGTGCAGCTTGAAGAAGCTTCAGTTAAAATCATGTGAAAATGTTGGAACTGGAAAAGTGAGAGAACAGAAGCCCATCTCTGCGTGTGTGAGGTCATTTCTGTCCTGCTGCTGAACTCCAGCGTTCAGCAACTGCCACTGAGCGATCAATCACCCACAGCAATCAGGCCGCTTCGTCAGGGCTGTTGCCACGGCAGCTAAATGGAGCGCCGGCACGACACGACACCACCGCACGACAGCGGAGCTCCCGGCATTATTTTTTTTCATTGTTATTTGAGTCGGCGATCAAAAGGACCACCGTTCCAAGTGGGACTCGAGGCTATTTCCCTGAACCACAGCGGCTCGGTGAAATTCAAGAATGATTTTTCTGCGGCCGTGCGGTTGTTCTCAAGTGGCGGTGGCCACCGAGGGACGGGAGGAGCTCTGAAGATGCAATCAACTATGTGCGACTGTGAAAATGTAACAATCACAGTATGTGCACAGAATCAAAGATACACAAGCACATACACATCTCTACGCTTAGATACGTGCATGGCCACCTGCTCACTCGGTCCCTTGTTCCTGGCATGAATGCACTCGACACAGAGAGCACAGAGTGGAAGGTACAGCGCTGTCAGGTTCAGCCGCAGCAGAGCACAGCGTCACATCTGTAATCTGAGCGGCAGAAAAACGCACAGATTATCGCTGCGTCCCACGAGCTTCAGCTGGCGTGCCACGAAGGGCCAGACTCAAAAAAACAAGGTGCTGAACAAATAACTTTGGGAGGAGCCCAGTGGTTCATGCACGGAGATTTATTTGAACTGCTGCAGATCCTCTTGTGCTGCTGCTCCGTCCTTCGTGCTGAAGTTTACTCTCAGATTCGCGCTCGTTCTTTATCAGAGGGAGATTAGCGACGCGTTTGCGTGGATGAAAATCACAATCAGCGAATCGCTCACCCTGCGAGCTCATGCAAGTAGCCCTCGTTAATACATATTGTTGTTGTGAGTTTAAAGGAATGTGGGGTAATTAACGCAGTAGGTTGGAGCCATGATTATAAATGGCCATTACCATAGCAGCCATGTGATTAGAGTTGGAGCCCGAAAACAACACAGGAGAATCATTAATCACTCCTCAAAATCTGAATAGAACGAGATGGGAAAAAGACTGTGAAACTGTGGGTGTTAATATACAGCATGTGAGCTTGTTTGTGTGTGTGTGTGTGTGTGTGTGTTTTAGAAAAGTCCTGCAGTTCAGGTCTTTCTCTCTCGCTCACACACACACACACACACACACAAAGATGCACACACACACCAGCAGAAAAGAAAGCAGCTCTAAGCCAAAGGCCCACACAGCCCACACGCACTGTGAGGGGTACAAAAACATCTAGGGAAAAAAGTGTGTGGTAACTATGTGATATCTGTATATGTGTAACCAGTGTATGCATCGGTTTATGTTATAAGTTTGTGTGTCCATATCTGCACAAATAAAAGCCCAGAAACAGACACTCACTGGATCACACACAAACAGGGATTCAGGAACAAATTAAGAATTGAACTAGGTGCTTTCTTCCTCTTTTAATATTGAACCTCTTCCTCTCTATGAAGATACACGAGAAATAATTGAAATATTCTGTCAGATGCACTGAATACAAACCGCACAGTGCAGGACACGGGCAGCAGCTCTCCTTAGTGAAACAGCACAGAACAGACAGTCAATAACAAGCAGAAAGAACCAGCCGAGTCGACACAGCCAGAATCAATACACCTCTACCTTAAAGATCCAAAATCACTTCTTTCTTTCTGTCTTCCTGAAGCAGGAGGTCTGATACTGAACACGGGTCACAGCCAGTGCGGCTCGGCCCCTCTTTTGTGAGCTGGCTGCTAGAACTGCAGGGAGCAGGGAGGCAATGGCACCATCATCATCATCATCATTACTTCCATCACTATCATCATCCTCATCATCATTACTGGCTCAGAATCCAAAATACATAATCGTACTGTGTGTTAAAAGACCTCTCACTCAAATTAACCTTCATTTGTGTTCCCTCTCCCTCTCTCTCCCTCTCTCTCTCTCCCTCTCCCTCTCTCTCTCAGAGAGACACGCTCTCACACACACGTAACCACAGACAGCTCGGCCTGTTTCCCGCAGACTGTGAAACCGCAGATATGCAAGAGATGTCAGAGCTGTAACAACAGGACGTCCAAATGGGAGAAATTAAGGGGCTTTGTTGGTGGAATGTCAAAACACATGTTATGGATGAGTGAGAGGAGCGAGGGCTCTTTGAGGGGGAGAGAGAGAGAGAGGAAAGAGGGAGAGAAAGTAAGTGAAATAAAGTTAAAGAAAGCAAATGTTTGTTTGATTAAATCGGATTTGAGTAAAGTTTGTGGGAGAAAGACCGAATGGAACCTGCTAAATATACTGAAAGATAATTTACAGACACCAGCTCGCTCATCAACTGAAACACAAAGGTGCAAAGACACAAAGTGTGTGTGTGGAAACTTAAACAAATAAAAAACATATGCACACACACACACACACACGCGGCTAGTCATAGGCCTCTCTATCCGGCAATAAGCCGGTCTGAAGTCGAGCTATAACGACATCCAGGTATGTTTGCTCTTCATTTCACACGGCTCATCTCAGCTCCAAACATGGTCTCAGCACCGTTTGTGTGTGTGTGTGTCAGATGTCCGTGTTATTGTATACACACATGGATTGCTGTGTCCTTGTGTACATCTGCGTGGCAGCGTATTTGTGTTGCTTTGTCCATGTTTGCCATATTTGTTGGAATGTGTATGAGCTCATGCAATCAAACGTGCATTAGTGTGTGTTTGTGTGTGTGTGTGTGAGTCGGCAGGACTTTGCCCACATGCGTAGACTGAGTCCTCTCCCTGCAGCTTGTTGACATTCCAGTAGCTTGGCCTCTTTGTCTGCACCAAACTCTCCTCTCACACACACACACACGCACACGATGACTGTATCCACTACGCTGTCCAGTTTATTGCTAAGAAGACAGATTTCCAAACGTTTAGTAATCTGTCACAGCAGACAGTATATTTAAACTTATCAAAAACTAACAAGCACGTCCACCTTTCATCCGCGGGGGGTGAGTAATAAAGATTAAGCACGGTTTACGCATTTTTGGCATCAACAACGTAATTGTAAACGTGTGGAAAATGTGATCAAGAGGCCGTTTAAATCGGATGAAAAGCTTTAGAGCCGCTCTGGGCTGTGTTCGGTGCAGAGCACAATCAGGTGCACCCGGCCCTGTGTGCCGGAAAAAAGTGCCAGGGGTGCCCAGTGAATCAGCACAGCACCGGGATGGGATCAGGGAAAAAATAAATACATTATCATACATTACAGGTGGCCAAGCGAGAGGTTGAGAGAAACAGACGCTACATGAGGCCGTGACAGGCTGGGAATCCTGCAGAGTGTTTTTCTCTGAGATCTCGAGAGTTTCAAATATGAATACACTTGCTCAAATACAACACCAGTGGACTTTTGGATTCTCTCTGACCCCTGAGGAACAAAAAAACAAACTATTTTCCACACGTCCGTTTCAGGTGCACAGACGCCCGGGCACGCCGCACACCCAACTGTTGAAAGGCATCTGCTCGCTGCATTTTGATTTTTTGTGGAGGCATGAGCCTACATGTGTAAACTCCATGATCGAGGACAGGTGCATTCATGTCTCATGTGCTCCGTTGAAGAAAGGTTTATTCAACATGCACATTTCTCTGAAGCACACATGAGCCTGCATGTTTTAACACCACTCTTCTGGCGGGAGTGTTGATGAAAGGATGAGTCTCGACTAATTGTGTCTCTCAAAAGTGAGAAATATAGCATGCATAAGCAAGCGACTGCTCAACCCCGCTGCACCACTGGGTCTTTTCTCTGTTTTTGTATTTCAGACTTATGAGAGTATGAGTGAAAGTCAGGGATCAAACTTGCGACCTTTCTCCTGAAGCCCCCCCCCCCACCACCACCACCACCACCACCACCGCCCTGACCTCCGCACAGAAAGAAATATGCTGCATGAGAGGAAAAGAAAGAAGGATGAAGGAAGTGGCGGAGGTGGAAGCAGATGTTGTGCATGTTGATATGCGGGAGAGGGGGAGAAATATTTTATCGCTGCGTTTGTGCATGAAAGAGGCGGAAATTGTTGCCCTCTTGTGCCACATACCTGATTCTCCAAACAGCTGTCGAGCTGGCAGAGGAAAGACAGCAACTGATACTGGACGAGATGGAGTTTGACATAATAAACATCCTAATGAAAAATAAAATGATTTCAGTGGTATATAATAATGGTGAAGATGTTCCCATGCATGTATTGATGAAATGTATTTGTAGCCGACTCAATGTAAGAGCTTTTCAACTCCTTTGGATTCAGAAATGTGTGAAAAAAAGAATATGTTCAGTATTTTAGTGTGAAATTTATAATTATGGGAATGATGCTGTGCAAGTTTTGACGTGTTTTATTATTATGATGCAAAATATTGGTAGATATGAGATGTTTCTTATGCTAAAGTCAGACTTTACAAGATATTTTGGTTTTGTAAGTTGGTCACTAAGTCACATCAAGCAACTATACACCAGAAAACACTTTGACCAAGTAGGTGCAATGACAACAACCTAATTTCTCATTTTTCATCATGTCTTCCTACAAAGCGCTGTCAGCTATGTTACAATTGGTCCATGTCTCCGAGGTGAGGACACGTGAGAGTTAAGAAGACATCAGACATAAAACAAACAGAAACATATAGTTCCATTGATTTATGTGTATTTTAAGGCACAGGGAATCGTAACAGTATATAAAAGATAATCCACTCTTGACTCATGCTGTGGTTTGGTCTTCACTTACAAAATCTGTGAAACTTAAGACTTTGCCAGTGAGTTTGTAACACCCTCTCACTGACCTTCTCCTAAACACATGCAGTCTGTAAAACGCACCTCGTGCTGCACAGACACGCAGGGTCACACAGAGCAGAATTCGAAGAAGCCAAACCAGCGGCCAGACCACGAGCTGGGCAGACAAACAACAGCAGACAGTGGGCAGACTGACAAAAAGATAAAAATCGATGGGAAAGAGTTAAGCTGGAGCCACGTTAATATTGTTCCCCGTCGTCCGTGTGCCCACGTTGAGACTGAGATGTGACTGACAATGAAAATCCTTGACTGTGTCTCTTGTATAAACACAAGCAGACACACACCGAACGATCCAGGCTTCTTATCACGGTGAGATAATACACAAACAGTGCAGATGCAGTAAGACTTTAACTGGGAACAAATGAGAAAATGCCTTTTTTGTGTGGAGCTCAGTAATAATACTCCATGCATACAGATTCATAAATTGATTGACAAGACAAATCATATCATATTCAGTCCAGATATCCACACATATGCTCCTCTTTCTCAATTTCTCTCCCACACAGAAATTCCAATGTTCGAGATGGGCCTTCAAGGACAACACTCGTGCACACTCAAATGTAATACCATGCTGAATGCTCTCTTCACCATCACGAACGTGTTGCATTCTCGTGCATGTGTGTGGGTGATGGGTGCAAGACACAGTGATATGGAGGATTTCAGCAATGCTGGCTGGAGACGATAAGAAGCCTAAGTCCCCTACGCATTCTCGCATGGATAACCAACACTATGGGCTCATCTATGGAAACCGCAGAGGGCACATGGAGAGGAATAGTAAGAATTATTTTCTTCTGCAAGCCTTGAAATCTGCGAAAAGAGCTCAAGCACATTTTCCAACTGGCAATCAGTGATTTATTATGCAGCGAGGTTTCAGTACTAGACCTTCGTCGGGCAAAACCAGCGTTAAAATCAAATTCCACTTTGCTAAAACACGCAGAGAAACCACACCACACCAGTACCAATATGTTCTGCTTGTTCTATTTGTGCAAACATGCTTCTGCCGACAGGTGTGAACTGGGTTTCCAGTTGTCTCATTGAACACATTCCTAACAACAAAGCACAATGCATTTTGATCCTTTATTGGTTTAAGATTAGACTCAACCTTTCAGAAAGCGTGCTGAGGCGAGTAAGAAACAAGAGAAAAACAACACGGTGTGAAGCTGTGTGGTGCACAGACACCCACACACACACACACACACACACACACACAGAAACACAAACTCTTCCAAGATTAAAAAAGCAGCTTTGTGTGTGAGTGATGGAACGGCTTCAATTCATCACTGTGTTTACGGCCACATGTCCTGACATACAGGTCTTTCTTTGGTGTGTGTCAATGTATGCGTGTGTGTGTGTGTGTGTGTGTGTGTGTGTGTGTGTGTGTGTGTGTGTGTGTGTGTGTGTGTGTGTGTGTGTGTGTGTGTGTGTGTGTGTGTGTGTGTGTGTGTGTGTGTGTGTGTGTGTGTGTGTGTGTGTGTGTGTGTGTGTGTGTGTGTGTGTGTGTGTGTGTGTGTGTGTGTGTGTGTGTGTGTGTGTGTGTGTGTGTGTGTGTGTGTGTGTGTGTGTGTGTGTGTGTGTGTGTGTGTGTGTGTGTGTGTGTGTGTGTGTGTGTGTGTGTGTGTGTGTGTGTGTGTGTGTGTGTGTGTGTGTGTGTGTGTGTGTGTGTGTGTGTGTGTGTGTGTGTGTGTGTGTGTGTGTGTGTGTGTGTGTGTGTGTGTGTATGAGGTGCAGAAAACTTCAGCCAGAAGGATAATGCTGCCTCTACTAGATTACCTGCACAGTGTGTGTCCTTGTTGGTGTGTGCGTAGGCCGCTGTGATAAATGTGGTGCGATACAGATTTGACGGATCTGACTTCATGTTACTCTGCTCAAGTGCCATGTCAGACACACACTCAGTGTGTGTTGCATTGTGCGGGAGTCGAAAATGTGTTGTTGAGTCCACACGTTGAATATTATTCATTTGTTATCTTACGTTTTGTGTCATTTCATGTTTTGTTGGTTTCAAATGCCACATTGAAATATAAAAGGGCTAAGTATTATTGGAGAGTCAGTGCCAGCCTGACCTTCACCGTGACACCTGCCAAAGTAATTACCTCTACAAAGGGGGGGATGTTTTCACCTCTGTCGGTCGGTAGGTTGTTCAGGAGGAAAACGCACAAATCACACAACAGATTCCCACAAAACTGGGACATGGACGAAGAAAGAAATCATTAAAATGTGGGTGGGATTCGGGTTCTTCAGTTTTTTCAGTTTCGTTTTGAGTATTTCTTTTCAGTGCCATTATTATAATTGTTAACAATAATATTATCATTTATTGCGATAGCAGTATTGTTGTAATTGCTCAGCAGTCAGTGCAGAGCAGGTTCACACTCCCCTGCCTCGACACTAACCTCCCCGGCACTTTATCCTGCAGATGTTATTACCCAGTTTCTGGCGTCTAAATGAGATACCTCATCACGATGCCATGGCAGGCCACCCAGACTATGACAGCACATTACACTGCATAATGACCTGCTAGTCCTGCTGGATTATGCGATGCGCTGTCCCAAGGCACTGGCTCGGTCTGCAGGTCTGACAGTGATGGAGCAAGCTGGGCCTCAGTGTCTTGCTTAAGGGCATGTGGTTATTGTACAGAGCCAGCCTGTTATCTATTAATAATGGAACAATCTCCCAAACCATTAGGCCATCATGCCGCCCACAAGACCTACAAGGAGCACTGAAAACTCAGCAGACACTTTTATGACCAAAGTCCCATCACGTGTCTGAAGTTGCAAAGCACTTGTGCTGAATGGATTTCCTGTATTTTATTTGTTCAGTGCAGAGCCGCCTGCAGAAAAGATTGCTTTTGTTGTTGGCTTGTTTGGGATGAAAACGCTAAAACTAAAGCACATTAAAAGCTGTTAGTGCTTCACTGTAGGCTATGAGAAATCAAAGAGGATGAAACAAAGTAATTAACTTGAGTGTTTAGAGCATAAATCCATCAAAGCTCATCAGTCCCTAAAATATGAGATAAAGATTTGTATTTTCCCATTAAAGATCCATAAATTATAACCAGACATTTTCAGAAATACGCAATCTCAAAGAAAGTGAAATAGAGAAAATATTCAACTTTTGGAAACATCCCAAAGACAAAAATAACAATCAACACAAAATTATATGAATTAATCTTTGCCATTCAAAATATGAATCTGTGGTGAGTCATACCCATTAGCTTGATATATGTTCGTAGTGGATTTTGTTGCTTTGCTAATTTGTGATGAAGAGGCACACTAAAATACAAAAACTCGGGATGTTTCTGGTTTTACTGCTGGATTAGACCTCCAGAAATCTCACATTCTCAAACACAGTACAACACAAGCTGGTGCAGCAAGGGAGCAGGAAAACCTGTGTGTGTGTAATTGTGTAGGCGTTGGTGTGGTTTCATATAGAGTATGTGCATATTTTCTTACATGTGAACAAAGTGTTGGATGTCACCTCCACACATTGTTTTCCTTTCAGCTTATCAGAACTACAGTCAGGTTTCTGTGAGCATGATGGACAAGAGAGCTTTGATAATTTAAATCTGAAAGAGCTGCACAGAGACTATTGTGCCGAGGATTGAGGGTTTGGAAAGCGAATACTTTTTCTTCTGTGTGAATCCAATTTCTCACCAGGAAATCACACCTCGGCTAAGGGAGAGAGAACTGTCCTTGGACAAAGACACGGGCGACAAATACACAAACAGATGCACACACAGAAAAAACGGGAAAAAAGACTAACACGCACTCTCTTGAAGATGGACGCGCACACAAATAAGTACAGACTTCCTCCCTCTGCCTGGCTCTCTTTTGTTGCCTCTCCTCTACAAGGACAAACAGCTCTCGCACAGACGTCCTAATGTTTTTTTGAAGTCCCGTCAATGTTGGTTCTTTCTTCGCTACACATGTACTGGCTCAAGGCGCTGCCGTACACAGAGACGCTGTCTTTTCAAAAAAAGTTTGACAAAAGAAATACAAAGAGACAGAGACACAAACGCAAACTGACAGCGAAAGACAAACCTTCGTTTTCATCCCACTGCAAAGAAACACCATCAAAACGGATCAAAGCTAAAAAAAAACTGCAGGAAATAGCTTGTGGTTTAGGTGTATTTTTTATTTCTGTAAATGCTCCTATAGCCCAAGAAGTGATTAGTTTCGGTGTAATCACCTAACTTTGAGTCATGTGTCTTACTTTAAGAAAGGTCAGTTGTCTGGTCTTGTTGCTGTGGGAAGCAGAAAAGCTGGAGTGTGCTTTAAACTCACAAAGTGCAAAACTCTGAGAGGTTAAACGAGGTTAGGACAATGTCCTTTTTCTCAATATTGCTTTTTTAATACGTCAAATGAGTTTCCCGAGGCTTTATTTCCCCTATGCACTGTTATCTGCTCCATTTTTCATTTTCCAATCACAATACACACGCAGTTTGTATTCCAATCTATGTCAGACCACTTTATTTTTTGGGGCCTTTTCATAGTTTGTATTAAATGCTACATTTAAATTCCTCGCAC
This sequence comes from Limanda limanda, assembly GCF_963576545.1. Lineage (NCBI taxonomy): Eukaryota > Metazoa > Chordata > Actinopteri > Pleuronectiformes > Pleuronectidae > Limanda > Limanda limanda. Next base: position 6,495,134 of record NC_083636.1, read on the forward strand.
CCAAAACCTTAATAGGTATACGCAGGATGTGGATGGGATTAAAACATCCTATATGCAACAGTTACTCGTGCTGGTATTGGGCTCCATTGTTTTGTCTCTCTTTTCCCGGGTTTCTGTCTTTTTCATTCCACTCTTCTTTGCCTCACTGCACTCAGAAAGCTGTTCTAGTCTCTTCCTGCACTTGATTAGAGGCAGAATGACATAAGTCGAGAGGAATGGCAATTATGTTGAGCTGAACTAAATTAAACCGAATTTCAATGTGATAAATAGTGATCTTTCCCCGCTATCGCTCTCCTACTTCCCTCCCACAATGCGTCACACTGAAGACTTCCCTGTTCACGATAGATCAAATTAAATGTGTATATTTAGACGTGTTGCACCACTGAAGGGTCCGAGACCCCTTTTAAGCCTCTGGTGATTCACTTCCAACGTCTTGGGAGAAAGTTTTATTGCGAAGCCACATTAGCCAGAACTCTAGCTCACGCTGCCTGGAATTACATTATCTTCCTGGCAACATTAACTTATTGAACAGTCTATCAGGAGGAATTGGGGAAACTATTGGGGGAGCAGTGATTTTAACGGCACGGGAAAACACAACTTGAGATTTAATGGGATAGAATAAACAGAACGTCTTTAGGAAACAGAAAATCTATCCTGCAAATGGTTCACCCTAATCAATACGGACGGCCCCATTGTGTTCATCTACAAATTAAATGCTATTTGAATAACAGGAATCAATTAATTTGTTAAGTTGATTTTCTTTGAAAACGCAGGAGGTTATTTTGTGTCCAAAATTGGCTTTTTCCCTCTTTTGAACACCAGCATTGTTGGAGTGTTATGTATTCTAAAAAAAGAATCACACGCTATTCTGAACCTTCTGAATCATTTAAACACATCTATCTCTCTGTCTCTGTCACACCGGGGACAATTGTCAAACAGCCAGATGCATAAAGAACACAGAGATACTTCTTTTTTTAAACACAGCAAGAGACAGAACAAAGACGTCTCATGAGCAGCAATTTTAGATTTAAAACAATCAGCTATAACTTCAAATATAAGATTCACTGCCCCATGAAAGCAAGAGGGCAACACAATAAATAAAGTATAAATAAACCATCCAAAAATGTTTCCTTATCTGTATTCATGAGTAACCTGAAAATACAGATAAGCAACTGAGCTGAGGTTTACTATTTGTATTGCAATTAGAAATACATTGAAACACCCATTAGCATATCACAAAGGTTAAGAAACACCACTTCATGAGAATTTAGATTAAATTTATGTTAATAAATCTCTTTCACCTAATTTTTACACACTGAACTTTTAATAACTAGAAAATTCTTAATCTCCTCAAACATTTACCTTGACTCTACGTTTATACTTGCGTTTCCCCGTGTTACGATTTCCCTCCATGCAGACGCCCACACACACTCAATTAGCCACACGACAGGGGGGGTGGAAAGTTAATCAGAGCATTACAAAAGCCACATGTAAAAATTCACTGAACCACACGCGTACATATATCCCCACACATAGCAGAGAGTGCACTCATCCGGACGCACATCCATGTTCGACACATCTGCCCGACACATCTGCACTGGCACACACAGAGGACGAAACACCTGCGTGTTGGGTGCCACATGATACTGTTGTCAAATCTCATCCCCCCATACACACAGGTTTGTTGTGTGCAAACATGCCTGGTGAATGGTGGAGCATCATCCCCACGTTAAAATTATAATATTCATTACACATCACCATCCAACGTAGTGTGTACACCTCTGTATGTAAGAGCTGCATATGTGTCCACTTAAATGTTCGTAGGTGTGAGTAAAATACTCGCTGGCTAAATGTATTGCTTTAGCTCCAAAATGCTAAATGCCGTCTGACCCTGAAGCCGCCACGGACCCATTTATTTGTCATTAAACACTGGCTGGCTGTGACCTGCTGTAAGCCTCATTAGAATACACTAAAGTAAATGACTCACATTAGGCAACAGGCACGCACACGAACACGCAGACACACACACACAAACCAGTGCTCTGATGTAGTTCCCTCTTTTGATTAACTGTTCAAGACAAAGTAAGCATATACACTGACTGATGCAGAATAATGCTGCTCAATAACAGTTTCACCTGCGCGTCCTCCTTGTCCTCCATCCGCTTTTTTTAATCTTGGGAATGCGTTTGAAAGCGAGGAGCGCAGGGAGAGAGAGAGAGAGAGAGAGAGACGAAGAAAACGACAGAAAACAGGAACTCTGCAACTTCTACTCTCCGTTCTTGAATGTCATATTTCAAGGAAGCCCGTATCGTTCTGTTGGATGTCGTTAATGGAAAGGATTCTTAGTGAGGAAGAGAGAGGAGTGTGGAGATAAAACACGACCGCGGAAAGACGGAGCGAAGAAAGCTCGCTGCTCGATTGTGTTCCTGTGGACATCTCTCATAATGTTCTTTTTCAGTTTTGGAAGGTCATGTCTGAGGAAGGACTCGGGTTACATGAGAGAGGACGGAATTGTAAAGGATCAGGACTGTCTCGGCCTTCGATGTGTTGACGAGTAATGTAATGGTTTGGATTCTGTTTTGCTCGCTGTCACGTTGAGAAGTCTTTCATTTCAACGAGAAAACGTTTTTTTATTTATTGACAGTGATGCTGCAAATTGAATTGCCTGGCTGAGAAGGGTCCCCAGTGAGTATGTTTGTCCATTGCAGGAGGAATAGTATGAACCCCCTTAAATTCAGATAAGTACAGGAAACTGCAATGACACCATCATTTCAGAGGTTTGGTTGAAGACTAGATTGTGTAAATTGGTTTGAATCTGAAGTCCATTTGAAACACAAACTGAAGCCAGTGGAGTTAATTTACACAAATAGAGATCAAGCAAAACCTTGAAAGGACCTTTAGGCCTCAATTGACACGAGTCATCAATATCGTCCGTCCAAGATTTGCTTTACACAAGACTGAGTAATTTCCACCAGCAAAATATTCACTGCATTTGTCTCCCAGTTCCTGTTTTCCTTTAACTAAATATACAGTGTCACCAGTAAACAAACCCTTGAAATCCTCCTGCATCAGCTCGACCATCTGTCGATACACCAGGGTCAGGCCGAAGAAAACACAGGGATGAGACGGACACCGTTACTGTCTATCACGTTCTGTATGTTATCAAGGGGCACATGTCGAAATGTGTTACTATAATCCACACTTATTTAAAAGTAAAGTGGGAGAGATGGAACTGAAATGTTAATGTACAATGTTTTTAACTGCTTCAGACTTTTGGGAATGAGCCGAGAGAGAGAGAGAGACTTGATCAAAGCTTTACTGGGAATCCCTACTAAAAGATTAATGAGTTAAAGGAGTTGGACTACACACAGACACACACACACACATACAAACACACACTCGCCAACACGCAGACATTAAGCAAACACACACGGCTCAGACAGTGAGATTCCGAGATTCCATATCTTAGCATATAGGGCCGTGATTGGTTGGAAATGGTCCATTACCAGACAGATTTTATCGGACAGTCGGGAACCCTGTGTCTATACTGGACCAATTACAGGACATTCACGACTAAACAACGATGGATTCTACAAATATTTGTTATGTCTTTTGGAAAAAGACCAACAATAGACTGAGTCCCGTCTTGTAGAACAATCCCATAGGTTACACTGTGTTTCATAATCCCCGATAAATATTGTATTAGTCTATAACTCAAACCTTACTTCCAAAGGTATCAATCTTGATACTTGACCTAGGTTCTCTGGCAAAAAACGGTGGATTCCTTCTTCCAAGCTGAGTTGACGTCCTAAGTGAAAGAGTTAAACCACCTCAGAATTGTGGTTAATGAAATAGATGAAATGTAGCGCCAGACTGACAGGTAGGAGTTGTACTGGACAATTCTCGTCGAGACAGAGCTGAGCTGGACAACAATACTTCGAAGCTATGAGTCGATTGATTCTCCAATCCCCCCCTTCCACCCTCTGGTCAGGAGCCTGGAGTTAGTGACCAAGAGAGAGAATGAGATGGTTCAAGCTGCTGATAGAATAACCTCCTGGACAACTTCCATTGGACCAAGAACTTTTTAATACAATCTTATTTTCTTTAGAAAGTTCCCAGTCTCTCTCTGTAGGTTTTATTGCGACCGCTTCCTCCCTCCTCTCGAACACGACACTTAAGGCAGCGTGCATTAGTCCACATATATATATATAAACATATTCTTAAACCCCTTTCGAAATACCCACAACCACTCTTCTCTTAAACGCCCACTGCCATAATCTGGCCAGCCAATCAAGAGGCAACAACACAACCTATGTATCAGTGTCAATTATCAACTCCATCTGCTGCTGTATCTTCTCAGACTCTGCAATCAGACAGGCACTCAGCTGGACAGCTTGATTCCTGCCTGTCCTTCAGTAGGGATACAATCCTGTTGCATTGTGCTCTCAATTTAAAAATGCAATTATTTGGGGGATTCTCTCTTTGTTTCTGTTTCTGCTCTCTCCTAATGGCAACAGCATTCACACGTTGTCTTTGTTTTCTGCATTTGAAAGCAACGCCTGAATGGGATTACCTCACCCCGCCTCCCTGCCAGTCATCCAGTCAGTCAGTCAGACTGTAATCCGTCTGCCAATCCAGTCAGTCAATCAATTGGTTGAGCTCCAGCTTGAATTTAATACCAAACAGGAAACACTGATTACACTGAGTGCTACTCAGGATAATGAGCGCAAACAAGGTTCCCTGCCAGCACATACAGGCAAACAGACACACTACACACAGACATCAATTTTTGTGTTTATTTAATTATTTACAGCAGCTGTCTGTTTTCTCTGATGGCACATCAGAGTTTGGTTGAATCCCATGAATAATGGATCATATTTAGTTGTCTGGATTTGTCGTTTTGCACTTGTGTGTCCTTGCTCACACAAGACAAACAGCCCATTTTTTTGAGTTCTTCAAGTCATCAGAGCTTTTGAGTTTTGTTGACATGGTACAAATTACATCACTGAACTTGACATTCCAGCCTGTTTCATTGTGTTGTCAGCACAGCTCCGTGATTTTTCATTATCCTGCATAACTTGACTCCACGGACTTCTGGGCCTTGTAAATATACTGTATGTGACCATGTAAGAATCTTATTATGAAAATACGAATGGTAAAATTCTCTCTGTCAGTCGAGGGCTCTTTCATTTTATGGGCTTCACACTTGGCATGCGTATTGTTAAGGGCCCCGGGAAGTGCTGTGTTCAATTTGGTGGAATTTGGACACCTGGTATGTTCAATTTGAATAAAACTTTGATTAACAGGCAACCAGCGCTCTGTTGCAGCCTCAACTGGGACTAATCAACGAAAGTGACGTTGATGATCCCGACAACAAATCATTCACGACAACGGCAATGACAGTTCTCCTCTTGGCGGTTCTGCGTCCTGATTAGAGTTCCATCAAACTGATGGTCTTTACTTGTCTTGGCTCAATTACTGCAGGTCACTTGTACAGATTCAGAGAGAAAAACTGCAACCGGCATCACCACAGGACAAACAGACGCATTCCAAACAAGAACTGCACGAGTAATTGAAAAGCAGAATAATCACAGACGGGATAGTATCTGCAATTACACTCGTTTCCCTATTGATATACAAGTAGTCTACAATCTAGACTAAATAAAATACAAATTTAAAGAATGGGTTTAATTAGTGCATAGAGAAATAATTACCTGCATTACAAAATACTATGTATCTTCCATCAGGTCTAAGCTATTAATGCTAATTACATTCGCCCATGTGCACGTTGGCATCATGCATGAAAGGGAGTTTAAATCACATGGATTACTTTCCTTTGAACATTTAACAAGGGTGTAAATAAACACGGCTGTGCTGAATCCCGGGTTCAGGAGCAGACATGTCGGAGAATCATGCAGCACGCGCAGAATCCTCCCATATAAATACAGCTCTGACAGCCGTAATACCACAGAATTAGTGTAGGAGTTAACCACTTACTCTCCTCTTCTGCTCTGTTTCCTGATCTCTGTCTCTCTTCCGCTCTCCCTGCTCTGTCCACAGTAATTAGATGGAATCAATGTGAGGTAAAGAAGCTCCGCGAGGGGCAGAGAGGAAACACAAAAAACATTTAGTGACGGCGGTGCAGCGTCAGCAGCGAGTGATGTCATGGCCGATAAATCCTCTGTCGACCATTTGGGTGATGGATTGAGGGACGGGAGAGGATGTGGAGATAAAAAATGGAGGGAAGAGACGTCCCGTGAGAGGAAGCAATAGAAAGAATTAGGAGATGAGAAAAGGAAAGAAGGTTGACTGTAATAATCTTTTTAAATGTCAGGGCAACAAGTGCGGATGATGGGGACAGTGAGGGATGGAGTGATAGAGAGAGCCATAGGGGAGACAGATAGAAGGAGAGATGGAGGGAATAAATATACGCAAGTCTCTCAATCAGGATATGGACTCTAATAAATAACGTGCTCTCTCAGCAAACAGCATGATGTCACCACATTCACTATCTCACACACACACACACACACACACACACACAAACAACTCACTTAAACTCAGAATCTGTCTCTCTTGCACCATATTTTCTTTATCCTGTATTTAATGTTAATTTATTTTGCTCTGCTTCTCTTTCTATTGAGCGTTCTAGGACTTTGCTTATTTATATTCCTGCCGTGCTCGTTCGCAGTATTTACTGTGACACCCCCATTAACGGCATTGCAGGACGTTCTGGCGCATCTCCGGATTAAAGTAAGATACAGCGAAAGATGCAGAAGGGCAAAAAAAAAAAACAGAAAAGAAAAAGAGATTGAGACAAACGGCGAGAGAAAATACGGCAAATTTTCGCCACGCAAACAATCAATCTTCAGGTTGTCCACGCACGAGAGGATTCACTGTATGTAATTTGAGTGATGGTATCATTGAGGAAATAGAACAAAGTGGGAAAAATGGAGACATCCACAGCAACCAAGAGTAATGGGTTGAAGTTTCATTTGAAAATACTATTTTTTACCTCATGTGTGTGAAGCTGGACCATAAACAGGGTTATTGAATCATTACCCAATCATCAGCCATTGCTTGCCGGCCTAATTTGACAGTTTTGCATAGTTGGCAGCGGGTGTAAATCTTGGACTTCATCCTAACTACATGAGATGAAAACCCCTGAATGTGCAAAATGAACAGATCAGCAAGGGGACAGTCAGATCTGGTCCATAATGAGGTAAATCTCTGTTATCAGCATGTTGAGTCAAATATACTGTATGTTTGTCCTTTTCAGCTATTATTTGCTAGTCCTATTTCTACAGAACGACCATGATGTTGAGGAACTGCACACCCATACAGAGTAATGATATTTTCATGTAGTTCCACTGAACTTGCAGTTCTTTTCTTTTGTTCTGCTGGCAGTGAATTCCACTGTTCTATCTGCTGAATAAAATAAAGTTATTAATCCTTGAAATCCTGGCTTCTCCTCCTCCTGGACCACAGGGGGGGTCAGAGGTCAGCTGCAGCGGAGCAGAACAGCATGTCTGCTCCTAGTTGACATTCAGCGTCTCGCTTAAGGACAGCAGGGGAAATAGTTGTTAACACAGACGCTATAAAAGCCGTAAATATTCAAGGAGATTCATGGCGGCGGTTGCTCCTTTTGTTATTGGTTTATTCTGAGGTTGAAGCAATATTTTTACATTTGTTCACGGATGTTTGTGTGAAGGTAGAAACAGGTCTGATCACCTGACTGTTAGGATTTCCCCTCTCTGACTCCACGTCGCCCACGTCCTCTCCTCTCTTCATCTGTCATCTGTTCCATATCTTCACGTCTTTTCCACCCACGCCATCTCATTCCCCCCCGCTCTCCCTTTCTAACTTTCTCATCATCTATTTTCCACCGGCAGTCAAAAAAAAATCAAATTCACATTCAAAGAAGTTTGATTGGCGTGAGCTCCGAGTCTCACTCCCTTTTTTCTCCGCGGGTTAGCTTTCAATTATTTTCTGCTTCCCTTTGTTGATTCGAGAGATGTTTCGTGGAGGAATTGTCGTTTCCTTTGCTTTGGTTTCCATTCAAGTTTTTTTTCTCCAACAAAAATCACTTAAAAAAAACCTGAATGGAAATGGTACACTCACTTAACTTTGCTCAGAATCTGAAAGAAAATGTTTTCTTATTTTGGGGCAAAAGATTTGTTGCTGAACCACCATCTTGGTATTTTATATGTCAAATATAAGGCATCAGGGTGATTTTAATAACTAACCAATTATTTTGGTTATTTTGGTTTCCCATCTAATGCCGTTTTGTAGCCAGGTTTGCTGCTCTTCAGTCTCGTCTTCCTCTGTCATCCTGTCTTTCAGTCTCTCTCTCCTCTGTCGGCCTCTTTCACTTCCTGTCTCTCCATCATCCAGACAACATCGACGTGGAGCTCGTTTCTTACCGACTCACTCAGTGTCTGTATGTGTTTACTACCAGTGTTTCTGATTATCTTTGTTCAGCAACACACTATTGCCATTAGTTATGAAGTCTCGGATGGATTTCCAATACACACACTCACAGACACACACAGACACACACACACTCGAACACATACAGTGTGTGCCTTCAGTGCCTTTTGTACAAATTGAGTCAGACCTATAACAAGAGAGTTACTTCCCCTTCAAATCCCTTTGTACTCGATATGTGTGTGCACAGGCATTAGTCACTGTGTGAGTGCGTGTGTGTGTATGTGTGTATGCATGTGTGTGTGTGTGTGTTACTCTCTGCCAAGTGGGGCGTACCCCAGGGATTCCTGTCAATCAAACCGGCTTGCAATTCGTCAGAGAAATAAGGCACTTTCGAAGACAGACAGATGTGTATGTGTGTGTGTGTGTGTGTGTCTCTTAGTGAGTGTGTTTATTTGCGCATCTGTGTTGTGCATATGACATACGGGGCAAAAGCACATCTGGAAATACTCGAACCCGTTGTGTGTTTATGCATTTGTCTTGTGATGGCTCTACAGATGTGTTAGACAGTATTTGTAAGTATGTGCGTTCATGTTGTGTGTGTGTGTGTGTGTGTGTGTAGCTGATTCTGTGAAGCATGAAAAACAAAAGGGAGTGATAAGCAGTGACAGATCCACTACAGTGCACACTCACGCACTCTACCTCTCTCTCTCTTCATCTCTCTCTCTCTCACACACAAACAGAGACAGACAGACAGACACACTTCTTCTGAGAGACAGAACTGCCAGCTCTTTCTTCTGTTCATGTTATTCATTCTTCCCTCTCTCCATATCTCTTATTCCCTGAAGCGCTGCCTTTTCACCCTTTTCTCTCTCTTTGCTTCACTCGTTCTCTTTCCTACATTCTTTCTCCTTTTTTCAAAACATCACAAAAATACAAAATGACCAAAGACTGATGAGCACAACGCAGCTACATTGTATTCATAATGCATAAAGTCATACATTGAGTCACTGGAGTCATCTTTCAGTTGAATTCCAAAAAGGGAAATTAAGTTGTTTTACTTTCCACACATATAGAACAGTTGGAGGCGCAGCGCTAACCGTCTCCGTCTCATTCTATCAAACATCAATTGTTATTCCTCCGGAGTTTCGTTTTCAATTTGTCTTCCTGTCTGTTTCCATTCTCCTCCCATCATCTCTCCATTTTCACAAATCCTTCCATTCTTTGTTTTATTTTCTGTTTTTCTTTCCATCTCCCTCTTTCCATTCACTTCCATGCTGCATTTCACCTAATCTCCAAAGACAACATTCCCATTTCCTAAGCCATTTCTGCCCAGTTGGTGCATGCATGTGTGCGCTTGTTTGTGTGTGTGTGTGTGTGTGTGTGTGTGTGTGTTTGCGTGTGTGTGTGTGTGTGTGTGTGTGTGTGTGTGTGTGTGTGACCCTCGTGACACAGTGATCTGCGTCACTCCAGACTTATTGACTTCCTTAGACTCTTTCTTTGGGTGAGCTGACTTTAACAGCCCAACCTCATTGGCTAATAAGCCAAGGCCAATCTCCACTAAAAGTCAAGTGACAAATTGTCTCCCCTGTTCTACACACAGACACACAAACACACAAACACACACAAACACACAGACACAGTCTAATTTATGGTCATGCATCCTCTGTGAACTCTCTTTTCAGCTTCTATTTTCTCCCTCGAGAAACCTCAGCTCGCAAATCATTTGAAACATGCTCATGATCATCAGTTGACATGACTGGCTTCTTTGTTAAACCCTTATTTGTGATGGGGGTAGCCTTGGCAATGTGGGCCAAAATATTAGCACGGAGCACCGGGGGGATGATGAGCAGATTGGCTATTGTTCCAGTGTTTGAGAATGAAGTGGATTCCACCTACGTAGGTACGTGTTGCTTTTGACTCCTGCTTCTTTGACTCTCATTGTTAATAAACAGTGACTATAGCCATTCTCTCTCAGACACACAAACATGAATTCACCAAAATCACAGAAAGAAGCCAGGACCATACCCCCTTAAAGGAAAACAAGCTTTACAGTTAAGGCCACTTTAGGTTTCTAAGCTTCACATTGGTGGTAGTTACAGGTTTCTAGTCCTATTTGTTACCATATAGTAGCTGAAAAAAACCTACAACCCAATGAAATCACATTTTAATTGCTGTTATTATGATTTATTTTTAATTTAAATACCCAAACAATCAATACAAACCCCCTAAATATGTATGAATTGTCTCAAGATGTAGAGAAACGCAATATCTCACAATGTTAGACAAAGTGAATAATTTAATGTATGGATCAGCACCATAATTGAACTGACTCTTCCCTTACCCACAATGCATCCCTCCACCAAGTGTCATGGTATAAGCCTTTTTACAATCCTGCAAACTAACAAACAAACGCAGATGAAAACACAACCTGCTTGGCAGAGGTAGTAATAGGCTCTGCAGGCCTAAGTGGGATAAAATCTCTGTGGCCATATATAAAACAAGATATCTCATAGCAGCATAAACCATTCAATAACAGCAGAGAGAAAGCTGATTATAGAGATTTAACTTGAGTAAAATAGTCAAGAGAAGTTGGAAAAAAAGTCGAGCATCAGTACTGAAGCAGTTCATCCAAGAGGACGAGAAAGTGGAAATAATCTGCTCGAGTGGAGCTCAGAGGAGAACAGGGAAGAGGAAGAGAAGAGCACAGCAGAATACATTAAAGTCAAACAGGCCCATTTGGGTCCGAGCAGACAAAATAAAATCAGGAGGGGAAGCAGAGGCGGTGGGGGGGGGGGGGGGGGGTGGGGGGACAGTGTAATGAAGATAAAGTGCATACTCACCAAGCTGACTGCGTCTCTGAGCGTAGGCTACCACCACCGCGGCCAGAACTACACAGCACAGCGATGTCACAAGGTTTGCCATCTGTAGACACACACACAGCAAAGTCATCAGCGTGAGCGCGTGCACCGAGAGTGACAGACAGACCCATAAGACACCTACAACACCATGGAAGAGATGGAGAGATAGCTGCTTCCTGTCCTCCCTCTCTCTCTCTCTCCCCCTAAATCTCCCAGTGTCTCTCTCTCTCTCTCCTTTCACTATTGTAGTCCCTGAAGTGGCTATTTCTCTCTATCCGTTTCCCTCTGACTCATCAAACTCGCTTATTTTAAGAAGGGATTTCCTTTTCTCCCACTGTTGTTATCCCTTTGACTGTAAAACACCCCCCACTCTGTCTCTGTCTCTCTCTCTCTCTCTATTTCTGTTCATCAGCCTAATGGGCCCATCCTCTCTGGGATGGGCCATGGCCAGCAGCTCTTAAAGGTATAGCACACCAAAAACAAACACACAGCTTTCATGGAAAACAACAAGACCTCGAGGAAAAAAAACACTTTCTCATTGTTGCCAAGGAAAAACTTTTGACGGTCGAGTATTTCTTATTTCTAAGTTGGATGGAGGCGCTGTCTAATCTGTGCTGAAATCAAAATGTTAAAATGAGAAATCACTATTCTACAGGGGTTTGTTAGATAGTTGGACTGAAATAGTAAAAGTCGTCTTATACCAAGCGAACAGGAGATTGGTATCAACTTGGGATCTTAACTTTGCATCTCGGGCTACAGGAGAGTCAAACTCAGAGGCATGACTCCACACTGCTGTTCAACAAGAAATAATGCAATCATGCAAATCTCCCTTTTGAATTTCTGCATCCGTTTTGCCTTAGACAGATAGGATATGAGGTCAGAGGTCATCAGAACTACACCACTAAAGCTTGCATGAATCCACCGTCCTGTTCAAGGACACGAGCAGGATGGATGTCAGCCAACGAGGGGTCCTGAACCCAGATCCCCCCGCCATCCATTAAAACATGGCCTCTCTCTCCTCTCTTCCTCCTCTCCTCTCCTCTCTGAGCAGAGTAGAGGAGAAGAGAGGCCGGCTCTCCTGCAGGCCGGGGTTGTCTGAGGGTCTGCTCGCTGCTGAGTAGGTACGATGTGTGCAGAGAACAGAGTGAGCACTCCAAACAGAGGCAAAGAAAGGAAAGTGAATTTCCTTGTTCTTTTAATGCAGGACTCCAGCTGTTACAAACCACTGTCATCTCCCATTACATCTTCCTCTTTGTTTAGCTATAGCTGTTTTTTCTTCTTCTTCTTCTTCCTCTTACTCATGCTCTTGACTCTCTTTTCCACTCATCTTCCTTTACCGCCTCGCTCCCACTTCACGCTGTATCTATCACATTCCGTCCTTCGCACCGTGCCCTTCACTCGCTCTGTCTCTCTTTGTTAAAGCCGGACATAAACACCACTACACCACGTTCGAGCATCTCGGGAAAATAAAAGAGACATAGCTGCGAGTGCTGCCGAGTGACGTTCGAGAACATGCAAAAGCTTTTACAGTCGGACTGAGACGTCAAAAGGCAATAAACCAGTCAAAGACATGAAACACACGAGGGGAATGTTTTTCATGAACGGCCAAACTAATGGTGTTTGCAAAGAAAAAAGCTTTTACACTCAAACAGCTTTTTTGTATGGTGAGGATCAAGGTTTACTTCAACTACAAAACTCATTTTGTTGACAAAAAAAAAGAAAAAGAACTAACTTCCACACCTGAATTATTTATTCACAAAAGAAGACTGCTTTTTTTTGTTCTTGTCAAAGCAACAAAATATGTGCGGGAGCTGCTTCTTTATTTGGAAATCAGTAAGAGGGCGAATTCCCATGGTTTGGTTCAGAGCTTCTTACTTTTCAGTTTGTGAAAAGTACTTTGAACTATTTTACGGCACAAATCAGTTTAACTCTACACACACACACACCTATAACATTGAGTGTGAGACATGCAGTTAATTCCAGCTGCGAGCCTCATCTCTGCCCTCACAGATTGTATACGATCGACTGTGTTTTGTTAAATATCAGTGCTGCATTTTCTCCGTTAAATCATACTTATTTTATATGTACTATATTCAAAGAATGTTATTTTCTACATTAGCCAACACTCCAATGTCCGACGCACGCCAGTCCACGAACCAATCAAAACACACGTAAGGGATGACAAAATTTGGATCAAATGTAAATATCGTAACAATGACAAGAACTTTGGTTGAGACCAAGATCCAGACATTCACATGTGAACACAAGCTAAAATAACGTCACTGAAGAAAGTCCCTGCAACACTCATATCTGTGACCGTGACCATAATCCAAACTGGATCCACGGCCACTTTACTTCAGAGCAGTGTGAATAAGAGAATAATTAGCTTTTTGGGTTACATATATGAAAGGATGAGCTCTTCTGGGAACCTGTGACTTTGAAAGAGTCACTGAAAGTTTGTGTCTTTGTGTGTGCACGCTTGTGTGTGTGTGTGTGTGTGTGTGTGTGTCTATTTGCATGTGTGAGTGATTGGCAGTTCATATGTTTTTCATCTGAACAGATATTGAGGAGATTGACAGGGGGTGAAATTAAAATTGCATCCCTTGTCAGAGAATCACAATCCCCATCTCTGCTCTTCCTTTTTCTAAGTGCTGGTTCGCCCATCAAACCCAAATGGTGTGCGTCTGTGTGAGTGTGTGTCTGTGTGTGTGTGTGTCTGTGTGTGTGTGTGAAACTGTGGGGGTATTTAGCCCGTCTATCAGCAAACAATACAGTTTTGAAATGTGACAGCCTCAGATCGCTCACATAATGACAGCCCACAGGCGGTTAGTGCTGCAATCACACAAACTCAATACGAAACCCTCCTCCCTTTATTCATCCATCCTTCCTTCCCTCCCTCCCTCCCCGGACCCTCCCATTTATTCCCTTCCTCTCCCCATCTTCCATATTTATTTATTCATTTCTTATTGGAGGGGAAAGGGCTGAATAGGCGTGATTCTTTTTGGATGCTTAATTAAAATATATAATTCATGGCTGCGTCAAATGATTTTTTGCCTCTGCGTCTTTGTGGAGTCCGATTTGGGAACATTTGCATTTAAATTGGAAAGCCAGAAGGGAAATACACTAGGCGGGCCAGGGTGCTTGTGTGTGCTTGTGTGTGTGTGGAGATATAAGGCGTCCCTCTTTTAAATAAATGTTCATACTGTACAAACTCGTGATTGTTCTTTCTTTGGTCTTTTTTCAGTCGTAATGTGAAAATCACACAGGTACACCGGTCGGTCAAATGGCACAAAAACACATTGTGTAATGAAACATATGGCGGTTTGACCTTTAAAATAACAACTTTGTCCACAAGGTAATTATTAGACTGATATTCCTCATTTCAGGATATTCGGAACACACTAAAGCTCTGTCGTATAACAAACGCACACCGGTCTAATTTTTGTCGTTCTTTCCGTCTCCAACTCTCAAAGATGAAGCCAAATTCCCCCCTGTCAGCACACTGTCACAAACTGAATAGTTCATTAGGAACGTGTTTGCAGAGAAAATAAAGAAAAGCGTTCTCCTGGGTTACAAATGAGCTTCGTGATTTATAGCAAGAGTGTTCACAGCCCTGAGGAACATCAACCATATGGATGACTGGAATTCAGAAAACCATCAGCGGGGAAACTGCAGGTGAGGGTATTTCTTTCAGAGTGAGGAATCCATCATGTGAGAGAACATGACACAAGAGCTAAGAGATAAGATTGTGTACTAAATTGATATTTATGAACAAATCAGGCAATTAAGACATATATCAAGTCGGCTGTTTTTAAGATGCTGAAATCAGCGTGACCGCCACCATCGAGCACATTAAAAGTATAAAGTGTCACATTGCAACTTTCTGCACACAAGCAGGAAAATCTGCCTAATACACAGAACTCTTCTTGGAGGTTGAACAGGCATCGTCCCTTTAATTCCAAAAGTTTTTAAAGGATAAGCAGAGTCAGAGTCATGAGAAACTCTCAAACGATGGTGATTCACCAGAAGAAAGAAAAAAACAACTTGCCTACAACAAGGAGAAAGGGTGAAAAACTCCTTTTACTTTCTGGTAGAATATTCTAATTTCATCATCATGGGAAATAAAACCCTTCAATCTCTGAGGCATCTCATCCAGCGGCTAACATTAGAGGAATCCTCACTGTAGAAATAAGAGCCCTGTTCTGTGCACCACTCGATGAACTGATGGTGCGTTTGTCCTTCCCTGTGGCCAATGATAGGCAGGTAACCGTTTTTTCTTTACAAGGTGATGAAGACAACCAGTTCTTCTTTGGTATTTTGTACAAAAAATGAAGAACAAGAGAAACTATCAGCTAGAAAAGTTTAGTTTAAGACAGAAGCCGGAAGTCAAGATGCCTGGTGGGTAAATAAAATCCCAATGTTCAGCGCATTGAGTTTTACTACAATCAAAACAAAACTAAATATTGTAAGAATTCAATGAAAAAGAATAATTTGAACACATTTTAACCTTTGGCTTAACAAGGGTTCATATCAAGAGTCTTCAGAAGTTCTCAAGTTGTAAATACAAAGTTGTAAAATAAAGTTTTAAAGGTGTATTGTTGAAGATTGATTTGACTGCTTCCAATTTTTCTAACCACACCAATATAATTATTTTTTTATAGCGTCCTGCAATGGCCACTTCTGCCTACAGAGGCCACTGTGTCCACTGCTCAGCAAAAGTTACAAGGTGCATAAGTCATGTCATCTGTCCATAATTTGAGGAAAAGTGAAATGTCTTATTTTAAGTAATTAAATAAGAAAAATACCTCCAGCTTTCTCTGTAAAAACAAAAACAGACTTTTCCTTTAGTGCTTAAGGAGAGAATTAACATTTGTCTAAGCCCTGGCAGTGTCTGTAAACCAACTGACAAGTGTTTATACACACAGGATTCAAGCGTTAATTATCTCAAATGTTAATGAGTTTGCTGAGTCTGTGACCCGGGCGACCAAAATCACAGGGAAAAAATGGATTTATGGCACCTCATCCATCAATAACTGTACACGTACACAAACAACTAATGGCAACAAACTGGTGCCTGTGTAACCCTTAATGTCGTGCTCCACAGCCAATAATAGAACGTCTTCATTCCCACAATGCTTTACTTTGCTTGGCAACGCTAATTCTCTCATCAATCATGCAGGATTTTTGCAGATTACCAGCGCTGTTCGAGGGGGATCCTGATAGTTTGGCTGCCGGCATTTTGGGTACATCACTGACACACACACACACACACACGTGCATACACAATTACGCATGCACCGATGTGCACTGCTGGCATTTGGGGCTGAAGTGTTGATAGCTGCATGACTCTGACCTTTATTTACTGTCATTCTGGCTGTAATTGCTCGCTAAAGACAACGTTGATTGTGTTTCAAGAGGTAGCGGGGGTCGAGCTCATGAACACGTGCACGTGCACGTGGATGATGGCACTCGGCTCAGAGTGATAAATTTGGCCATTGATCACATGTGACTGCTCTCAGCTGGCTGAGATCTAGAGGAGCTGAACACGTCAGCGAGCGTGGATCATGTGTCCCACAGCACCGGCGCTGCTGCCGCGGTGCCGCTGGTGAACGCCTCGCGTCACATAACTGCAGCATCTAAAGTGTTAGTCTGACACAGCAGCAGAAACTGCACACCTCACGGGGCAGTGGAATGAGCCAATGATTTACGACCAGTATTTGTGTACCACGTTAAATTATCATCTGAGCCTAATATCATTACACACGATGGGCTGCAGCTCAGGGCTGTGAGTGAATAAACAGCACAAAGCTGCAAGTAACGGATCTCTGATGTGCACGTATGAATGCTACCCATGTGGGATTTCTGCACTTGTATTTTTGCTTGAGTGTGTGTGTGTGTGTGTGTGTGTGTGTGTGTGTGTGTGTGTGTGTGTGTGTGTGTGTATGAGGGAGAGAGTGTGTTTTTGTCTCCACCCAGCCATCTGGACCTCCTTGTGTGTGTAGCAGCAGATTTAGGTAGTTAGAAAGCTCTGGAAAAACACGGCGTTACCTCCAGCCCTCTCACCTCTGAACTCTATAAGTGTATCAAAGCTAAGAAAACAGAGGACTTTGTGTGTCTGCAAGTGTGTGTGTGTGTCTGTGAGTGTGATCGAGCGTGTGTGTGTCAGCATTCTTGAGGCCTATAAGGCTTTGAATGATGGGTGTAGACTCCCCTTTGTGAACAGGGAGCCTCCAGGAGCTGCGCAGCATGTGTGTGTGTGTGTGTGACTGTGTGTGTGTAGGTGTCTCTGTGTGTGTGTATGTGTGTGTGGGTGTGTGTATTAAGGAGAGTGTGATGTACGGGCTGTGATGTTCTGAACAGAGGTGTTTTTACAGGGAGTTAATCAGAACCAGAGCTGAAGCCTCGCCCATAGAGGATGAAACGCGTGCACATGCATACACACACACACACACACACACACACACACACACACACACACACACACACACACACACACACACACACACACACACACACACACACACACACACACACACACACACACACACACACACACACAAGCGCACACACACACAAGAGTGAGAAGGTCACCTACCTTTCCCAGCTTCACTAGCACTAACCTGCAGTCCTATAATCACCTTAAAGTACCTTTTTAAAATTACTGGTTTCTAACAGACATTACTCTTTATACGTATAGATCAGCAGAACTTATGAGAACAAAACTGCAAACTCATCTATTAATATTCTCGTTTTTTAAAATCAATAATATTTTCATAGCAGGTTTGAATTTGCTTTCTTGTCACTGACAAACAGGCCAAAAGACCAATAATACAATTACCAATACATCCAATCAAGGTGAAACTTTAAAAAGCCCAAAACTAACCAAACTAACAGAAAGAGAGTAAGATAGATGTCTTATTCCAGTGTGTGTGTGTGTGTGTGTGTGTGTGTGTGTGTGTGTGTGTGTGTGTGTGTGTGTCTGTTGAGCTGGAAAACTAAAAACAGTATATGTACTCAACCTGGTTGCCAAGCCTCTTCAGTAAATACAGCGGATACAGTAGCGGCATAGACGACGTTCGCACACACTCAAACACGCTCTTACACAAATCGCACACAATCACGCACACATGCACCGCACAAACACTGTGTGTTCATCTGCCCGCTAGCGTTTACCACAGGGGGCTATTTGCAGAGTTGATTCCCATGGCTGTCATGTAGGTCGGTCTATTACTCTGACTTACAGCTCACACACAGACACAAACACACACATAACGTGTACCCGATAGACAGACGCACAAGAAAACACCTACATGCACATTACGGCAAAAACAATTCAAGTTGTGGATGAACCAGGACACACTTTTGCAGCTATTTACCCACACACACAGTAACACACATACACATACTTATGCATCCACGTAAGGTCACACAAACACACACACTTGGGTGGCCAAGAACCTCGGTAACCAGATAAACACACTAAATATGCTTCTGAATTCACCTAAGTACAGTTGAGTGTCTGTTGCTTCTCTACGAGCAAACACGCGACTGAAAATAGTTTTGTGTGTGTGGACATTTGAAACCTCGTCTCACCTTCTCGGTACAAAAGAGCCCGAAGAAGAAAATTTGAGAAATGAATATGGATCCTGTTTATATTGTGCAATTTACTCTTGTTGTGCAAATATCAAGATTGTATGTGTATTTACTATTCATAATATGATCAAGGGCAATTCAGTTAATGTGTATAATTTGCTTTTCTCCTTGACTGATACTTTGGTTGAACGATTTCAGTCGACCAAGATTTGCTTCAGTTGACTATACAACCTGAGTAAATCTTATTGTGTCCTGTTTTGCATGAAAATGTACATATAACAAGTATATAAATATAGTGCGTACTGCACAAGTTTGATCTCAACTAAAACAAAAACCACACATTCATGCATTTAAAGGCAAACTCAGGAAAATACGGTACATTAATATTAAAATATTCAAAAAATTTAAATTTGCCTAGCCTCAGTAGGAGCGAACCTTTGTGTTATTTCATCTTAACGATGATAAATATCATATGCAAAATTATTAAATTACAAGTATATTGTTCAAAAAGAGGGTAAATAATAAATCACTGAATTATCAAACACAAATTTTTTCCAAGGTATTTTGGGGGAATATTTGCAGACAGAAATTAACTTTACTCTTACACTACATTGACCTGTCAGGGTTATTCAGTCAAATCTGTATATATACAAACAGTTTTTTTCTTATGAATCATTATTTGTATGGGTGAATAACAGTAGATCATGTGACTAAGAAATGACCCTGTGAGATGAAGACATCGTGATCATGTTATCAAAGTCATCTGTGAGACTTTCACCTCGGGATGTAATGAGCGGACTGCGTTCATCTAAACCTGATGATCTCAGACTCTGCAGCCCCGGGATGAACAGCACTGTTCTGCAGAACCACACTTACTCATCGCTGACTTAACACTGATGTCATTATCTAAGCTCAGCCTGTGTCTCTACGTGTGTGTGTGTGTGTGTGTGTGTGTGTGTGTGTGTGTGTGTGTCAGACAGTGAGAGAATCATTCATTATCTCAGCCGACTCTCTCTGTTCACCACGAGCCCTATCGGCACACATCCCGTCAGCCGCTCTCTTTCCCTCCGTCTCTCCCACTGACGCGATAATTCAACATTTTAACTCAAGCTGTCCGTCTCTTCTTCTCTCCCCCCCCCCTAGCCCTCGATCCACGTCTCTCATTCCACCTGCCGCTCTCAGATCTGTCATCCTCTCCACACTTTTCCCTCTGCCCCTCTCTCTTCACCTCCCGCGTACACGCTCTCACCTCTGTCAGTCACAATCTCGCTGTCTGGTCTTTCCATCTTTTCTCCCACTGCTCCTCTCTCCAGTCACTGAACATTTATCTCTCTCTCTCTCTCTCTCTCTCTCTCTCTCTCTCTCTCTCTCCTCTCTCTCTCTCTCTCTCTCTCTCTCTCTCTCTCTCTCTCTCTCTCTCTCTCTCTCTCTCTCTCTCTCTCTCTCTCTCTCTCTCTCTCTCTCTCTCTCTCTCTCTCTCTCTCTCTCTCTCTCTCTCTCTCTCTCTCTCTCTCTCTCTCTCTCTCTCTCTCTCTCTCTCTCTCTCTCTCTCTCTCTCTCTCTCTCTCTCTCTCTCTCTCTCTCTCTCTCTCTCTCTCTCTCTCTCTCTCTCTCTCTCTCTCTCTCTCTCTCTCTCTCTCTCTCTCTCTCTCTCTCTCTCTCTCTCTCTCTCTCTCTCTCTCTCTCTCTCTCTCTCTCTGTGCCCGTCCATCTCTCGTGTCCTCCAGTAAACGCTGATGACAGCATTTCCTATTTTCACGCGGCAGAGAGCCCTGAAGTTCCTGGAGGAATTGCAGTGATGATGATACGCCAATGAGTAAGCAGGGACAGTGACATCCTCTGAATGTAAATCTGTTCCACTGTCCATTCGCCTCCATATCCACCGACTTAGCTTGGCCTTCAGCAAGTGAGTTTTGATTCAATGAGTCAGAGTTTCAATTCCCTTGAAGCATCATTGATTGAGGTTTTAGAAATAAACATTTAAGCATTTTGGATAGAAAATGGAGCTTGTGTTTAACAGCTCATTCCTTCAGATGTGGGTGGGAAACATGAATCAGCTTTAGCTCCGAGGCAAACTGTTGCTAAGATGCCTTTGAGCAAAGAATCGAAAACCTCCACCTGCTCCACTGGAGCCTCCATGCACTCCACAACGGAAACTAATCTAAAAACAATTCCCTGTTGTTGATAAACACAGAAGCATGAATGTGAATCAGAGATGAAATAAACGTCCACGTTACCTTTACACATAAAAGGTTAAAACATTTTAATCTCCAACAGCCTGCGGAGGGTTTCCCTCTTAATCATCTTCTATTTTCTTATTATATTGTTGAAATGAGCTGATTGCAAAAAGTACCAACTTTATTTATCTTTTCATTCCGAGGGCCACGAGTAGGTGGCTGTGTAATTTAAAAGAAGCAGCTATTTTCATGAATGTCATTACCCATGCAAAGAGAGCCGATGAGAATTCAGCGTAAAAGGTGAAAACAAGAAACACGACGCAAAAGAGTAAATCTCAAAAGGTAAAAATCTAAAAACACCACTTTAGATGCAGGTCTGATTGAAGCAACACATACAGTGTGTGTGTTTGTGTCTGTTTGTGTGTATGTGTTGCTTTAAATAAACATTTGAGTCATCAAGGTCTTGACAGAACAATTAGCATTCTCTTCCATTTGTCCCACACACACTGTCACACCCCCCACCGCTTTGCTCCTGCCCTTTCATTGTTTATTAGCAAGGCAATCCGTTATAAAGATTTCGGCCAAGCATCGGCGCTGCCTGGTCCCCGTGCTCGCACCTTGAGTCCGACCCCAGCTGCATCTAAATGACCTGCTGCGGGGAAATAACCCATGAGCGGCGTCTCGAAGGTTGCGGTCACGCCCGTCAGAACAAAAATAAATCCCAAAACATAACAGCAGAAAAAAAGAGAAAAGGAGCGGCAGGGACGTCACAGGAAAACAGAAAAGGTAGTGCTTAAAAAATGAAGACGTAGATGAAGTTGGACAAAGGAGAAGATGAGGAAAAGGGCTGAAAAAACACAGGGAAGAATGAGGAGGGTGTGAAGAATTGCTAAGAAAACAAGAGGAAGAGGAGCGAGAGAGAGAAGAGGCGAAGAATAGCACAATATAAAGGGAAAGTGAAAGAGAGGAGGACATGAAAACTCCCGTCTCCTCACGCCTCAACATACTGAGGACAAAGCTCATTCTTCTCCACGCTCAGATACACACGGATGGTCGCTCATGTGCAGTTTATGTAACTGTGTTTGTCCACCGATTATCATGAACTCATTTAAGACTCTTATGCAACAGCACTTTATATTCAACATGCAAAATCATATTTCTCACACGGGATTTGGGGAAACTCCAAATAGCCAAATATCTAAAACCGCCCGAGCTGAAAGAAGTTCTCAGACTAAACCGGCTGAAGGAATAAAATATGAGGGAGAAAGAGTGAAATATATTTGAACCTGCATTGTGATCACATAAGTCACAGCAGGAGTTTGAACATATGTGGCCCGTCACCCACCAGAGGGAAATACTGAATGACAATGGACGAGAGACAAAATCATGATGTGCAGCCCACGCTCAGATTCCAGGATCAATCAGGTCACATGAGGTAGCTTATGTGAGGGTTCAAGCTCAAGTGGAAACCTCTACTGCTGCTTCCTCTTCTCTTCCCACTGATACGGAGGTGAACGTGCAGCTCTTCAGTCTCTGGCTATACTCTCATCCACCTGGAGGTGAAGCAACAAACGCCTCTTAAGTGGAAGGTCGGTGGCCCGATCCCTGGGTCCTCAAATCCGCAAAGTAACCTTGTGCAGGACACTTGACCCATATTGTCCCTGAAGTCTATTCCGTCAACTGCTGGACATTGAGTGTGGAAGAAGCACTTTAAATAGAAGCGCTGCATGAATATGTGGTAGAAAGTGTCAAGTGCTCTGAGAGGTCAATAAGACTGGAAATAATATAAATACAGTCCCTTCCTTTTACCTCTGCAACCTGCAGACGTCTTGAAACGTGTGTTAGAATAACCAGGTCTGGTTAAAGATGAGGACATGAATATGTGAGTAGCCTCAGTGAAGACAAAGGGCCCAGTCACACATGCACATACGTGTCAGTGGCCAAACCTTCGCCTCTTGGTTCACTTTCAATTGGCGCCAGTGAGGGGGGGGGAAGAAACGTTAGCTTCCTGTGGCTGAGCAAAACCGCAGCGTGTCTTTGCTTGAACTTCAACTTTGGTGACTTTGCAATTGTCTTTGTGTGACTGTCCCCTCATTATGACAAAGCGTGGTGTTTAGGTCTAAGCAGTCTGTGGCATTGAAGGCAGCTGAAAACATAAACACTGAATAAACAACGATATTAAATGTTTAAACAAATGTTGAGGAACTTGCTGTTCCAAGCCGAGAATGAAGGTTATTGGTCTTTTGCGTAGGATTATAAATGAGGTTTTATTACTTTTGTACCAGAACTCAAAAAGTCCCAGCTTCATTTTAGCTCTGTGCAACAATTATTAATGCAGACAACTTAGCATCATTAGTTAACTCTTTGCAAACCTTTTCCAAAAAGTTTTGAGTAGGATTCGATCAAATTTGAAAAATGTTGCTTGTGCACAGAGGCTTTGCAGTGAAGAACAGGAATATGTGCATTGACGGAAAGACACAATACCTCACTGTGATCATAATGTGGATGAAATTGCACACAATTTTCTTTAAAGTGGCCTCGAAACAGCCTGTTTCCTTTCTTGAAATAAGCAAATTGTTGCCATTTTTCTTGTAAATGTTGAAAAGGAGCTTCCAGTAGAAAATGACACACATTTGGATCCATCACATCACTGAGACAATAGAAACGTTTAGCTGGTGCCAGGTTGAGTGATGTTTTTATCTGATCTCTCCTCCAAGATGATTCTGGCTCTCTGATTGGGTGAGCGAAGCCAAGGGGCACAAGTTAATGATGCAATAATGGTTTTCTACATAAATAAGAAACCCTCAATTTTAATCTCGTCTCGCACCCCTTGGGCGAGAGTTTGTGTGTCGGTGCACGCAAACATGAACATGGCTCCCGGCTAGGAGGATCACAGAGGACATTTAGGCTAAAACACTTTAGTAAACGACGCTGTTTCCAGTAGAATTTGGCTGTTGGGGCTTGTGGACACTTGGATGACACCACAGGAGCATATGGAGGCATTTGTATGTTTTACTGCTGTTGTTATTTTACGTTTGAAGAAATATTGGATTTGGCTGCAACGCTGTTTACCCCTGAAAACACTTCACCCAGCCTCCATCGGCGTAGTGGTGAGTAGATGAGTGAATTCTCATTTTTTGGGAGAACTATCCCTTTAAAAAATAATGTTTTACATTTAACGAAATAATGACACATGCTGCACATGAGGCTGTGGCTGTAATACAGGCTTATGAAGTAAATAAGCTGAAGCTGTAAATTACGTCAGTATAGAAAACCACCCAAGAAAACAAACTTGCAAATTGGGCTTCAAAAATGGCCCGGAAACACAAACACACAGATAGGATTCTAGTTCATGAAACATGAGTTAGAAGGCAATTCTTCAGAAAGAGTGGAAACAAAAGGATGAATAATGACTGAACAAAAGTAATCTCGCAGTGTTGTTATCCGGCACAATGGGATGACAAACGTTCAGTGGTGTACGGCAAAGTGGCTATAATGGTTTTTATTGTTTGGAGGGGCCTCAGAAAGGAAGTGATGCAGAGATGGATGTTAATCAAATGCTTTCCAGCTCCCGTACGCACACATATAAATGAGTGGGAGCATATGCAGAGCTTTTTGGAGCTCAATTTTAGATTCGGTTTCGCCGCCCGTGTGAGATGAGTGACAGTCGCTGTCAGATTCCACTCCATTACTCGCACGCACACTGAGACGCGCATATATATTGATTACTGAAGTCTGCAGCCTGTGGAGTGGAGCCAATGTAAGGTGGGCGAGCGAGGGAGGGAGGAATTTGCCCGCCCACGCACTGGGGAATGAAAGGGTTTGTGCAAGGACACAATTTTCTTTTTGGGGTCTATCTCTCACGGACAGACACACACATGTCACAGAGATTAAACCAAAGGCAATTCCACCTGCTCGCCGTTGTCTCACTTTATTTTTCACTTCAGAGGAGCAGCGAGGAGAGGAATTATTCTATTAAATTTTTATAGGGTAAGATTAAGATTATTATTGACTGAATATTATTCCACTGAGAGGCAAAGGGCTGCTGTAAGAGCACTAATACTCCTGACTCGTGTGTTTCCTATTTTGGGAGTTGCTTGTAATGTTGGGGAACTACAGCCAGACTTGAGGCTTAATCCGCTGTTGCATTTATTGTAAGCTGCAGATGCATAAAAACCGTCAGCTTAATGTCTGAAATGTGAGGAGGGAAGGGGAGGGGAGGGGAGAGGAGAGACGAGGAGAGGAGGGGAGAAGAGGAGGGGAGAGGAAGAGAGACTAGAAGAGGAGGGGAGAGGAAGAGAAGAGAAGAGACTAGGAGAGGAGAGACGAGATGAGGATAGACAAGGAGAGGAGAGGAAAGAAGAGACATGGAGAGGAGAGGAAGCGGAGAGACAAGGAGAAGAGAGGGGAGAGGTAGAGGAGAGGAGAGACAAGGGGAGGAGACGAGGAAGAGGAG
Organism: Limanda limanda; assembly: GCF_963576545.1. NCBI lineage: Eukaryota > Metazoa > Chordata > Actinopteri > Pleuronectiformes > Pleuronectidae > Limanda > Limanda limanda. Next base: position 6,520,648 of record NC_083636.1, read on the forward strand.
AGCCGAGATGAGGATAGACAAGGAGAGGGGAGGAAAGAAGAGGAGAGGAAAGAAGAGACATGGAGAGGAGAGGAAGAGGAGAGACGAGAACAGGACAGTAGAGTGTAGGAGAGGAAGAGGATAGACAAGGAGAGGAGAGAAGAGGAGAGGTGAGGCCAGTCAAGAAGATGAGAAAAACATATAGGGGAGGCAATTTAGAACCAGATCAATGTCGATGCAGGACTCAGGGTAAGAGACGAGTCTGTTTTGAACTCAAACACTTGTCTGATCATTCACACTCCAAATAACACACCCACACAACCATTTAGCCAGGAGCCAAAAAGCACCTGCCACCCAGACATGCAGGTCTCGCTCTCCCTCTTTTATTGCCTCGGCTTTCCATTTATACCTCATTTCTGACACTTTGGCTTGCACCTCTCCCTCCATCTCTCCCTCCCTCTCTCTGTCTCTCTCTCTGTGTCAGCCCACCTCTCTACGTCTGACTATCCATGTCGGCCTGTGTTCTGCTGACCTGCAACGGAGAACTTTGGTTGCACAAGGTGTGAAATGAGACGGCATCGATCCGTCTGCCTGTGTGGATGTGTGTCTCAGAACGTGTTAACGTGGGTTTGAGGGACTGTGTGTGTGTGTGTATGTGTGTGTGTGTGTGTGCGACAGAATGAGAGAGAGCCAAAGAGAGAGTTGCCCCCCCCGTGTCATTTTCGGGTAAGTCGGTTTTTCATCTTATTAAAGTGAATGTGCCGCCTGCGCACAAAACCAGAATGAGTCAGATAATGGCATCATCATGGGATCGCACATGTGTCCTTGTCCTTCAGTCACATATAGCTCACAGTTACTCTATAGCCTTGTTCACCAGTGTGATGCTATATAAGCCCATAGTTGTCTGTATGAGGGTGTAACTGTGCGTATTGTATTGCTGCCGAGTTTATTGAATGTCTAGACGCATAAATATGTTCTTGTCGTACCAGTGTGGGTTGATTAATCCTAATTCACTCAACCCTAATAAAATGAATTGCTACATTTGCACTGCCTTAAAAATGTAATGTGATGCGAAGAAGATAATAGATTTTTTGGGAAACGATGCCGACACAGATATTGGGGAGAAAAATAAGCAAATGTAAGGATTGAATTACTTTTCTCTGCATTGTTTACTCTGTTAGAGAAAAGTTGTGATATTGGCAAACAGAGCAGATGTCCACACGTCTGTCGGACGACTTTTTTATTGACCGACCATAAATCATTCAGGCTGTAAAAAGTCCTGGAAATGGCTTCAATGAGGCAGCGAGGTAAGAATTTCTCCTTCTCATCTCCTGAGATGCAAAGATGCCCAACAGCAGACCACACATGTTAATGTTCAGCATGTGGTTCGAGAAAAAAGGCCAAAAGATAACATTAAATTATAGATGAAGCAAACGTTGGCCACCTTCCTGAACAGCTGGGCTTATTTCAATCACTCCCCACATCGTTATTGCTGCAACTTTTGCATTCCTGTCGTCTCTGGCTGCTCCTCTGCTCAGTAAATAACTCTGAGGGAACCAACCCTCCGACATCCAGGCCCCCAGCTCCTGTTTCCAGCATTAGGGAACTGTCACAAATCCCCTGAGCTGTCATACTGGCTTTGACTTTACTTCCATGTACAGTATTAGCTATACACCATGGAGAAGCATTAATAAATCATCACATTTTATTTTATTTTCAGCGTGTGGGAGGATCAGGTATAGGAAAAAATATAATTATGGTTCATTCAGGAGAATAAAAATAGCTATAGCATCCGGCTACTTCTTACATCTCTCTTAATTCCAAGTGAATAAAAAATCCATTTAACACCCTCAGCATTTCCTTCTGCCTAATTCTCTCTTTTACAATCCTTAACGTCTAACACAATATTTGTTCTAGCTCCTCTCTTGTGCGCCTCCGCCTTCCTTCCCTCTCCGGCCTCATTTTCTACAATTTGATCATTCCCATGCTTGATCCATCTAGCCTCCACAAGCTCTTTCACCCTATTTACCCCTTATCCTTCACTTCCTCTACTCTCTCTTCATCTCGCCTTCCACTCTCCAGCATGCAGCCTCCCTCCATCATCTTCACCTCCTCTGCCCTGCTTCTATATCCCCTCTCTCCATCTCACTCCCTCCTTCTTCCTTCCTCCTCCCTTCCATCCCCCTTTCATTTGTAAGATAATACATTTGCAGCCTGAGTGATCTATTGATTCTCCGAACCCCAGCGCCCTTCAGAAAGGTAATTTTTTAAAGGAGGAAAGACGATTAGACAGAAATGCACCACATTTCAAGGTGAAAGGGGCTTTCCCCGCTTTACTCATCGATGGAAATATCTCTGCTTTTCATTTAAAGAGGGTCACGTTTGATGAGTAACAGTGCAAAGTGCTCCACGGTCCTGCCCTGCCACTCTATCCTCTCTTCTTTCTACAACTCACATGCTCGTTCTCCTCTTTCTGCAGAATCTGTGACGAGTTTGACAGAAGACCGAAGCCAAACTTTGGGGCTCATCGCTGTATATTGCATTTTGGAATTTGCTCGGTGTCCGGGTTCATGAAAAGTGTCTGGCAAACCTGGGATCCAAGCTTATTTATCCAACTTAACTGTGTCAAGCAAACCCATAAATCAGGGGAAGAGCAGGGTGTTGTGCCAAAATCTGGCTTAACCACAGTTGACTGATGCTGCTGATACGTTCTTCCAAACAACCGAGATGACACATTGCTGACATAAGTTAAGATATTGATTATGCAAGCTCCTCAGTGAAGTGAGACCACAGTCACTCCCTGAGTCCACCAAGAATCCAGTGATATAACAGAATCTGGCTTCAGGATACAGCTTATAAGAGAACACCGGAGATTGTGTGTGTTTCAGTTCATAAACTCAATTTTTCCTCTTTGTTCTTGGTTTGCTTTTGCATTCGGTGTCTTCCGACAATATCAGCTGCGGAACAAATGAAAACCGAGGCCACTGCAAAACGTCAAACATTATTATCAAATGATTACTCTGGTGTGGAGACCTGTTCGCAATGTACACTGCCTCTCGGCCAATGTGGGCTGGGATTGCCTCCATCCCCCAAGCGACCCTCAAAGGATAAGCAGTATAGATAATGGATGTATGGATGGAAAAGAGGTTTCCTTTCTTCTTCTCGTTCGGTTTAGTGGCCGGGCGGCAACCAACTTCAAAGTGCATTACCGCAATCTACGGTGTTGGTGCACCTTTCCTGGAGGTACAGCGATACCAGGTCGATTCGTGGAGTGAAAGGAGCAAGCCCCTATTCCCTCCACCCATAGGTTCAGGCATCTGCTGCACCTTTAAACTCTTTTAACTATGATGAACAGGCTTTACCTCTTTGTAAGCTCCTTTTAAATCAACAGTGAAGTCCATGTAAATAAGTGACAATCTAAAAAGTAAGACATAAATCCTTGAAGAAATTGAAAAACTTGAAGAGTCGTTAAAGAGTTAAACCAAGCAACTCCTGTCTTTTAAAGGTTATTGGAAAACCAGTCTATTTCCGTTTGCTCCATCTTATTTTGAATTCAGATTAAGTTCTGTTTGCGGCCACCAGGAGGTCAGAGGGGAATGGTCTGACCGCTTCTCACTTCCACTACAGCACTTCTACGATGGGACAGATTTATATGAAGGACCTCATGATGACGGGCACAGCCAAGTCATTGTGAGGTGACGACTTCATATCAGCAGCATCGCCTTTTCCACTCGAGGTTCCTACCACCCCCCTAAATTTTGACGTGACCCCACAATCCCAGAGTTTGTCAACCGATCAGTGGATGTCAAGTCTGTGACAGGCCATCAGCAATCACTCTGCATCCTCTCAGGAGGAGTGGCTCAGGGAAGTCTGTCTCACGCTCAGCCATGAATGATTGGGTTTAAAATGGAGTGACCCAAGGGGACAAAGAAAGCCAAGCCAGTGGAAGCGAGTGGCTCAGTGACCGGAGACTAATGCAGGTTATCGTCAATGGTAATTAGCCATCATGTTGCTTTTATGTAATGGCTGGGACGGATGCAGGGGCATTAATCCGCACCATCAATCAGAGATTCATTTTTATTTGTTCATTTATTTATTATTTACGGCGAAAGACTTTGATATATCCAGCGTTGTGCGGCAGTTGAGTAAACTCATTATTATTCATTACACGAACCATATCATTACCATGCCACTGATTTGCATTCAGCTCGTTCACTTACCTTCATGAACAAGTACACTCATGAGATTGAATAATTTATTCCGACATGGCATGATGACTGCTCAAGCGTCATGTCGGGTGTTTATCGTTTTAATGAAAAATTGCCTGTATTGACAATGTTTTAATTTGTCCCTTGGATCCAGTACTGTCTGTACTCAACACCAAACTTTCCCGGCTTAACCTCAAGGTCACCCAAGGTCTGGAGAAGTGTAGTGGTGCAGAACAAACAGCACAACTCAGTTTCATTATGTGAAGAGAGCCACAGGTAAAGCACCGCTGCTGCTTCAGGATTTATCCAAACATTTTGATGAGATTAGATGTTCTCCCCGTTTTCGGTGAGCTTGACAAGAAGGAGGTTTGACTCTGCAAGATTAACTTTGGGGAAATGGGCCGATTGAAGAGGAAGGATTGGAAACTTTGTTGAGGCCCTAACAATTAAACTGCCAAAGTGGGTTGTTACATTCAAATCTTGGCTGGTGCAGATAGGTACAGTAAAGAGAAATGGAGGTCGAGACAGTTTCCTCTATCCCTGCCAACAGTCTGATTAAGTTTGGGGTTTAAGAGGTACGCAGGAAGCGGAAGGCGGAAGTAAATAAAAGAAAGTAGAGCTTTGAGTGGCAATTTATGATAAAAATGACTAACAAGCTATTTGGGGGAGAGAAAAGCCGGCAGACTCAAGATGGGGAATAACTTAGCATCGACAGATCTCATACCAGTGAGTCCTCCCTCACCCTCCTCCTTCATTCTTCCCTCTTCTCCTCATCTTCTATTCACTACTCTCTTGTGGAGGAGGGGGGGGGGATAAGTCTTTATCAAAACAAATGGGCCTCTGTGAAACTACTGCACTTGTGTAATTGCATGCAATCAAAGCAACTCTGATGGTTTCTGTCAAGGGCCTGATAGCGACCATCTTGGCTAGTTCTGCTCTCCAGTGAGTACAGCTCAACTGAACCCTTGAGTGTTTTCATCTTCAACTTTCCCCCCTTTCTCCCATTTATCCATTCTTCTTCTTTTCCGTTTTGCCTCTGTGCATCTCACCCTCCTCTCACTGCATAACCTCCCATCCTCTGGAACAATCTCTCTGTGATCGATATTACTGCTTAGCCGCTCCATAAAAGGTGGTGTAATGGATGTCATAGCTCACTAATATTGTTGCTACGCGTCACCATAACCATATGTTCAGAACTACCTAGAAAATGGAGCCATTTCATGTGTTTGTGTGTTTATGTGGAAAAGGATGCATTATGCAAGAAAACACTTCCCTCCTGAATAAAGTCATGACATTTACAACTCAAACAGAAAGAGGTTTGTGGAGTTTGCATGATGTTTCTGTTGCTACTCTGGCTTCCTTCCACAGTCCAAAGACAAACAAATGGGGTTTGGATAGTTGGAGATTCTAAATTAGAATAGAATAGGCAACAGAGAAAACAGATTGACTTTTACTCGAGTCTTTCTAATGAACCGTGCCTCATTGTGAAAACCTTTCCAGAGAAGTCAAATACAAGAAAGAAAGAAAATAAATGCAGCAGGGAATGTTGACTAACAGCAGGGGGATGCACAGAAGCACTTATAGAAAAAAGGGACAAAGTCAAAACAGAGCAATATGGCTGAGAGCACAGTGTATGCATTCAGCAGATGGGCGATGATAATTAGCTACTGAGTGAGATCTAGAGCGCACCGCTGAGCTCTCCTAATTCACAATATGCTAGATTCAATGCACAAGGTCAGTTCGCCTCCGTGTGCCTGGTGGAGCTCGTACAGAAGTATAGACGCTGAGGACATTTTCTCCTGGTTTTAGCAGCCACACCTTCTGCTTGCGTCTCCCCTGTTACTCAGCTACTCAGGTGGAGCTGCTCCTTTCCGACTGACAACATAACTCAGAGTCAAAGTGACACGTTCAATCTCTTCTCAGCAAGGAGAACTCGTTGCCTTAACAGCTTCGACCTCAGCCTCCTAACTTTTTTTTTCACAGAGCCGGGCAGAGATGTGGCCCGATGTGTTTCCTCCCTGAGCGTGAAGATGGCCTGGAGGTTTTAGTTTACTTTTCTGCTCCACTGCTCATATTACACGCTCACTTTGAAATTCAGGGGACATCTCCTTCCCGGCTCGCGACTACCCGTGTGGCAGCCAATCCCTATTCGGCGTGCTCTGTATTAATCCAATCAGCTGCTTCTGTGACAATCTACTTCCAGCTCATTACACCCATGCCAACATTTAACTCCCTCCCCAACCACCACTGCCAACATAAAGACTCCATGTGGAAACTGTGGCAAGGCGGCCAAGCAGGGGGTAATGTTACTCAGCAATTATAGGGTTTATCTCAGTAATCTGGGATTGTCTCCAACTGGACTCTGCCAACAGCCTTGTCTAATCTGCGCCTCATCAACGCTATTTTATCTTCACAAATTCGTTAAATTATTCAGTGACTGAAGTCGAGCCGATAAAAGTCCCAAACTCAGACTTGGATTCAAGCTTAAGGCAAATGTAGAAATCCTAATTCTACTAATCGCTACTGCGCACTGGTCAATTTTTAATATCCTGAACTTATTTAAAATCCTTGGAGACAACAGACACGAGGACATGAAACCAGTCTTTATCATGAGAATACCAGGGCGAGTCAGTCAAGACACGGGACCACAAGCAAGCAGCGTTTTCAAGAGACTTGGGAACTCAAAAGAAACTTGCGTAACCAAACTTGACTTCAGAATAAAAACAAACACAGAGGTGGACAGCCGGCGTTGGACACAACAAGCTGCCGCACTGTTGCCAAAAGACATACACAAACCCCTGAGTTTGCGTATCTTCTATTTGTAAAAAGAACAGCAATTAACCCACAATAGCCGTTGAGAGTGAGCTGAACGAGAAGCGTCACCAACAGGATGTAGCTGATGAGGCTCTGATTCAGTCAGTGCCATTGTGATGAAGTCTGTAAACTCCTCTTACTACAGGGTCATTTGTTCAGATCAACTTTAAATCATCAACACCCCCGGGATCATGGAGACGGGTAATCAGACCCAAAATCTGCTCCCATGTTTTTCACCTTTTCACTGAACACAATAGTCTCTAATTATCCTAAAGAACTATTCATTTGGAGTCTAACTGACATAATTTCTTATATAATTACTATAATTACTTGATGGGCTTAATACTAGTGGAGGACCAATCTTGTGTGTTCCCTGGACTCTCTCCATTGTGAACCATCTAATTTAACAGACATTTCTGAAATGTAGAATAATGATTTAATTAGCGCACTGAATATATTCATATATGACCAATACACCTCTAATCTCCTCTGAAACCTCCACTGTGGATAACTTGCATATCTATGTAACTCTTGAATATCTTGTTTTATGCATCGGCAGCACTATTAAAGTTCACGGTTTTGGTATAGGGCAGCTTCACTGGTATTTAGAAATAGAGAGGTATTAGAAAGGAGGAAATGAAAAGATGGTAAGACAAAGAAGCTGATGAAGATGAGCTCAGTCGGAGGCAGGATGGAGCTGCCTGTGGAGAGAGGGAGTCTGAAAGTGAGCACAAGAGATACAGAGGCAATAGAATCAATTGTTGTATTATAACAGTGGGAAGCAGGGAAGTTGAAAGCCATGGCTTGACTGACAGGAGAGAGGCGAGCCGTGTGATCCACAGGGAGAACATAAGACATTTCTTTGGCCCTTGCTCATATTCCTCCACCTCCTTCTCCTCCTCCTCCTCCTTCACGGTAAGTGATAGGAGTTAGTCCTAAATCCCCGAGCCTGCAGGCCGACGGGTGGATTAGCTCCCCTGCTCCTCCGCTATTCTCTCTGCCTGATTCTACCGCGGTTTTACACCAGAGGCGGGAGGCGAGGAGCAGTGGAAATGATTTCATGGCGGCTTTGCTCAGATTAGACAGGAAGCTGGAAAGGGTTGCCAAGAGAGGAGGGGACACCTTTCACCCCTCTACCTCCGAGGGTCCCGGGGGTTAACGCTCCCCGTGTCTGTGGGCTTGTGGCTCCCGCTGTTCTCTGTTTGTCTGCTCCGACCTTTTTAGTCTCGACTCACTTCGATTGTCTCCTTCTCACGAGTCCTTCTCTCTTCCCTTCACTCACACGGCTGTGATCTTTTGTTGGCATCCTCCAATTTTCAAGCTTTCGGGAAGAATGAGGAATTTTATTTGTTTGGCTGTTGTAAAGTTATTTATCTTTGCTGCTAATCAGTTTCTCAACAGGCTTCTTCCACGCACAGGGTAAAATTTCATTTCTGAACTCTCAACACAAAATCAGTTACAGCGACTCTTCTCTCTGTGGTCTATGAGTGTTGAGAAAACAGAAGGCTCCTTAGACGCCTCAAAGGATGAGACGGTTTGAAGCCTTGTATTTCTAGTGATCACACACACGCTCACACACACACATACACACGTTTATTCGCTGCCTCTACACACCCTTTATGAATCAGAGGAGTCTTGCCTGAGACATTGTAAGCTGAAAATCTTCCTTGGCAGGGCTGGATTTCACCTTTGGCTGACTTGTACACATTTAACTTCCCACAAGAGAGAATCTGGTTTGAGATATGCTCTTCAACATTTACAGGGAGCACAAAAAGGGTGATGGGTTAGAGCAGAGAAGTTTGAAATCAGGTGAAATTGTTATATTTAAAACACAAAGTGCACGAATAGAGAACTTACTAAATCACTGGTTTCACTTTGAATGCTATATATTCTCGGAAAGGAAACCATTACCTACAGAGACTGATTTACCATTGGTGGATCTGGGACAAGGCTGTAAACATCAGATTATTGATGTCGACAAGATCCTTGTGCAGCTGCTGTACTATTTATAATTGATTTCCTCTCCGTGCTTAAAAATGCGAGTAGGTCTCACTTATGTGTGCCTGAGTTTCAGCCCCTGGGGACACAATACAGCATCTTGTGTCCTTGCACACTCTTCAAAACCGTAATTTCTCGAGTACGAACTTGATATACGTCTGCAACAGTGTCGCTAACAAAAACCTGCTCTGTTCTGTCACTTGAAACTTTCTAAACGTCAATTACGACAATGTGAAGAATACTTTATTCACCTTGTTGAGGTCGTTTTTCTCTCGTCTCAGTTTAGTCAGTAATTGCGAATCCCTCTCCGTAGTTAAATGTGAGCTCTAATTAACCTGCTCAAACTCTCCCTGTGCCTGTTGTACATGCACAATTAGGATTCTGATTATAGTCGTTACATTTCCAAAGTACAATGTAGGTCAAATGGATTTTTTGTTTTAAATAGACCCAGTGGAAATTGATTTATACCAAACTTTTTATAGACTAAGTGCATTTTATTGTATCATAGTTAAAAACATCCCTGTTCTGATCTAGCTAGGAATTGTCAGACCACTTTCGCTAACCATTGAAATCCCCATTATACCATCATGTTCTACTTTGCCATTTCCTTTATCACTACTGGCTTCAAGCAATGACAATATTTGCTTTGGACAGATGGTTCACATTAAAAACATCCATCCATCCTGCTCAGCTTTATCGGGAAACATCTGCAGGATTTGTTGAGTTATATCAACAAAGAGCTTAATATTAATCATAAAAGTGGGTTGATTGGTAATCAAAAAGAGTATTTGGGTTAAAAAAGAAACTCAGAGCAGTGGAGTGAGTATGGTATGTTGTTGTACCGATGGTTATAGGCTACTAGCTTGTTATCATATCATACACTTATACTTTTGTTGTAAATGAATCATATATTTACAAATTCAACTGCTTAAAAAATGTTTTTTCATTGTGGTTACTGTGTTTTTGTATCGACTGCTCAGGGTTTGTGTTCCTGCAGCCATTGTGCTCACCTCCCTGCTCTTCCACAAATCCAATTACCTCTGTTCCCCAAAACAGAACTCCTCATAGGAAATATGTTTCTACTCTGTCACCGACAACATCTGAACTCATCTCGGGGAAGTTTCTACACAACTGAAACAATTTAACCTCGGAGTCGCACGAGCAGCTGAAAATGTGCAAGGCCTGACACGGCTTTCCCCTGTTGATAAACACACACTTGTGTTTGGTTACGTTTAGTCTTGATTTATTGAACTAACTCTATAAACAGGCAACATAATGACTGCAAAATATTACAAACACTGTCAGAATTGTGTAAGACCCGGCTCTTAAACACACAATTGGCTATGCACATACACGCACACACCCAGGAAAGCAACCCTCCCATGTGCATTCACTCTCACACACAAACACACACACATGCGGTAGATGCTCCTCCCAGACACACACCATCACATGACGATCTAAAGTCAATGATGCTGTGCTGCCTGCAGCGAGCACAGGAAGATGGTTGGAGAAAAAATCAATATACGAAACACAAAGCAGCACATGCCACATTTATCACGTGCACGTATTTCTGACAGACTGCTCCACATTACCAAGGCACATTGACTAAAACATTTGCATGTCTGTTATTGGGACAGGGAGTATCAGAACGTCAATATGAGCTATTAGCGTAGCAGGGCCGGCTGGTGCAAGAGGAGGACTGAGATCACACGAGGTCACTGTCTGCCCCGTGCTGGCGCAGTCATTTGAGGATGAGCCCGTGTGCTGCCTGGACGCAGTTATGGATATGAGTGATGACGGTGAGGTAGAAGAGGATGTGCTTCGGCCGTTATGAAGGTGTCAGGGTCGGTGTGGCGCTGTAGCGACAACGTATGCGAGTGGAGGTCAGATCAATGCCGACAGCAGTTCATGGATGCAAAGATTTACTGTTGAGCCTTGCAGAGGAGCTGAAGGTCTAATTTATCCAAACATATATAGTGGCCGCACACAGCGACCTTCATGACATCATGTTTCCTGGCTCTTTATTTTGAAGCCAGGGTTTTTTTTCAAGTCGCCGTCCATTTGGAGACTGATTTATCTCTTGGCAAACTTTTTGGCCTAGAGCTACAACATGCAGCAAACCATAACACTTGCTGGAGGCAGATGAGCGTCTGTGGTGAGTTATTGTCACGAGCAATGCCCTTGAAATTTGACGATGCAAGTCATTTTTTAAGTCATAGTGCAATTTCGAAATAATTGCAGGCCTTTTTTTGGAGGCATTTGATTGATTATCGTTAGCAAAGAGGCGGACAGGAAACTACGTGGGAGAGAGAAAGAGACACTCAGCACAAAATCCACAAAAATAACCTTCCACCCCCAGAGCGCTTCTATCTGTATTGTTATTGGTGGTTGGACATGAAAGTTTGGTCAATTGAACGGTCTAATGAGGTTTATTTATATGCACAGTGGTGACGGATTGGAGAATTCATCCACTGGTGCAATGACATTGTTAGATTGGCAACATCACTAAATATTACCCATCTTAATGAGCTGTCAATGATAATAATGTGTAACCTCAGGCTAAACAGAAAAAATCCATAAATCCATATCAAGCAACAAAGATCTGGAGACAGAATCTCAGCAGTAATAATTAATGCTGCTGCCGAGCATGATTCAAACTGGGTAAATGAAGGTATGACCTTTCATATGTTGCACCCAGTTCAACCAATAACATGTCACCAGCATCCTTAGGGAACTGAAGAGCTCAGTTTCACAACACCCCAGTTTAGAAGGGATTCAATTCTGAGTATTGGACGAAAAATGTGGTTGTCCGTCATGAACAACATTTCAGTGTTAATATTAATATGCCTGAGTGAAAACATACAAAGAGACACAAAGAGACGCACTAAACCAGAGGACATATGGGGTTGTCTCATTGTGTGTGTGTGAGAGAGAGCGAGACTTCTCTTTAAGAAGCATTTACTAAGCAGAGAAAGACACATTTATTTTCAGCAAAATCACATTATTTCCAAAGGAGGCTGTGATACGTGAAAGTGTGTGTGTGTGTTGGTGCGTGTGTGTGTTTGTGCGTGTGTGTTTGTGTGTGTGTGTGCGAGCGTCCACGAGGGCTGAGGTAAGAGGCTGCTGTGCTGTGGAGTGAGACGGAGGGCATTAGTCAGATTTGACCAACAAAGGGGCTGTGAGCACACAGCCGGGGGATTAGACCAACACCACAGACTTTCATTAGTCTACAGAGAGGAAGAGGAAAAGAAAGAGCAACAGAACGGTGGAGAGAGAGAGAGACACTGGATTACAAAGATAGTTGGAGACTTTCATGAGTCGAGGGAGAAATGTACAGATGGAGGATGAGCGGTGAGATAAAGAGAGGTAAAGCGAGGCAGACACTGAGAACACTCCACCGCTGGATTAGTCCAATACCGGGGACTTTCATTAAATGGGATAAAGGGAGATGGATGGATGGAGTGTGAGAACAGGACAGTGAGGGAGTGAGGGCAAATAAAATAGGAGAAATAAATAATGAAAAATATGCAAGCATGGCAGGAAGAAGGGGGGGGGGAAATGCAAGAGCTGGAAAGGAAGTGAACGAGGAGTAAAGAGATTAGGTTTGAAATGGAATAAAACAGACGAGTGGACGGGGCGGAGACAAAACGCATGAAGGGAGGAAGATAGAGGGAGGGGGGGAACGAGAGAGGGGTGACACACCGACAGAGAAAACAAAACAAGGAAGAGTGGAAAAAAGAGGAAAGGAAACAGAAAGGGTGAGAAGACAGACGAAGAGGGAGGAGGAGGAGGGAGAAGCACAACAAGTAGTGAGGATTAGCCCCTCTGATGCACATGCACACACACACACAACCACCCACACAAATAGACACACACACACACACACACATACACACACACAGGGCCTGGGAAGAATGCTGCGGTGCCAAACTAATTAGCTACAAACTCAACTATAGCTCATGAACTGCAGCATAACCAGTGGAGACCCAGGCCTGGTCTCACTGGTGTGGATGCACTTCTTTCCATATCGTTATGGTTGTCACCGTGTGCGGTTGTGTCTGACTGTGTGTGTGTGTGTGTGTGCGCGATGTGCTTACACTTCAATGAGACCATGACAAATTAAACGTCTCCACTCAGCAAGACAATCAATCAACTCCCGGGCGATTGCAGTTTATTTTTCTTCAGTTTTGTCCGATTTGCATATCCCCCTGCCCTTAATCTCCCGAAGCTGACTTAAACATTCATTACAGGCTTTATATTACTTTCTCAGCCTAATTTATAACGGCTGCCACGCTCGCTCATAAAAGACATGATTGCTTTTGATTAATCAATGGAATTTCTATACGGACAATAAAATGTCAGGAGATATTCGAAAAACTGCAAATCGCAGTTTCCCCGAATCCAAAGTGACGTCTTAAAATCACTTGTTTGGTCCAAAGCTCAACGGCATTCAAAGACAAACTGATCTGAGACAGATTGATGGAGCGACTGATCATTAAATTATCAGCACGAACAGATTTTCAAGCGTGTTGCTTAAGTCAGCTCAAGGCTAATTGCATTCCAGCTTCAACTGAAGAATTTGACCACATCTGGATTAGAGAGGCCTTGTGGAGTTTCCTGGTAAACAAACATAAGTCATCCTTAAACTCACTGTTGCACTGGGTGTATCCTTGAGCTTTCACAAAGGCTGAGTACTTCCATTCCCAGTAAAACGTCTGCAAAGTACTTTAACTACAAAACTTGTTTACATCCTTGTGTTCTTCTTCAATGCACTGCAGTCTAACCCGATGTAGTTTGAGGAATAAACTACCAAATTACCAGTATTGGAACATCCCTCCTATAACTCACCTACATCAAAATTGTACAAATGTTGACGTTACTTTATATTTTTCAAAGAGAAATTTGTGCAGATTACAGATTACTAATCTTTGAATCACATTTATTTCCATAGTTCATTAGCATAAACATGAACTTGGTCCCCTGCATGTCTCCATCCCTGTTGGAAGTATTTCTGAATCTTGCGTCATCAAACACGTCTCATCACCAAAGCTTTCTTAAAGATTCGCAACTTCACCAAAAACTGAGGGAATCGCCGTGGTCACATCAATACGGGAAAGTTTGCCTTGGAAGAATTTCTGCCTGGCTTTGCTTTGCACGTGGAGAAAAGAGAAAAGACTGCAAGGTTGCAAGTAAACCCTGTTTTAATTTGACTCAGTGGGAAGTGACAGTCTCCCACTGACAAGTCAAAATATTTCATGCTTGAAAAAGGATAGAAATGCCACTTTTTGCTGCCTCTCTTTTTTTTTGAGCTGCACTGGCAGAAGTGTCAGTGGATTTCTTGAGTATTTTTGATAAGCACAGCGAATGACAAACATAAATTTAATAGTAGGATGGTGGGATGTGTTCCTCTTGGTAAGTGACAGTCTTTTACTAGTGTTTATATGGTCTTCTATATACCTACAAGAAGATTCTTTAATAAACAGAATCTGATTCCACTTTTCTTCGTGCTATATGAGAGAATATCAACTGTGAAGGAAGGACATCAGAAACAGGGGGGAACATCTGCAGCGATTGAATCATAACTTCAAAACATTTAATTGTTGTTGACATTATTGTGTTCATGCATGTCAGGAACAATCAGACTTGACGTGGCGACCCACCCTCAGAGGCACGGCGTTGATTGACCTTGACGAAAAGTCATCTGGTCCGGAGTAGAACTCGCCCTGACAATACAGGCGTTCCTGAGATCTGCAGCGAGCTGACAGCCGGGCGGCGTCCACGCCAGAACAGATGTTGTCTTTTGTGATCAGCCGTCAAAGAAAGACAGTCCCCGTTTGTCATGGCATTGTTTGATTTCAATTAACTATTTAAAGTAACTGATGAGTGATGCGAAGGCTTTTATCTCGGGAACAAAGCAAACCAAATCAAAGCTCTTATGTACACGAAGAAGAAAAATCATATTTGTCAAGTTCACATTGTATACCCAAATTCCCAAATTGCGTATTGTTCCAGAATTGAGAGACACCAGGCGAACGGCTCATTTGCCAACTAATATAATCAAGTTTCATTTATTCTAAAATAGATTCATTGTAGAACACACAGAACACTGGAGATCAGGAAATATAACAGTGACTGTAATTACTCTGATTGTTTCCTCAAAGCACCATCGAGCAGCGAAACCCGTTCGGAATTGAGTTTGCAGTTTAGCGGCGCACCTTTCATCTTCTGTGCGTGTTCTGTCGGGTTGATGTCGCACTTCGCTACTGTTCGACTGACGCTTTGAATGCACCACCAGATGTTGTCTTTGTCATAATGTGTTTTTAATCACCATTCCTGAAGTCAGATGCCAGCAGGCGGCTTCCAATCCGATTTGCATCACTTGTTTCCCTCATCACTCTTTAACAGCTGAGAGGGATGCAGGCATCCATCACTCTTAACTAGCCGAGCTGTCACACATCTGCAGCCCCGCAGACACTAACTGGACGTGCACCAGGACCACGCAGGACACGACATCCCGAATCCCCATGTTTTAGACATGACACAAGTCAATTAATCAAATTTTTTGAATTGTCACTCATTGAGGTTTTTTACAAAAATGGGGCATGACCTCATGATTGACAGAATTGAGACTGACTCCTGATTGATTAAGAGGGTGCAGCAGCCCAACCTCCACATCATGGCTCCGGTCCCAAATCACCAGACTCATCGTCCATATTTGTATACAGACGCTAATGTGGACAGATAAATGTCCTCTGGTTACTATAAGTGTGATGAATATAAACATAAACATAAACTGTTCTTC
The DNA here is from genome assembly GCF_963576545.1 of Limanda limanda. Lineage (NCBI taxonomy): Eukaryota > Metazoa > Chordata > Actinopteri > Pleuronectiformes > Pleuronectidae > Limanda > Limanda limanda. Next base: position 6,536,452 of record NC_083636.1, read on the forward strand.
TCCTTTTGTCTCAGATTGCGTTAAAGAGGCTGCTGGGTTTGTCCATGATGTATTAGTATTCATGTATCACTCCATATTAAATGTAGCTGTTTTAAGGTCACTGTCCAACCATCTTCCATGTGTGCTTTACGTTGATGTTGTTGTTGTTGTAGAGTCAAGAGCGTTTCTGACATCAACAAACATGTCAGGAGTTAGAGGTAAGGTCACTTTTAAGAAAGAGGACAAAAGGAGCCGTTTGCCCCTGTGATCGGGAGACTGTGATCACACAGACGTCTGCAGTTTCTTACTAACTTGCTAACTTTCTCCTCAAAAAGTTCAGCCACTCTTAAAACTTCTTCTACATGTTTTGTCTGTAGTCGTATGCTTTCAGAAGACGTGAACAAATATGGAAATTCAGACCATAGCTTGTCTGTAGGGCTTCAGTCATACACAGCTTACTTCATCAAACCACCGCCGCCAGACAGGTTCTTGAAAATCACACAAAAGGTTGAAGAGAAAGAAGAAACCATCTTGAGGTTTCCATCTTGATCATTTCACCAAAGCGTTTTTTTTCCTGTTGAAGAGCCATCTTTCGAGGCACACAAAGCCAGAATCACATCTCTTACTCTTCTCATCACATTTCAGACAAACACCTCCGTCTGATGTCTGGAGGAGGAAAAAGACAATACATAGAAGCCTTGTGGAAATGTTATTATCACCACGATACCGGTGGTGTGTGTCGGCACAGAGAAAATCCAGTCCATAAGAAATGAGTTCACCTTACAAATGTAAACAACCTCCCAGGAAACGGAGAGGCCACCCAGGCGTGAATCCTCAAACCAACGATGGGTATCTTGAGGAGTGACGAAGGAGGCACTTGCAACCATTCCACTTCTCTCTCCTCCTCGTCAACTTCACATCCTCTATGCGACACTTCAATAACTTTTCCAGCGTAAAACCATTCAACACAGTTCTTCATTTTCTTTCCATAAGATTATTTTGTCAATAACGACAAAGAATCAAAAGATTGTGAACAGACCGAACCTGCTGCCTCTACTTTGTACAAGGCCTCTGCTTTTTGTTGCGAGAAAAACAAATGATCTCTTCAAACCACATCCATCAAAGGCTTTAGAACTGACTTCTGGAAGGATAGAGCGTGTTTTATTCTGAAAGCATCGAGAGGATCCACTTAACCTTCCTCCGACGAGCTCTGTGTAGAAGTATTAACTATGCTTAACCTTTTAATTATTGAAGATAGTCACAAGTATGTTGATGATAAGTTGAATAGTGTTGGACGGTTGTTTTGAGAGGAAATGAGTGATTTTAATTAACACATAATTCTGTAAAGGTTTTTCCGCTTTGGTACATATCTCATTTTTAGAATTTGAAATGTATATTTGAGCAAAGTTTCCTCTTCTGTTTGAGTGCAACTAATTGGAATACCTAGAATAGAAACATCAGTATTTTTTAAATGCCAACATACTGCTATTAACAGCTTAGGGATCGACTAAATGTTCATCCTACAACTATTCTCCTTCAGTATTTCCTTCCTTCTCCTCTTGTTGCTTCTGCGCTCCTCTATTTTGTTTGCCCTCCTTTTCCTCCACTCCCCTCCTCGCCAGCCTCTTCAAAGGTAAGAGGCCGTCGGCAGGATTTCAGCAGGAGAACCACACCACGATCAGAAATGTCAGCACCTCGGTCACACACACACGCGTCAGCACTTCAAACACACGGACACACACACACACACACAGGCACATGTCATTAGGGGGTCCACATGGCTCATATAAACGCTTGTCCAGCAGGAAGGGAGAGCGCGGCACAGAGGAAGGCGAGTGGAGGGTGAAAGAAGAAAGTGTCGGAGCAAAGAAAGAAGAAGGGAAGGGGAGAAGGTGAAGACAGAATTGCAGCAGCAGGTATAAGGAGGGAGGGAAGGAGTAACAGATGAGGAGGGATGTGCTGTGCTCAGAGGGTGAACTCTGAGGATTACCATTCACCAGAGGGTTGTTCGACCACAGCTAACGGAGCTAGAGTGTGTGTGTGTGTGTGTGTGTGTGTGTGTGTGTGTGTGTGTGTGTGTGTGTGTGTGTCACTAAATCACTCCCTCCTGTTCAGCTCTCTGCCTGTTTTCACTGGACCAGCTCCAACACCTTTTAACAAACAAACTACCTGTCATTGCTTTCTGTCACTGCGCTCTACTGCTTTCCTCCTTCTCCTTCCCTCCTTTTTTAATTTCTCACATTTCCTCCGCAGGACCCTAATTTTCACACTTCTTTTATTATTTTTGTTCAATTTCCACTCCTTTGGTCTTGGTACCTTATTCACTCTTCTGGGTTGCTTCATCATTTCATTCCCTACACTCCCTCTTCTAGATTCCTCCACCCCATCATTCACTCCCACCTCCATCTTTTAGTTTTTTGCCTGTTCTCAACTACAGTCACGCACCAAGTACTGTGAGCGAGAGAAAGGGAAGTGAAAAATAAAACCCATTTGAGAGACCGACAGGAAGCGAGAGAGAAGTGAAGGGAATAGCAAAGAGAAGGAGGAAGGATGGATGATTTTTGGCAGATGGAGATAATAGAGAGAGATGTGGTATCAGGAACGCAGACGGGAGAGTGCAGAGAACGCAGGGTTGCCAGATACAAGCAGACAGCATGAGAGAGAGAGAAAGAGAGAAAGAGAGGAAGCTGAAATGGCCCAGAGAGGGAAGGAAGGATAATATAGAGAAAGAGACGAGGGAGACAAAAACTGTATGTAGGGGTAGAGTGCAGATAACACAAAGGGCAGAAAATGCAAGAGGTTGAGGCAGACAGTGTGGGATTGCAGCGAGAGAGAAAAGGCGAAGAGAAGCTGAGAGAGGAGAGGAGTCTATACTCAGATCAATGGATGGCCTGTCCTCTGCTGCGTCTGCATTTCCTCTGGTTCACACAACAAGGCCCTCTCACTACATCCAGCAGAGAGAGAGAGAGAGAGCGAGAGAGAGATAGAGTGTGCAAGGCCGAGTGTGTACATGTTTGCGGTCGTGTGTGAGGGAGAGGATTTCATTCAGGACTGAAAATGACCCCTCTGCACTCCGGGCTTTTCTTAATGTTGGGAGTCAACGGTCGGGTCTGGGATGGAAATTTCAATCTGTGGCCTCTCGCACGGCCCCCTGGAAGTAAATCTACTCCGTACAGGCGGGCCTTTATTTATAGCAGAGTGGATGTCCGTAGATTTTGTATCTGCTGGATGCGAGAGTCACAGTGTTTGTGTCTCAGAGAGACTTCAGGCGGTGCTTCCTCGTCTTCCACAGGACACACAGATGGATGGAAGACGGCTTGATCATTTTAAGACTAATCAATGACTCATTTATCTACAGGATGTCGAAAACAGCGACTCCACAAGCCGTCAAATTGGTGATAAACAGTCCAAAATCCAATAAAACGAGAATCAACAATTTTGTTAATTGACCTGCCATTTCAGAACTAATGGACAAATTGCTAAATGGATGCATGACGGACGCACAGACGGAGATTAAGGCTTCTACTTGTCAGAGACTGGCTGCAAGGAAAACAGAGAGCACATAATGGTGGTGGATGATCTGACAAGCAGCTGCAATCTCTGCACATTGTGGAGAACACTGCAACGAGAGGACGACTGCAGCATCAGCTCGGCCTCGATAATGACACATCAGCGTCTCCTCTCATCCTGAATTAACCGTTGTTTGACGGAAGCCTCAGGTCATGACAACAGGCCTCAAATCCAGCCTCGCAGACACAATTATTATATTAATATAAACTGCCTACATTTTGGGTTTAAAGAATTAAAGTTGTTAATTATAGAAAACACAAAAACACATGGTTTCAAAAGGCTCAAAATAACAGTATATTATCCTTAAATCACTGAATAGTCTTGGATTTTAAATTCTCAAATTTAACCTACCTGCTGCCAATCAATTTTCAAGCTTGATATTTCCTAACACGCGGAGCTGAAATTGAAATTTACTGCTCAGCTTTACGTCTCAACCTCGGTCAGGGCTTTTAGCTATTGTGCACGATTTCCATTTATTTTCAGAGACAAGTGATTTGCCCAGAGACAGACAGCAGACTGCTCGCAGGTTGCAAGGGCACAATAACACAAGGCCACGCGTTAGACCTGCACAAGGGTATCAGCTCTCAGGGGTGTGTGCACGAGTGTGAGAGTGCATGCGTGTGTGTGTGTGTGTGTGAGAGAGAGAGAGAGAGAGCGGGGAGATGGGATGAGACAGTGTGTGACGAGGCGTGTGCATGTGTGTCCTCCAGCAGCCATGATGCATTAGTGTAACCTGATCCCTCTCCTCCCCTGCGAGCCCTAACCTTGAGACAGACAGGGAAATGCAGGTTGCTGAGGCGCGTTCTGTTATAAATGAGGCTGTTGGTCTTCATCACCCATTCTGTCTAGAATTAGATAACAGGGGAAGGTAAGAATGTTAATGATCAATTATTCCTGTCGCTAGATGTCAGGAGGCAATTTGGGGAGAATCCATTCCTTTTTTTGTTATTGTTGTTTTTTTGGGGGGGATTTAACACAACACTTTGCCAAAGAGGATTCACCACGAGCTAGGAGGTGTGTTCATGATATCTCTAACATGGAACGGAAGCAAAATTGATAAAAAAAACAATCAAAAATATCTCATACATATGGGATAATATGTTTTCATGGAAAGTCTGGTGTTGTTGTGCTATAAACAAAAACACACAATCTCCAAATCTGAATTTATACATCCAGCCGCCCCTCACAAGAACAATCGTGAGATTTCCCTGTTGCTGTGAACGCATCTGATCGATAATCTCCTGATGCATTTTTCATATGTGAAAAAACAAACTCCAGAGAAAGTCTGGACAAAATCCAGTTCCTCTCTGAAGACATATGTATGAGTGAAAGCAAAGTGAATACTATTGCAGTACAATGTCATGACCTTGCTGCATCTTCCCCCACACTAGCAGTAATATAGTATTTTTTCTACTCTTTATCTTTAACTTTATTATCCTGCACTGATTAATATCTGAAAATCATTAAGTGAAACTCTGTACTAAAGCATAAAATCCTGCTTTCCTGTCACACCACAAACTTAATGGGGGAGAGATGTTTCATTATCTCCTTTTTACCTCATTGTAAAAAAGCTGTTATGCCTCAGAGTCATTTCTTTCATTAAGGAACCTGCGCCATTACTGGCCCAAGTATAACGAAACCCACAATTGAAATTCCTCATCTCGAATACATTTAATAATAATGGGGTATTATTCCTCATCTTATTCCCCTACATTAAATAATACTAATCCCAGAGCCCATTAGGAACCTTAATCATCGGAGGCTGCGATCCACTGCGGGGAGATAATTACACTTGATGATATTCACAGATAATTCACAGATGATCACATGATTCGGCCTTTCTCTGTTCCTCTGTAGTTTCCCTTTCTGCTTTTCTTCTGCAGCACGTCACACCCACATGTCACTGTGATCTGTCAACCTCGAGGACTTTGAAATTACCAAGGGAGCCAGATGAGAAAAAAGAGTCAAGTCAGAAAGAGAAGATAAAAGAAAAAGAGGTGAAATGGGAATTTTAATCAAAAAGAAGACAGAAGGTATAAAAATAGAAAATGGAGAAGGCGGAACAATACATAATTTACGTACATACGTTGGGGTAAGGTCATGAAGGTTTAAATATTCATTATGGGTGTCAAGTCGAAGCTTTTATATCTTGTAGGATTCAGTTTCACTTCTCTGCTCATTCAAGGTTTATGTTTGTTGAATTATGCATCAAAATAAATGTTATAAATACACTTGTGCTTTTTGTTGTTTCCTTCAGAAGAAGCTCTTGTGTGGCAAAAGCGATGCCAGAGTTCGAGGTTTGAGTTCCCAGCGGAGTCGCTCCTTGTGAGAGTGAATGAACCTCGGGTCACTGCGAGACACGCCGAGGAGAAAACATAAAACATGTTCCGATCTGCAGATAACTTCATGCTAGGTTAGATACTGCACACAGGGGAGAGACAGGAAATGCATAGAAGTGCAGGTTGACATTTTACATCTGAGGCATTTATCCGCCACATTGCACATCGGCTGCAGTCAAACCGGACAGCTGACATTTTGACGGACATTGCAGAGATCAAATCTGAGAACCTCCCATTTCAGGACGACTTTTCTCTCTGATTTCACAATTACACTCGGGGCCTCTGAGTCGTCATTTGCAGAGATCAGCAGGTCAGAGGTTTATCGTCCGGCTCAAAGACACTTTAACTTGATTCAGACGTCACAATGATGGTTTAGAGTAATGGAAAGGTTACGTTTCTCAACTATGGAAATGTCATGTATCCAAAAACTAGTATTAGATGGGGAATAAGAGGGCTGGAGTCAGTTTCGAACCCTGAACCTTCTTCCCACTGCACCACCATGTAATTAACGAGGCCAATTAACCCATGGTTAACCTTAGGACACTTTGGGAAAACAAAACTGAAACCAAACCTGTTATTAAACTGTTTTACTTCTATTTGCAGTAAATAAACATGTTGAGTTATTCAGTAGAGTTAATAAAGAAGTGGCTGAACACAACAGAGGATACAGAATGCCATGCAGTCACTTCTGATCAATAGTCTTTTAATTTAACATCTTGATCGTATCATTTCTTTCTTCTAGTTTGCTGCTGCTGCTGTATTGTTGCTTCATATTGTTTGTTGCTGATCTTCTGAAGAGGTCTAACACCGTATTATGGTATCAGACATATTTTTCATACATTTTCACCTTTTATATTCTCCAGTCCTCTCGCTGCCGCTTTCTTCACCTCCTCTTTCATCTGCTCTTATACTTTTTCCTCCCTGTACTTCCTGTTCCCTTCTATCTGTTCATTTATCACCGGCCACATCTTCTCTCTCTCCCCATCTCCATCCCCATCTATCTCTCCTTCCTGTTCCTTTTCCACTGTCCACTCAGCCTACCCCCCTCCTCTTTTTTCTTGTTCTTCCTTCTTCTCTTCCTCTTCACTCATTTCTCTTTCTGTCTCTCTATTACCCCCCCACCTCCCTTCCACTCTCTGATGGGTGTCCTGTTCCCTCTCTCTCTGGGAGTAGCAGACCTCCTGACGGCTAAGTATTGATCGTCCCATCCCTTCTTCTCTCTCTCCATCTTACACACACACACACACACTCACACACACACACAAACTCACACACATGCATTAGGGTGACAAGATAAAAGGGTTTGTATGCCCTAAGGCAAATGCAGCTAAACATGAGACCAGGGGCTCTCAGCCTCCAGCTTACGTATCAAGAACAGAAATATTTAACAAACCCAAGGCTGTGAACTCACTCCCATATCTCAAACTGTCCGAAAATTACCATTAGATATATTTACGACGAGCTTATTTTTATCTGCACGTTAAGCTCGGCATGAAACAACATGAATCATGTAGAAACGCTGCAGTTGAAACATTCTTCCGCTGTTGCCTCAGAAGGCTCAGGGCAACCAGCTTGCTCTTGTCTGTGTGAGGGAGAATTTCCGGATAATAAAACTATTTATAATCTTTGCCTCGGGGCGAACACTTGACTCTAACGGGAAGAAGTTTCCTTGTTTTTCTGTAAAAAAGGCCGTTCCAGCAAAGCTGTCTTAGAGGCATGTTTAAGGGCCCGTGTGTATTTCATATGTAAACAAATTGAAAATGGGAAAACGCAAAGTTGGGGTCTGTGTTTGATCCCTTCCATTTATCTCCATTGTCCTCAAAGGATGGGAGTTCTGTAGAGCGGAAGATGCAAACGGACACTTCACTTCCCCGGGATTAGAATTTATTACTGTGGATGTAGCCTAAGAATCTAATTCACCATTACAATCCTTAATGTAGAAGCTCACCAAGGGACCGGGTCAATATCATTCAGCTGCAGAGCCACACAAACATAGTAACGTAGAAAGTTTAGATAAAATCTTTCAAGATAATTATAGAAAACTATTTATTGTCTCTAAATCTCATCTCTGGAATCACACACGTTTAAGAGCAACCTGCAGTTAATTATAAAGAGATTTACAACAAATTCAAATTATGCAGTTACACCTCGCAGCCACTTGGAGACAGAGCACAGTTGCATTGAGTAAAATTGGTAAATATATCACAAATAAAATCAATATACAACATAAAAACAAATTCTGTGCAATACAACTGTCGAATAGAATCAGTTTGTGAAGCGTTCTCCTTTGGCCAGCTGCCTTGCTCAGAATTTATAGTGAGATGCTTTTGTCAACAGCCCCTTTCAGATGGGAATACAACCCCTAACTGTGGCGGTGTTAGTGTCTCATCCACTGCACCCCAGAGCTAATAAGGGGTTGTGAGGAATCGATACCTGGCACGAAAAACAATGTGACTTTCAGCTGCCGTGGCCACATCAATCACTCTCATTGCCATTAGCTCATCTCTCGACACCAACTTGGACTTCTCTCTCGCCTGCTACCTCACAGCCTCCCTCCGCCCACGATGGTCGCCGGTTTCCCTTCCATCCTCCACCTCTTCTTCTCTCCTCCGTTCTCTGTCTCCCTCCCTCTCTCTCTCTCTCTCTCTCTCTCTCTCTCCCTCGCTGCCAGCTCAGCGGATGCCCCTTGTCACAGCTCCTATTTCAACCTTCTGAAGTTTCCTAATTGATCGCAATTAGAGCCGCTATAGAGAAAAGGGGTGGGGGTGTGGGGGGGCAGACAAACCGAGATGGGGAGGGAAAGTGTATGCATGTGTGTGTGTGTATGTGTGTGTGTGTGTGTGTGTGTGTGACTCACAGTGAGAGAGATTAAAATCAATGAGTCTGTTTTGAAAGTGGCTATATTAGCAACTGGACTACATTCGACCACAGACTGCTGAGGTAATAACACAAGAGACGGGGTGGGGGGGGTGACAGAGAGACACAAAGAGACTGTGACTCACAGCAAGAGGCAAAAACAAAAGAGACGACTGATGGAGGGAGTTAAGTGACGCTGAGTGAACGATATTAAGACAGCGACTTGGAAAAGGGAACCCGTCCAACGCTGACACAAGTGTTAAGCTTTCTTTCTTTCTTTCTTTTTTAACTCAGTGTCACATCTTAACACTATTTACGAGACAGAATGTGTAACAGTCAGATTAGATTTGGTGCAGGAGTTTTGGTTTCTGTCTCCATAAAGACACAGTGGTACCAAACCTGGAAAACATCTACAGTTTGGAATGCTGTGCAGTACAATGTGGATGCCCAACCTGAATCCATTGGGACCAGTCAGGTGACAGAGTTCAAAATTGAACTGCAAATTTCTGCAGGTTGAGAAAACAAGTAATAAACATGTGTGTCAGTGCTGGGATTGGGTCAGGTTTTGACACAAATTAAAGATTGCCTATTTGGTTTAGATTTCTTTCTGGATTCTGTGTACAGTGAGAGTTTGGGCTGCTAACTTCTACATATACAGATTGCAGTTAACAGGTGCATTTGTGATATCAACGAAGATAGTAGTAGTTGAGCTCTGGCAAGAATTTGAATCAGAAAAATCCTGATTCTTAAGAAGAAGAGGATAAAACCCCCCCGAATAAGATGTATTAAGGGTGAAAAGACGTATGTAGAGGAAAACAGATACAGGGATAAGTGTGGATAAAATCAAATGAGGCAGACAGAGAGTTTTGCGAGAAATGTAGTTGCCAAGAGAGAGCGACGGATAGCAAGGGATTTGTAATAGAGAGATAGAGAGGCAGAATGACAAAGAGGAAGAATAACAATGGTGCCAAAGCCTCTTCCATCCTCCTTGCAAACGTCCCTGATCCCCTTTTTTCTCTCATTTAAATTCCTCTCCATTGTCATTGCAATCCGGGCCTAACCCCCCACAGCCTGGCAAATACACACTCATTGACACACACACAAACACTCATGGACATTAGAACACACATGCGTTGACCTCCAGCAGCCACCAGAGCCATCCCAGGGAGCCGGGCTCACACATCTTCGCTAATCCCCATCAATGGGCACACACATGTACACACTCACAGTGTTTGCTGGAAAGATAGGCTCGAGTTTCCCCAGACTGCAGATGTCAACGTGACCCTCGCCGGGCTAACATGGGCGAGGAATAGCAAGCAGCTTGTCACCAAGCATCCAGTGTCTCGTCGGCAACACAAGGCCGGGCAGGGCTGGTGCCGAGCTCACTTAGGCCTTGTCAACATGCATAGACGATACAGCTATAGCTTTAATTCGGCTCCTCGCCTTACCATCTCCTGGTCAGCAGGGCTCACAACCACAGCACCCTGGCTTGTCAGCAGCAGTATCTCACACAGCAGACACACACTGGGCTCTCAGTAGCATTAGCCTCCGATGTCTTCAAAGCTGTCCAGCAGGAGCAGCGGGGCTAGGAAATAGCGTCCTGTCAGCATTGGGCAGGACATGGCTGGGTTAATAGAATTCCTTGGCTTATCACTCCCTTGTCAGCAGTTCTAGGTCAGGGAGATGGCACCCGAAGCTGATCTTAATATTGCCTTGTCAATGTGCACAGGCTGAATCTGGACTGCCAGCAAAGCCCGGGATCACGCAGGAGAGAGCGAGACACAGTGAAATGAAGCCTTGTCTGCAATTTCACCGGTGTTGTGTTATTCCTTATAACTCTCATGTCAACAATGATAGAGCAGAGATGGTAACTGCTGATTCCAGGACGGTGGTCTGGCCTTCCTCCAGGATCATAAGAACAAAATATCTGTCTTACCTCTGGAATATTATATGATATTACCTTTTATTAAACACAAAGCAGAATCGGCCTCAAAGAAAACAAAAGCCTCGGATGGAAACTTTAACTGTTGTATTGCCGTAATACTTCTCTAGTGTGGTCTTATTTTGCTTGTTTACAATCACTCTGGGATAAACATGTGAGTAATTGAATTATAGTTTTCTTACAATCGCTCTGTAGCCTCCTCCACAAGTAATGAAGTTTATTAAGAGCTGCTCTGGGCAAAATTAAAGAATATTGGATATTCCAAAGAGGAACAAACACACATCAAGATGCTTGAGATAATGAGTGAAACTAGAAGGGCTCTCAGGTAATTGTGAATCCATTAAATCAGGACAGACTGACACACACAAACTCTCAAGGCAAGAATGGCTGATCCGAACGTGTTTACACAAACAGACAAGGTATTGTGTCGACAGATCAGTCATTATGTTTATATGCACATCAATTTCCCACTGTTATTCAAAATATGACGATAGTAAGAATTCGATACAAGGGATGTAAACAGAATTTTCTGTTTGGATTATCTGAAATTGACCTTATTCCACCTTTATAATTTTCTGATTGAGATGTGGGATATGTAGATAAACAGGGTTTAAGAGATGTAAAGCAGGTATTCAGAATATGCATCTCAGCTTAGTTATCGTTATTTGCAAAAATAAATGCCCATATTTGTGAACAGACGGGGAAAACAACAAACACTACCTGGCTGACTGAAATGAGTGAGTGATCCCAAATGTTGAGTGGGTGAGTTAGAACTGGAGTCAGTCAGCCAAGGCTCCCCATTGGCCATTTCTCTTTCCAAATGAATTGGTGCAAACAGCCTCTATTGGCTCAACCCTTATTGTGGAAAGCAAAGCGACAGATCTCGCTTCTATCAGCTTGTTGGATAATCCCTCGCTTCTTTCCATGGATGACAGTCATCAGCACAACCTGCGAGAGGCCCAGCTCTCTCCTTTCATCTGCTCTGTTCAGTGAGTGGCAGACAATCGGAGCAGCTGTTTGCTACTCAGACGGAGGCTGGGCACGAGGGGTAAGACAGAAGCTCACCCAGAGGAGCTGTTTGTGTGAACTCAAATGACCAAATCAGTTCCACACGACATTAAACTGCAAACTTCCCACTGCCAGCTCCCTGGTACAAAGTCTGTGAAGTGTGCGAACAGATAAACTGCTGCAAGGAGCCAATACTGGGCCGAGAGACATTTTGACATGTCACTGTAGAAAAGCAGCCAGAATAATTGAAGTGAAATGTGCTTTTCCTACTAAGACATGTTGAACATCTAAAAAGGGAAACACATCTTCAACTTCACACATTGACCATGACATGCCTGGTCAGATAGTAGGTTTTGAACTCTTGATAAGACTGAGGGTCCGGGTTGTGTGCTCTATGCATCAAAGTCAGGAGAACCAGGTCTAGACATCCAGACCCTCTCGTACATGCTGCAACACTTCCCATTCCTTCAGAGCAGAGAAGGCAGCATGAGGCAACAGTGCTTCCTTGCAACACTTCTTAGTAAAGTAGCCAAGCTTCACATATTAAATCAAGTCCACGGAAAAGTGGCAAATAACTCAGCTCCTTTGTGCAGACCTCTGCGGAAGTGTGTCATATATGGAGCCAATAGTGTTGTTGCACATGCTGAACTCTTCACAGAGAGATTTATGCTCACATTAATAATTGTAGAGTCCAACATTTTTTCCAATAATACAATCAGAAGCAAACAACTTCATAACAAATGTGAGAATAAAGAGGTTATATATCATGGCTGGAGTAACTTGACTAGAAATAATCCACTTTTAACAGGTTTACATGTATCAGCCCTTTGAATCTCCTGCGTCCCGTCTTTCAAAGTCATTTTATGTGTCTTGTGTTTCTGAATGTCAGCTCTTTGTTTATCATCGTTATGCAACATGACATATGACTTGCTGCGAGGCCAAGCGCCCCGATGGGAAGGAAAATAAATTCTTGAACTTGAACTCAATTACGGTTAAGGCGAAAACAGAGTCGCAGAGTAATTGGGTTGCATTGCACCTGGCTGTCAGCGGTCCCCTAAAGCGCCTGCGAGCTCGTGTCCTCGGTTCAAATCCCTGCGCCAGCATATAGGGAGAACATGGCTGAGCAGAGCAAATGAGTAATGCTCCCACGTCCCTCATTGACTGCAGACACGCCGCCCTTAAGCAAGGCCCGCAACCCCCAATATCTCCACTGCTGCCGCCGAGTGAGCGACAATTTGCATTTGGTAAATCTGTATGCAAACATCATCGGTCATTCATGTGTAAAAATAAATCTGTCTGTTTTCTACAGCAGCTTTTCCTTGTAAAGTTTAAATGAGTGGAATTAAACTTTATCCTCAGGTTCCAATGAGTGAATACAAGTGTGTACACATACTATTAATGTTCAAAGCGTTGCGGCAGGCACGGACTTCCCTGTAGGTAACCTTATAGCCCGGAGCTGTCAGGGTGAATGCATGGCTGTGGCCTGCGTGGAATCTGGGTATCTGTGTGTGTGTCCAGCCTGTCTGCGTATTTCCTGTCCCAGTTTGTGTCCGTGCATGTCCCAAGTTTCCCCATCCGACCGTCCACATGTGTTTGTCGCTGGCATTTTTTTCCGCACAGGGCAACTCTATCCGCCTCCATGGAGTCCTTTCAACGCCCGCCGCCACACACACAAACATACATCACACATCCTATCGCTGACACACACATGTCACCACGGCAACCAGATACAGTGGAGGACCTGCTACTGACGGAGAAGCAGAGACCACCATACTGGCAGGCCAAAGGTTCTCAACATGGGGAGAGCGCAGCTGCTGCGGTTGCTTGTTGAATCATGACACACACGTTTTCCAACAATATCCTGGAACTGAGACACAACAACTAAATGCAGTTCACTCAACCGAAGCTTTAACCTCGTAGACAGTCGGCCTCCTTCCTACATGTGCTGAACAGGTTCACAGTATTCCTCTTCACACATGTGGTTCCTATTGTCAGTTTGATTTCGCACAAAGCAACCGGTTCGTAAACCATCATCTTGAAAAGTGGCGATGGGCAAATTTCACGTGACGGCAGAGCAAATTTACAAGATGATGCAGATTCACCGCCGATGTGGTCGGGTGGGAAAACAAAGAACGAGAGCAACACTCCTATCTATTTATAAAGCGAGTGAAATTGGTTTCACGGCCCCCTGGCTCGTAAAACTTACTCAGCACAAAATAGAGAAAGCACCACATAAAAGTCTAAATTCAATGAGATAAAAACCGTCGAGCAGAAAAAACAAACAAAGTCTCAGTGAGCTCAACCTACAGCAAAGGCATCTATGTATGCAGGAGGGAAAAAAAAAAAAAAAGATCTTACCTTGGACAGGACGAAACGTCAGCACAATCCTCCTCTTCACCCTGTTAAAAAACAACACAGTGTCATTAATCTGATCGGGAGTCAGACAAAAACAGATTTAAGTTTGCAAAAGTAAAAGTTATTGTGCCTTTAAAATATTTAATTATTTGACTGAGAGTCCAAAGAAAGCTCATTCAATATTTACGAATATTAAACTTTGAATATGTGATGTATAAAAGGGTTAACATCCGGCTTAAAAGCAACCAAAGGACTGGAAAATGGAATAAATTGTTTTAATAGCTTGCAAAGATTTTACCGGACCCCCGACCGTGCAGAGAGAACAGAAATAGCACCGTATTGCAAAAGATTTTGTATAAATTAGAGCACTTGAATTTCAAAAGCAAGAAACAAAATGAATGTTTTTGCACTTTCTCCTCTTCCATCCTCCCAGCAATGTGTCATCGTTGATTTTCCTCAAATCTACTCTCTCCACCTTTCCTGTTATAAATGGCGTTTAATCAGAATGAAAAAAATCTGAATGTATATATGTATCCAGAGTTATGAGTTAATCGTAGTCTTATCTCCTCTGTGCACCAACTTCTCCTCCTTCCTCTTTCCATCTGGTTTCCATTCTGTCCACCTGCCCATCAGCGAGGGACAGGTGAGCCTATTACATGCTTCCCACACTGTCTGCTACACACTCACTCTCACACGTACACACACAGACACACACACACAAAGCCACACCAGCTCTACTTCATGGTAGCTTAGCGTGCCACGCACATCAGCCCGATCTGCTGCGCTGTAAAACGGCTGTTACCGCAGCCACGTCACGCTCCTGATGAAGTGGTCCAGTGTCGAATACGAGAGCTCCAAATAAAAATGCCATCACCGGAGGATGGAGGGAAACAGGCGAGAACGGCCGTAATGGAATAACGAAGGTCGAGCCCTGAAATTGAGGTTTAACAGGCAACAGCCAAATTTAATTAGAAGTTAAAGTGTTAAGTGTAACCGAGGCAAAGACTGAAGAGGATTTCAATATTAACGAGACAGCATCTGTAAAACAAAAGGAGTTACATTTGAATCCCTGTTATTGACAATGAGATGGAGTAGATAGGGATTTTGTTTCCCAACAGAAGAATATATTCACACCCTGAGACAACAACCGAATAAATTAGAGTCTGTGTGAAGTTAAACGAAACTCGCAGCAAAAGATAAACTGCTTTCAGAGTACTGGACTATTTTTTACTTTTCTCCAGAGGAGGTTCACATTTGAACCCGCTCCGTGGTCCGCCTGGCCTCCTCTACTTGTTATTTACAGAATTACCCCAAACTGACAGTAGTATACTTGATCTGTGGGGGATTTAAAGCAGTCTCTCCTTCAGACCCCCAAAATATTTCATTCCAAAAGACAATTAGATACTGTTTTATTCTAGATAAAAATACAGAAAATCCAATATTACTTTTGACAATAAAGGAAAAAACTAAAACTAGAAGACTAATAGGTTCAGAGGGTTGTTCCTTCTGACCGCACTTCATAAGTGTTACATGTCAGCACTGACCAGCATGGTGGTAGTTGCGGAACACCATGTTCTCTAAGAGAAATGGAAAAGGCCACAGGGTGGAGATACGAGCGGCTCGCCCACTAACGGTCGGCCGTTCAGTCCTAATGTTGAAGTGTCCTTGGGTTATGTGAATGTGATGTATGACTGATAGAGAAGTGGTTTATATAGAATTATATAGAAGCGCTGTGTGCATGTATGACCTGTAGTGTGAAGTGCTGTGAGTGGTCGTTAAGGTCAGAAAAGCTCTAGATAAATTCAGTCCATTTGCAAAATTGGATCTTTTTTGTAGGAATAGAAGAAAGGCCAGTGTTGCTAGTTTGCAGGGTGATGAGGGGGTTCACTTATTTGACTTAAACCTCAATATTAGAACTTCCCGGTGTGACTTTGTCTTTAAAAATAGAAACTGCATTTATCGATTTATTTGTACTTTAACGACAACAGTTTGCTGACTCATTAGAAAGGGATTATGTACTCTTGGAGCCTGGAGGTGATAATCAGCACACAGTCGCTCGTCCCTACGGCACAAGGTGAGGGCACTGCAGCCAGGGAGGGTCTCAGTAGTGTTCCTTAATATGGACGACAGGAAAACACATTATGGCTGCTGTGCATCTTTTAAATCCTCTTGTAATCACAGCAATTACTTGTAATGGACTTGTTTCCCCTTGTGAATACTCCAATATAAAAAAAACTTCTGAAGGCTACATGTGTTTGTGTCAGTTTAACAGACGGTTTCCAGTCACGTCCCTCTCACATCTTCTGCCACAGATCCGTCTGACTTCAGTATCACAGCTCGGACATGTTTAGGCTGTTTTCTACTCTGTTGAGTCGAGTCAGTGCCTCTCGGTTCCTTTACATCCATCAGAGGCTGAAAGGCTATTTATTTATTTATCCATATCCAGAAAAACTTGACTGGAGGAGAGAGGGATGGAGGGAGAGAGGGGGAGAGGAGGGGGAGAGGAGACGGACAGAAAAAAGGAGTTGGCAGGGAGGGGGGTGAGTTTGTTTACTGTTGATGCCGTGCGACATCGCCTTTTAGACAACTGCTCGCTGTCGCTCTTCTCGTTTGTTCTTCCTCTACCTGCCTCCCCCTCATCCCGCTCTCCCTTTCTCTACCTCCCTTTCTCTCTCTCTGTGCTTCTCCCCAAACACACACCTTTCTTTAGTTTATCCTTATTTTTCTCCTTCTTCCAGACCTTGACACCAGCTGCACATTTCCAACTCAGCAGTTCCACAACCCTCCAGATGACGCAGTGGGATTTCACGCCAGCTAAGAACATACGAGTAATAATAACACTAAACTAAAAAGAGGAAAAAAACAACAACAACAAAAAAAGCAGGGAAATCAGCAAAAAACAAATCCCACAGGCCTCGGTGCAGATAGGGACCTTGACGGAATTAAGGAGACCAGACTATTTCTGATGAGTGGAAGAAATATTATGCAAGAAAGAAAGACCAGGTGAGAATAAGAGGAAGAGCTAAATATACAGAGGCTACTACAGAGAGGCAGATTAAAATAGATGAGATGTGAATGTGAACAGTGAGAGAAAACCCTCAGAGATAATTACACACTCAGTGTGGGTCTTTTCAACACCCCCGTAACAGCAGATCACCCCAATTCCACAGCCACAGAAATGCAAACGCCGAACTCTTTAATAATATTGTTCGATCGCAGCTCTAGAACGTCGGGTTTTCTTTCCAAGCGAGCAGCCGAAGCCTGATGAAATCTGCCTGTGCATCCTGATTCAGGAGATGTGAATTCTACAGGCAAGAGCTCGGACATGGAAACTATTGCTGGCAGTCGGGGCTACATTTTCGTAGACTTTTGTTGCTGCCTACGGAAAATGTTTTCAAATGACATTAAATCCGGGGCTGAGGTGTTAAACCAAACCGATTGTTCGCCTCAAAGCCGGCATTTCCACCCTTTTTGATCTCGGGCCGACTAAAGGCAACCTGGAGGGTCTTTAATTTGCAACACAAAGGGCCACTCTTAATGGGTTCTGTGACCAACACTGGATTAACTTTTGTAACCAGAGCACATGCACTGAAACTAAATGCTAATCAGGATATTTATTTACCCTTTTGTGGTCGATTTGAATTACTGTATCCCTCAAGTTTTTTGTGACCAAGCTTGCTCAGTGAGTGACAGTTTGACATGTCTACTGGCCACACATAATGCACTTTACAAACAGATGTCTTCACTGCATTGTGAGTTTATTGCAGGGATAAGGGATTACAGAGAGAGAAAACAAAAAAAACGGGGGGAGGATTCACCGCAGCCACCAGCCAAAAGCTGGGATTGCATTTATTCATTTGTCTGTTTTCTGTTAGTCTGTGACTTCAGTACCAAGGAGCTTTCAGGAATGAGGTCGAATTGTATTCTTCACTTTTCTATAACACAATTCTGAACGTCATGTTTGAAGAATTCCTCCCAAATGTATTTATTTTACCCGTCACTCTGCACTGGAGGACTAAACATGCTTCTCTCACTGCAGAACATAATGTAACAAAAGACAGATATAGTTGATTCTACGCAGACAAAAACCTGCATTAAAATGTATCTGTCAAACGTTTTTATCTTTTAATTCTCAAGTCTACGACAGGCAAACATGGATGAACTTTGGAGTAAAAAAAAACATCACCCTTCACAAATAAAAACTAAAAATACAGACAGTGGATTAAAAGGTTACCCTGGCAGAGTTACTACTATAAATCAATGGGCTAAAGAAGACCCAGAAGCCACTGAACTGCACGCTGCACAAAATCCAATGTGAACCCAACCGACAGTCCCCCAATTCTTCCCTTCTGCTCTGTTTGTCTGCCCGTTTTTTAAAGCCAGGGCTATTATTAGCAGCCAAGGGGATCGGGTTAAGAAGATGAAGGCTCAAAGAGCATGGAGGGACAGAGAATTTCAACATGAGCATAGTGAGGGGTAAACCCGCAGGAAACAAACAGACCTGCAGACCAGGTTTACAAAGAAGGTGAGCGAGTGGAATCTTGAGAAACTATGTGTGGCAGCATAGCTTGAATCTACCTGGAGCGAAGGTGTCTTCAGATAAATATAGCGATACAGGTTTTATGAGTGCAGTTTAGTTTGAATGACTCATTTATGTCTTTAAATAGAAGAGAATTCAATGAGTGAATACCTGCCCTGAGGCCCAACATTCCCCTAATGAAAGCACATTCGAATCCCTGAGTTCTGCATCAAATCGCACATACTTAAATAAGAATTAGTCCAATTAAACATGCGCCAGTGTTTCGGTCAATCAATGAAAATGTTAAAGAAAGTGAACAAAATGATCCTGAATCTGCTGCCTGATCCAGATTCACACCAGAATATGATGGGTTATTTTCTTATTTATTTTTAAACTGCTTCCTCAAGGACAGACGAACAAGTGGAGACCAAAACATAACCTCTTTGGCAAAGATATTAAGATAATGTTGTGGTGATGCTGCGGACATTGGAAAAACTAGGATGCTAAGAGGGACAGGTAGGGTGGGAAAGGTCAAAGGGGAATCAGGTAATCTTAATAAATGTGTCAGAAATCATTAAACTTTAAAGCAGCAAAGCTTCAATAATATAATACTCCAGAAAATAAGTAAGAGTGTAACATTAGTCCCACCCTGACCCCAATTAAAGTGCCCAAATCTTTCTCTGTCTATGTCGAAACACCATCTTGAAAGTCACAACCGCAACCAAGGACAGTCAAAATCCATATTCATAATAAAAACTGATTCTCCATTTAAACACGTCTCAATTTGAGGATTTTGTGCCGGCTGAGCAATGGCATCACCCTGAAACCCACACAAAAAGAGACCTCATCAGATAACGGCGAAAAAAATCAATAGAAAATGTGGCAGTGAGTGGGAAAGGATCGCACAGTGGAGATGTCAGAGGTTAAGCGAGCAAACTGGAGGCAGATAGTTCAGACTATAAGCCTCGTAATCTGCCTCATAACTGTCATCTGACATCACTGCAGCAGATGCTTCATCTTGGATCCTGCTCTCTTCTAACCTAGTGGGTGGGGGTCTCTCTGTCACACTGTAATGTAATGAAAACAGAAGAGAGGATGGTAGAGAGATGGTCTGGTGCTCCGTGCACAGAGGCAGCGACAGACAGCGGGTGAACAAAGTGATGTTAGGGTGTGTGTACGTGTTAATTTGCAACCAGCTAAGTATGGAGCTTTTAAGTGACACTTAAGCAAATGCACCGTAAAGCAAATATATAATGTGTTGATTTTTACGTTTATGGCCCCAGATGTTTTGCATACATTTGATGGTTTGCCTCGCGTACAGTCGGGACAACCTGCGCAAACGACTGACCTGGTTCTAATTAAGTTGTTAAAGGCGAATGAGGCAGCTAAGAGAGGGCGGTTAAAATCAAAATTGGCTACATGTGCAGTCGGTACAGTACAGAAGCAGAGCTGATGAATAATGTCTCAATATGAGATGTTCACCAACACAACACAGGTTCTTCAAGACTCTGAAATTAAAATGCAAGCTTAATATCTACTAGTGTTGATACGTTTTTCATGAATTTCCATGACAAAGTGTGTGATTGATAATAATTGAGCTTGCGATGAAGTTATGAGGATGAGCCAACTATCCGACCATTTTCTGCTTCTTCAAATCAATTAAGCGATTTCAAAAAGCTCCATTTGACAGATCTAGCAACTCTCTGCACAGACCCTAGTTACTTTCCATGGAAGAGTTACCAGCACTGCTGCAAATACTGCAGGAGCCTCTCCTCCACTATACTGCAAATGATGTGGAGCAAGCTCGTTACAAAACGTCCAAAGTGTTAGGGGGGAGGGAGGGGAGAAGGTTTCATCTTAACAGCTCAGCGAGAGAGAGAGAGACAAACAAAGAATCGCAAAGAGAGGAAAAAAAAATAATGAACCCTAGAGCCAGGGAGAAGGACGAAGAGAGGAGAGTGAAACCCCAAAGGGACGTTCAGGAGATTCAAACTCCTCTCATCAGTGCGTCCGCCTCTGTGCCACGAGATGTAAAGGCAGTCAAAGCAGGAGAGAGGGAGGAAGAGACAGATGAGAAGAGAAGGGGAAGAAGTAGAAGGAAAAAAAGAAAAACGAGGGAGGGTGGTTAAAACATTTAATTGTGTTCTCTCCTCTGGCAGAATGATAACAACTGTCTGACTCGCCTGGAGATGGGAGTGAAGGGCAGAGAGAGGAGAGGGGGGAGAGATGTATGAGGCAACAGGGATGGAAAGGGTTTACTTAACAGATTGGGGGGGCAGAGAGTGTGAGTTCATCTCTGGTGGGAGATAAACTGGGAGATCTTAGAGGGACTAAACAATATTCTACATTACCTGTGGTAGATTAAGCAGAGTGGAAAACCAGCTATCTGACGTTAGTGGGAAGGACTGAGGAAGGAAGTTAAATTGTTTATGATGTGATCTCCAGAGTTTTATGTCAATAAAACCGAAAATATCAGGGGGAAGATATGTTTTCAAGCTAACGTTTGACCAGCCGACAAATTTCACGTAACCTATTGTGCCGTGATGAGAACAGGGGATCAGATTAGCATTTTAAAATCATGCAGGAGATGAAATAATTTGTTGCTACTAAGTTGTGCTCAGAGTTTTCAACTTTTTCAACACGACCATTTCTTCCCCGAGGTGAGACAAATACATCTCTATAATCTTCAGGGGCCCATTTCTGTGGCAGTGCAAAGACTAGAGGAAGCAGCTCAGAGCATTTAGTGATTTCTTGACTTTGACATTTGCTTTTCCCCGTCGAAGTAGAATTTTGATAACAAATACACAGTGAGAAAAGACGAGCGGAGGCTTGCGTTTCATTCAAATAAGGAATGAATGGATTGAAAGTCAAATCTTTGTTTTGGTGTTTTGCTCTGACAATTTCCATCTCAGAACCACATCTGTTTTTTACAACAAACTGCTAGAAATAACCACACACACCTTTTCACTTAACTCGCTGGTTAAAACTTGGTTTTCATTTGTCTATTAAGGACACGACAGATTAATCTGATTCATCATTCCAATGTGTCACTCCCTCATTTCCAATTTTCTTTTTTGGCAAAAGTTATTGGTTTACTCCTTAACTGCATCATGGTGCAAGCTGTTGCTTTAGATTTTAAGATTTGACAAGACGATAAAACATGATATACGGTAGAATTAAACCTCAAATAGTGTTTTGTTTACTTCTAATTTGCTTCTATCTTTCTTAATCAAACCGGTGAAAAAACACTCACATCATCTGCCTCTCGTTGCAGATTTGTGTGTCTGCTGTGCGTTGACGTTGTGTCGCTCTGCACCTTCCACACAACAACATGATTTGTTGAGCGGCTGTCGCCATGCATCACTGTGATTGGCACAGCTGTTTCAGAGAGATGAGCCCAGTGATGTGTGTGTACTCATTAATCAGCTCAGTATTCAGTTCCCATTCACCTTCACCCATCCTTTTTGCACTTTGCACTGCTGCGCCTACAGGTGCACTTACACAAGGTGTGCACAGTGATGCCGGAACAGTCCACGCACCGACTGCTCCGTCCTTCTGCAACTGAGAGAGGGCCCTCAGTGTAAAATGCCTATGGTTCCATAACTTGTTCTTGAAGGTTAGCAACTGACAGATGCAAATCACCAGCCCAGTGAAATAAATTTCAGTGCACGGCGCGCCCCACAGCTCAGTTTGGCAGACTAAAGAGTGACTAAAGAGTGTCAGCATCCCCAGGCAACGCAGGAGGAAGAAATACAGAGATAGAGAGGAGTTAGGAGAAAAAAGAGGGGGAAATGACTGGCAGATTGATAAAAAGACTGTCATCTCTGCTGGGACGTGAATAAATGGATGATGGGGTGGTGGGGACGGATCAGAACGTGGAGCGGGGGAAGTGAGGAAAACAAGTGAGGTGGTTTATGCCAAAGTGAACCTCCTGCCCTGGACGACTGCGAGTGGAGTCTGCCATAAAGAGAAAATACAAAATTGGGAAGAGCAAGAAAGGGAGGGATGAAAAAAACGAAACGAAAAAACGAGTCACGGAAAATAGCAGGATAGGACCCGCTGTCAAACTTGGCCAAAGACGACGGAGACCGATCGCCAGGCCATGTGGATGGGTACCAAGAAAGATCAAAAGGGGTGGAGGGAGAAGAAGAGAGGGATGAAGGGAGAACAAAGAGGCAAAAACCGGACTAAAACGGGCTTAACTGCCGATCAAAAGGAAGGAGGGAGCGAAACGAGGGATGGAGGCAGAGGGGGAGCGAGAGCAGAGACCGAGGGAGCAAAATGGTGTGAAATTGACATGAAAATGAGGGGATGCTTGGGGAGCAGCCAGCTCGATGCAACACCTGAGGTTTGCACGGGTTTAGGTTGGGTTGGCTCTGGACGATAAGATAAGTGGCACCTTATCTGTGGCCGTCAGACAGTAAACAAACCAACTGACATATACAGACAGTTTCTTTTGGCCGGAGGAGACGCAGACGTGGAGAAAAACACTATTACAAGATTGGCAGATAGGTATTTGGGGGCTGTTGTTGGAATGGACTCAGATGGTTATTTGTCTGTGTGGCCATCTGTGTGTTTTGTGCTTATACTGTATGTGTGTGTGTGTGTGTGTGTGTGTGTGAGACCATGCAACAGGGGGGCTTAACTCTGTGCTAAGGGGTGGGGGAGCATCATTGACAGTGATCATGGGGTCCAATTATGAACTAATGGTCCATGCCCATCATACATAAGAGGAGAATTCACATACAGTGTGGTTCAATAGACTGAGACCAGTGGAAACTGTTGGATTATTGCATCAATTTGTATGAAATGCGTCAATGTGTCACATGCTTCATCCCCTCAAGCTGCATCACAGGCTGGAAATGACCCTTTATCCCTAAAAGCCCCAAACTCATTGTGAAAATTGTGGGAATAAAACCCAGATAAAATGGTGCAGTGCACTGGTGTTGGGTGAATCATCTCCATGCTACACTCTCGTTCTGTCTCCACTGAACATTCACTTAGAATTCCAGCTGAGATTTTCATTAAAAACCGCGAAACACGAAATCAAGTAGGTTAGGAAAACAACATGTTCTGTCTTTCAATGAAGAATCAGCATTACAACCTGCAGAGTTGGTCAGTGAGTATGTGTGTTGGTTGTGTTAGGGTTTGCACACATGTGGGAGATGCAGACGTATAATCTGGGAAATTCGATTTAATATTAATTCAATACGACGACTACTACTGCTATGAATAATAATCATTAAATAATATATGTTATAAATAATGGTATCATTACATCAAAGTTAAGCATTGAAATGGTTCCTTTATTCACACATTTCCTTTTAGTGAGAGAAAAGCAGGAAATAACCAATAGATTAGTCAAATAAGTCATTTTTACATTAAATAAATCTGGACGTAACCTATTCTTGGATTACATAGTCGAGGTTTTCTGTGTGCCTATCTGTATCCATGTAAAATATCATTGTGGTTTCCTATTGTATCGCCCTTGGTGCATGTTTTGTGTGTTGTATGCCACACACCATCTCCCACATTGGGTTCTATATACAATCAATGTCTCAGGCAGGCAGGCTGGTCAGCGGGGGGGTATATATATAGTACAGACTTAGTCCTTTGTGAGATGAAAAAGCTTAGAGGATGTAATCAATGAGAGAGTGAGTGTCATAAAAGGAAAGAAAGAAGAGAGAAAAGCTGGTGACTGTTTTTGTATTGCCTCACAATATTGAGGCTTAAAGTGCTGGATTGAGAGAAACTACAGAGATAACGAATAACAAACATAAGTGAATAAAGCTGTAATTTATGTATTAATTAAAAAATTATGAAGTTTCTCTCGATGAAGTGACTTTAAAGATATGAGTGGAAATGGCAACATGGATTTTCCACTCTTCCATCGAGCTTGTGTTTTCACCTGTTTGTTTATTTGTAAGAAGGATTATGCAAAAGAGCAGCGAACCAATCTGCTCCGAGCTTGGTGGAGCGGTGGGGCTTTGAATCTTGGTGTGGATCCAGTCACAGAGGAGGATCCAAGAGCTGTTTTTTCCACTTTCTGTTGCATTTTCATCAGTTCCTCTGGATCTCGATGTGTTTAGAATTGTCATTATTGTTTTTTAGTTTTTTCCTTCAATGAAAATAGCTGTGAAGTATTTGAATCTTAATGGAGTGAAAAGTCGGAATCTACTGATTACACAATTAGACCGTCTGATAAAATATGAAATCCCAAACGCTATAATATCTCCACAAACACACTCACAGATTAATTTGGCCCAGGAGGACAAACAATTACCAAATGTGTAAATATATATGAGAAATACCTAAAAGGAATCTGAATCGTTTAGATTCATATTAAGAAAGGGATCAACCTCATGAAGCAGCATCATTACTTTGGCGGTGAGTCAGGGGCAGAGATTGGATTTTTATACTCTGGTTGCTCGGCTGTGATGGTGTGAGATCCAGTCGGTCATCTGCAGCCATAAATGTTAATTAACAATCTTAGCTGCTGGACATTATTTCCTGCGATAGCCAAAAGGGAGGACCCATAAAAATAGGGTGCATGTGCATGCAAGTATGTCACATGTGTGTATATATATATGTCCTTATATATGAGGTTGTGTATGTGTGTGTCCACTGCGTCTTGTTTGACAAGGTGTGAACGTCTGCGTGGTCCAAGGACACGCGGTGATGAAAACTGTCCCAAAGGCTCCTCTGTCCTCTCCTAATACGTCTAATAAGCCGTCAGCACAAACCATAACTAGCTAGTCACACCGCGACAACATAATAAAGCTGTACAGGGACAAAGTCAGGTAAAAGTCACACCGTGGCCACATATTACAGGAGCACACACACACACACACACACACACACACACACACACACACACAGACACACACACACACACACTAGGTCGGGTGAATTACACTCCGACATCACAAAGAGCAATAAAAGACGTGGGAAAAGTAAAAACGACACTGTGGACTCGTATTACAGCTCAGTGTGGTCGGTGTAAGTCGAAGGTCAGGCTCTGTAACAAGGTAACACTATGACCTCACAGCACGGCTATAAAACAACCACATTAAGGCGAGTCATTGTGTGATGTCATGGTTTGAAGACCGCAGTGAGTCAGAAGAATCGCAACGACGCCGTAAAAATCACTCTACATTTCATAGCCGGGTATCAGGCGGCCAAAGTAAAGTCTCCATCACTTACAGTTCATTTCTGCACTGAAAAGGTGTTTAGCGATGCTTCAGTGCTTCAGACTCAGACCTGACCAGAGGTGACTGGATAAAGGCAGATTTTCAGATCATAAAGAGAAAGAGTTGGCCCCAGTTGGCTCCGTAAAATAACCACAGAGTGTTTTTAAAGATGGCTGACATGACAGCTCCCAAAAAGTCAGAGCGTGGACTTTGGATCAAAATGTACAAGATGCCAGAGTTCGTATCTGTGATATTTGAGCTTTATTAAAAAATGATGTTATTTTTAAAAACCCTGGTCCTGTTTGGTGAATCTGGCTTATTAATGAAGATGGAACCCAAACCACCAACCCACCAGTGTCTGTGGAAAACCCAGCTAATGGAGACGAGCCATAACTCTCTCTTTCCATCTCACTGTCGACGCTTCTCATCCTCCCCTCTCCCTTTCTCCCTCATGCATCATCAATCAATCCGTTTATCCCTTCTTCCCCATCCACCAGCTCCCCCCTTATCTTTCCAAATGTACTGTAGGACGCCACCATTTCAGGCCAGGGTAGTATTCCTGACCATGAAGATGTTTTACAGCACCCCCCACTGCCAACACCCTCCCTCACTCTTGAACCTCACCTTCCCTAAACAGATAGGAGAAAAGCCCCCGTGTTGGAGTCACGGTTCAGTGGTTTCTAATTATGTGTTCACTGTAGGAGGCTGGTCAGAATATTTCATATGGACCCGGGAGACTGCGAGAGATAAAAGAGACGGGGAGGGGAGGGAAAAGATAGAGAGGCGTGAGAGAGAGACAGAGGGAGATGGAGAGAGGAAAGAGAAAAGCAACACGTGCTGCAGAGTGCATAAATACAGCGGATTTATTGTTTGTGTTGTCCAGGGATGACATTAGACAACCATAAGGCGGGGAGTCAGTGGAAGAGTGGGAGAAAGGGCAGGCAGGAAAATGTCAGGGTTTGTAAGAATCTTAATCTACGATATATTTAAATGCAGGTCTTCAATCAAAAGGGCGGCATGATGGTGCCGTGTGTGGGTCGCCCAGGGTGTTTCTGTGCATCTGTGGCTGTTCTTCAGGTATGCAGACTTCCTGCCACTGTTCAAAGACATGCAGCTTGGTTAATTGGCACCTTATAGTGTCCATAGGTTGAATGGGAGCCTGGGACCAAAAACAGTGGTTTCTATCTATAGTTCTTTAAGCTCTCTAACCTCTATGGCAGTTGATGAGCTGTCCAGGGAGAATCCCACCACTTGCCCAACGTCTGCAGGGATTGTTATATTCCTACAGGATGAATGGATTCTAAAAAGAGATTGAATATTTGCGGTGCTCTCAAAACACATGTTTTTCCACAACAGCGTGGGCGATGGCTGAGAGTTTAGTTCCGCATCCGATACACTTGTGCTACCTTGAGGGGATGTATCACGAGCCAGTAAAGCGATAAAAACACTTTAAATCACACGTGTTGCTCATTAACGCTTTCCTGCATCTCCTCCAATGGCTCGCATCCCACAGGATAAACAAATGCCTCCCGGCGTTAAATGAATGCTATCTGGAAATGAGTGTAAAAGTAAAACTGACTGAGTATTTGGAAAAGCAGCACTGCACATCTTTAAAGTCCAATTACATTCCGAGCATAAAGTGTATTATCTGTTTGCAAACAATTTTTTTTTGAAGCATTGGATGGTGCAACACCGATAATGATAGCGTCGTCCATTTTGAACTTTTAGCCTCTCCCTTCCCTCAATGGACAAGATGGCTTCCTGTTGATCAGCACGACAAATCTACAAAATAAAGGTTCGCCCGAATTGGACTCACTGCACTGATTCTATTGCACATGATTTATTTTACCGTGTTAAATGCTGGTGTGACCACGCATTAAATCTTAATTGGTCTTGGCAATCTAGACCAAATACCATGAAGAAATCCACATGAACATTCAAAAACCTACACAACTGCATACATTAGCCCTGCACAACCCCTGAAGCGTCTTCACCGCACAATAAAAAAGGTTAAAACGTCCACAGACGATGGCTTTTAGTGATTAAACAATAATTAGAAAGGACTCCTTGACCTTGCACATTCAGCCTCGGGAAGACACGCACAGATCGGCTCTTCTCAGAGCTCTTAAATGACTGGTGTCATTAATGTTGGTGTGCGGTTGCCAGCTGTAATATTTCCTGTGGTCATTAGACCATCTGGTGGCCTGACTCGAATCTCTATCCGTCTCTCTCTTCTGCTGCAGCTGCCTGTTTGCCTACATGTACGACTCAGTCCACGTCTTACGCTCTCCCTTCAACACATCCCTCAGTGGTGTTTCTCCATCTCTACCTCTCTCAGCTGCACCTTCCCTCTTGGATTTACACGACATGTGCGTCATACTGATTCTTTCAAATTATTTTTACTCTCACACTTATCCTTTCAAACCCCATCCATGCCTCTTGCCCCTGGCCACTTCACCCTAGTCTCTGTAATGGCAACCCGCTGATGTATGCAGCCGCTTCTCCACTTCAATATGTTAATTTAAGAGATCTTTTGTCTCATCTATGCAGGAGGGGTCAACATCCCTCGAAATTATAACTTCATCATTGCTGTAATTGCGACGTCTTGGCATATATAACCGCACTGGTTCAACTAACACTTCTAAGATGTATTTGCATAAAGCTTTTTCTCTAAACTTTTCAATTAGACTGGATAAATGTAAATTTAACAGAAATGTACATTTTTGTACTAAGCCCAAAAACACTTACAGATATAACAGCCATGGTATTTTTCTCGTGAAGTGACCTCCAATAGATTAGCATAATGAGTTACACCTACGTCATCATTTACAATGTAAAACATGATGGTTTGCATTGACAGAAAACATCAATATGGAGTTAGAAGAAGATTAATAAGGCAGTATTAACACTTCCCTCATGTCTCCGCTGACGACTAAAGCTATAGTATCATCAAAAATACATAAACACACTGATGTGATCCGTTATAATGGAGCAGTCTCATTTAATGCACAGTTCCATGAGTAAGGGGCTCCATTAACTCATGTGCAAACATCGATTCAAAAGGCAGTATCAGCCATATGTTAGTAACATGACAGGCGAGTCTTTAGCAATCCACACACCCACCCACAATCTGTGTGAATATACACAATCTCACAGAAATGCCTGTTATCGCTCTGCCTCAATCCCTGAATTGCTCTCTTTGCTTTTTATGTTACAATGGATCAATAAACCTTGAGGAATTTTAACTCTCTTCCAGCAGCACATTGAAAAAGCTTGACGTGCCAAATGCAATCTGAAATTCACCTTAACATGGACACCGAGTTACTGAACACATACACATTTAGGATTTTCACAATCTGTAAATTAAATTCTGCTCTTCTATCTACCTGTAATCCACACATGAAGCTAAGATATGTTATCACACATGGCAATTTAATATGTAATCTAAATATTACATATTACTCTGCATAAAGAAATAGAATTGTTAAATAAATGATTATGATACAAAAAAAGATTCCATTTTCTTTTTCAAATTGATTGCTTCTCACATTTGTGGTCTCGAGATTAACGGTGATGAAGGTTTAACTAAAGAATGAAGCGTTTATTTCAATATCAGTGTCAGTGCTTTGAAATGTCTTTGACCATCTTCACAATACTATAATCGAAGAGCTCTTATGCTCACTATTGATGTGAGAGTCAAAAGAACAGACAATAACTATAATAAAAGAAATCCTACTCAGGCGAGTGCTTTCACAATGTGGACCCTTCTCTATGATTGAGGCGGCAGATTGCTCTGGTTCTCGTGTCGATCAAAAATAGAAAAAGAAAATGACTGACCCATTACCAGAGAAAGATCGTACACGTTTGTCTTTGCAGCACTGTGTTGGGAAGTTCTTCCCTTTAGCTTTTATCACTTAAATCTTTAGCAGAGAAGAGTGGGTCCGTGCTCCATTCACCTCTGAGACAGCAGTGACAATCACATCTGTCTGTTATTGTCAGGTTCAAATACAACACGAGTGGCCTTTTTGTATTTTCTTTTTCTACCAGGAGGGCTGAGAAAGAGGCAGTCACTGAGTCCAATAGAAATCAATGGATACTTCAAAGCCACCAGATTAATGTTCTTACAAATTGGCTTTATAAATAATAAATTAGTTTAAAAATCATAGATTAAATTTGATCTAAAATGACCAGATGTGTTGTATTCCATTGCAGTGCACATTCAATCAAAAACAGTGTAAATGAAAAATGATATTTCAACTGGAGTAAACAAAGTTCTCTCACAAGACACTGCGGCTTCTGTGAAGTCTATTTCTGCTCAATAAAAGTCATCAGTGAAGCCGGTCATGCCACAATTTAATGACTTGAACCAAATTTATTTGATTCATGTGAAAGTCAACTGAGCACAATTTATTTTTTTTGGCAGTGTCCTTTGTGTTCAAGGGTTTTAAGATATCAACAAAGGGAACGCTCTGTGTTAAGAAAATACATAAATATGCAGGTGTTTTTTTAGTAAAATCGCTCAGTGCCATGAAAGTATCCAAGTTTGGTATTTTTTGCCTTTAATATTTTACTTTCGACCGAATTCTTATAATCAAAACTGAGTTGCACATTATCACCAGACTTTCAATGTTCAATTTATCATTTCAACAATAAAAAAAGACATGTCATCTGCCCTTGGAGGCATATTTACTGTCTTGAATATTCATAGGGTATTATTCTTTCCTTTTCTTTTGCCTCGCAACTCTACACCTCCAAGAAGACAATTCGCAGACCTTGTTCTATTCCAGGACACTGCATAATAAAACTGTCATTGCCTCATGGCAGAGAGTGCACTGCTTTTGAAGGGAATTGGAGGAGCTGATTTGATTGGCCACTGACTGATGCCAGCCTCCCACACACACACACACACACACTGATCATATTGTTCTCTTAAATACTCAAGTGTGTGATGTACAGATCCCCATTTCTCCCATGTAGACCTTGTTCTTTTCAAATTAGATTAGGGGAATTGTGGGGATTCAAGGACCATGTATCGTTCAGTCTATTGTGTCGATGGAAATCTATTTAAAAACCTGGTTTACATATTGTAGAACAAATCAAAAGACCATCCCACTCCATGTTGATGAAGGGAAGCTGAGAGCAAGAACAGGCATTTGCATTGAAAATGAGACGGGGCTCTTCTCCTCTTCCTTGACCACTAAGCCGCCATAAGTTGGGGTTTTCTACGTTGAGAAGCCGTGACACAAAATCCAGTTTAGAAGTTTAACTTCGAGAGCGATGTTGAGTCAGAGCTCCACAGCATCTCGGGGTCCAATGTAAGCACAGTCTGTGAATGCTGCTGCGGGCGGGCGGGGGGGGACTTCAGAGCCGGTGTATGTTTCTGGAGGTAAAGTGTGCGCTCCGTTGTGGAAATCCTATTCCTAATGGAGGTTTCACAGCCCCATGAGATCCCTTATGCCAGTCTTCTGAACACAAAGCCTTCTAAAAGCCTCCTGCACATGAAAAACAATTGGAGGAGTCAAGTACAGCCCAGAGAACAGTGTTCTTGTCCCGGTAATATTCATAATTCCCCCCTGACACAGGTTTTCTGTTGTTTATGTGTGTGTGAGAGTATATACATTACGTTTAAGCAGCACTACCACGTACTGTACATCAAAGGGTAATTGCTGGAGCCCTGGGTGCTGCCCAATATGAACGATGTCAACCAACTGGGAGCAGTAAGGCAGTATGTGCTGAAGAGTGAACTTGTTATCTCTGCTGATTTCAAAGGTCTGTTCTCTTTCCTGCTGCAAGTTTGACCCATTTCTTCTGGGGCAGCTATTTTTATATATTTTCTTTCTTTTTGCTATTGCTTATTATACAAATTACAAAATTAACTGAAAATGGCAGTATTCATCTGAGGGCGCTTTCACACCTCCCTTGTTTGGTCTGCACCCTTTTCAGTTTAGTCTGAAGCATAATAACAGGTGAGAGGTGCCGTGAGCCACAGTCTGGACCAGTGGGCCAAATCCAAACAAAAGAGGTGGTCTTGTCTCCGATGAAACAGTTTAGAGAAGGTAGAGACAGCATCAAACCATAGAAGAAGAAATTGAAGTGGATGTGGTTTGCTCATAGTCTTCAACTCTGACGATATTTGAATGGCATGACGTGATAGCAATACCATAGTGAAATTACAGTGGCAACAGAATAAACCAATTCAATCCCTTTTTCCATTTGAACAGATTACGAGACACTACGAGACTCGCCCTGAGATCGATTTGTCTCGTAGTGAATCTGAAGCTGTCGTCCTTTGTTGTGACCAGGGATCGTGAGTTAGACGATGGAGACGGAACATTGTCGAGTAGGAATGATGTGGTGATAATTTCAAGATTTGAAATTCATGCTTAGTCAATTAAACTGCTGCCCATAAGCCCTCACTCACAGCCATTTATCAGTGAAATGAAGCCGCAGCAAGAGCCACTCAGGAAGTCTGACTCAGCAGAAAGATTGTTCGTATGCTGTGGTATCGAGACTATAGCACAGAAGAGTTTGGATTCTTTTCAAACTAATCAACACCCCTCCGGCCGGTCAGAGCAGGATGCATGCCAAGGCCTTGGTTCTATTTAGGAAAACATCCCTGAGAGGATAAACACAACTTCACTGTGACTGTGATGCAAGGAGTTGCAGCCATGTACCAGTTTGTATGATCAAAGTATTCACAATTGCAACAAATCATGTGACAGCAGCGCAAAACACACAACATCACAGATATACAGATCAGAAGCCTCAGCTGGGTTGACATCAAACATCAGAATGGAGGGGGGTGGGAGGGGGGGGTGGAAGAAATTATCTTTTTTGATTTGACCATGGCGTGATTGTTGGGAGCCAGATGGGCTGATGGGAGTATTTCCAAAACAACTGATCTCCTGGGATTTTAACACACCACAGTCTCTAGAGTCTAAAGGGGAAAAATAACATCAATGGACAGTAAGGGAACAGCACCTTCAGATATCCAGCCTTTTCAAATTGTCATCAGCAGAAAACCTTGAGGTGGACGGGCTACAATGGGAAAAGGCCACAGCAGCTTCCACGCCATTCAGCCGAGAGCCGAGGTCTGAGGGCTGCAGTGAGCACAGGTTCACCAGAAGTGGGCAGCTGGGGACTGAAAAAACAAACAGCCCTGGTCTATTGAATTTCAGTTTCTGCTGAGATTGCAGATGGCAGGGTCAGACTTTACCATCAGCTTCCTGTATTAACACTCCAGGCTGGTGGTGGTGGTGGTGGTGGTGTGGTGAGGGGAATGTGTGTTTGGACCACTTTAGGTCCCTTAATACTGATCAATCATTTGAATGCCACAGCCTATGAATATTTCTGCTGACCGTGTGCGTCCCTTTAGAGTAGGGGTGTCCAAACTTTTTGTCCGGAGGGCCACATACAGAAAAAAATACCAAGGACTGGGCCACTCACGCCGCCACGCCCCCCTGCCCTGGAGTGGACTGTTGATAGTCGCGTCGCTCAGGGTGGGGGGGCGTGGCGGCGTGGCGTTCTGAGGGACAGCTAGCAAGTCAGCAAAGCAATTCACCGCCAGACCACTAGGTGGAGTAACGTTTTGTGTCGAAGACAACCTTAGAGACACCTTCTTTGTCGACTGTTTATTACTTTTTCTGAAGGACAAATTTGTCCCTGATCATTCTTCACAGCTTCGTATACTCGTCGACCTGCAAACCGACGTCAGCCGAGATCTCCTTCCAGGAATTGCAGGTCATCTGCGCATCCTTGTATTTAGTCAGTGACGGGTTATACAAGTGGTCATACTTTCAGATCTCTTCTGCCATTTGGTCCATATCTGTTCTTCTAAATCTTTCTTGGTTTCTGCCGGTATTATGGTGCATGAAACCGGAAATATGATTCTGGAAAGAATGTAGTTAGCGGACCAATCACAGCCTTGCGGGCTGCGTGAGGCTTGCGTAGCTTTGTCGTATAGTTACAAAAATTGGTGAACGCACGCAAGCACGAAAGAAGGGGCACGCAAGCATGCAAGTGGCTCTTGCGTGCCCCTTCTTGCGTGTCTCTGAAAACGCAGAAGCATGCACCGGCCTCTCTCCTGTCGACGAAACCTGGCCCCATAAAGCAAAACAAAGTGCTTTAAGTAAGTGCCATTTGAGAGCTACTAAATTTTGAGTTTTGATTTTTTTTTTTTTATACATTTTATTTTTATACATTGATGCGGGCCAATTAAAAATGGATGGCGGGCCGCAGTTGACCCGCGGGCCGTAGTTTGGACACCCCTGCTTTAGAGCCACAATTTACCATCAACTCATGGCTACTTCCAACATGATGAGGCACCAGGTCACAAACCAGTATGGTACAATGGGAGATTTGCAGGGATTCTGTGATGTAATCATGTCGACGTGGCACGAATCATGGGGGCTGTTATGAAGAAAGGAGGTTCTACCCACTTTAAATTATGCCGTCTCTAATAAAGTGTATCTATCACTCATATACTCATTTTTCAATTTCTGCTGAAGGATCTCTGTGGAAGCAATCAACTTGGACCCACCAATTATAGCCTGAGCAGGTGGAAATGTATACAGCTAGGTCCTAATTCACTGTATTGGGGGATTTAAGTGGGAAAATTTGACAGAAAAACCCGCCATGTAACCGTAACCCGACTTCCTGACACACCCACAGACTCACACACCCACAGACTCTCACACACACACACACACACAGACACACAAACACGTAGC
The DNA here is from genome assembly GCF_963576545.1 of Limanda limanda. NCBI lineage: Eukaryota > Metazoa > Chordata > Actinopteri > Pleuronectiformes > Pleuronectidae > Limanda > Limanda limanda. The sequence goes on from NC_083636.1 coordinate 6,570,939, forward strand.
ATATGCTGTGTAACTACCATCTAAAAAGAGGCTTTCCAGTCTTGACAACTCAATTTTCTGATTATTATAACATAATCATGGCAGTTAATAGGCATTCTCATATTTCATTTAGGTTTTTATGGAAAAAAAATGCTAGTTTGAGGCCATATTACTTCTAAGTAGGCAATTAAAACAAATTGCTCCAAGTAACAGAGAAATATGGCCGCTTAAGATAAGTTCCATATGGACGTTTTTTCCTACATTTCTGTGTTTTTGAGCTACCAGTCAATGGATTAATGCCACAGTGGAAGGTCGTGAATTATATCACAGACGCACACATTTAAATGGAAATGCCAGGGAGATACACTCATGCGAGGGCACGGTCGTATATTCTGTGACAAAACTGTCATTACAACAGAATTGTGCGTGTGCATACATGTGGGAGCAGATGCTAACACACACGCTCACGCTTTCACACATACACAGCGCAACTCGTCAAGTTGAGCATAACCGAAGGGCCTGAATTTGGATTTCACACTTGAGCTAAACCTCCTTAACTATCCTCAACAATATGGACGCCTCAAGCAATGTCAGCTCCCCCCCCACTGCCACTACAAACATTCACTCTTTCTTTACAGATAATGTTCTCCCTCTGGTTTAAAACCTCATTAAAGAACATTGTTTTTGATGGTGGAAAGTCGGCAGATTATTTTAATGTGTTTCATGTATCTGCTTAAATGGACTGAGACGGGATACTACATGTTTTGTTGTTACAAGCTGTGTTCAGTTCCACCGCGTTACGAGTGCGGACCGACAGCCTCAATGGATCTTTTGTAGGCAGGAACACTATTTAACAGTGGTGGCTTTGTAACCGCAGCCAAACAGCGTAAGGTGCATCATATGTGTATAAATAATGAAATAAGAAGAGGGTAAATGTAGCATGGCTTCCGATCATAAAGTGGTTCCACGTCTAAATATTACGAAACAAGAAAACCATGGAATGTAAATAAAACAGGCAGAGACTTCGAACGAGACATCAAGTCTACAAGTGGATGCAACATTGTTGGCTTACACGTTGCTCTTGCTTTCTTTCTCTTTGCCTTGCTTGCATGAGCTCCCATGCAATCCGACACTTCCCAGAGTCTGAGAGACAGAATATGTGGGACCATATAATGTCCATGACCAATAATGCATCAGGAATGTGTTGCGAGGAAATCGAGGAATTTGTCATGGGGAGGGAAAAGCTGGACGCGCGGCAGGAAATTGAGCGACTGTTCAACATGCCTTCACAGTGAAATCTAATCTACTTCTAAAGCATGCACGCGCATTCACATGCAGGCTTTCACTTTCTGGCTCTGTCCCTGATTCTCAAACACTTATACGGACTCTACTTACAAATTGTGTAATCAGAGAAATGCCAAATTACTGGGCAATCAGAAGTGAGCGGATTTATTTAATTCAATTGTCGGCCAGAATAAAAAGTCACATTTGAACAGAAACAGTCTAATTTAGCTAAAAATGCTCAACTCCATCATATGTGTATAATAGGAAAATAGCATGTCGTCAACATGTAGGTGAGACAATACAGGGAAAAAACATTTTATGCAGTAGTTTATTTTAAAACCCTTTGTCTATTTCCATCTGTAGATTTAAATTAAAATACATATGTTTAAAAGTATTTCTTTCCAAATTAACTAACTTTCTGAGCCCCAGGACTCGCACACAAACTTTCCAGTTGTATTCCTACATCCTCTTTCAAGTTACTGTTTGTTCATGTATCATTCATAGATTGAATTATAGAATATTTTCTCCCTAAAAACATCAAAAGAGATTTTATTTTTTTCGCGGCTGATGAATATCCTATTTATAGAGTAAATAAATTATAGAGTAGTGTTTGTCTCTAATGTGTCAACAAAATGAAACAAGAATTAAGAACCTGGCTTTATCCAATCGGCTAATCAGCACATATTTAAATAGATAAACCCTTAATGTCTTAAGGCACGTAATCAACTGGTGATTTCTATAACCCTGTTCACCTGTAGCGTCCTGTCTAACACTGAGGTGGATGGGACCAGTTCCGGTTGCGCCCATCAGCACTGGCAGCACTGCAGGGGGCTGTTGAGAGCAATGAGAGCCACAGATGGAGCATGTAAAGGTTGCATCTGGAGGGAGATGTGGCAGAAGGCAAGCATGGCTGCAGCCTCTGGGCTTTCTGGTCTCTGGTTCCATTGGTTTTCAAATGAGTCGTCTCCAGGAAAAAGGAAAAAGAAGAGATAATGGATGCAGCAGTGGCAGAAATCACCTTAAGGGTCTTGGGTGTGATGTTGAATTGTTTTATGTAGTGAAGTTAAAGGAAATATGGTAAATTGAGGTATCGGACGATGTGTCAAGAACTTTATGTTGCTCATATGTCAGGATCGGGCTATTAAGGCTGGTTTTATAAGTACCGGATCAAACAATAAGCGGGAAATAAGCAGATGGAATCCAATCAACAATCTGTGATGGAGCCATAAATAAGCACCAACAACAAGATGGCAAGATCCGACGCCGCGCTGAAAAAAGCTGCATGACAACAGGAACACGATGGCAGGAAGTAGCGGGGTGACAGTGATGCCCACAAAATGACAAGGGAAATAAAAAACAAATTAAAATACCTATCCCTAATGAGCGGGATCGCAGAGAAACAGATGGTGTGTTCAGCTGGTGTTTGGAGCGAGGGTTTTATCCACCCGGCATCGATTTGTTGGCCGTAGATCTGTGGCGCTTCAGGCAGCCAGTTTACATGCTCTGACCGGCTCGGTTTTTGCCAGGACTGCTTCCATATTTACAACGTTGGGCTTCTGGAGACGGGGCGATGCGAACGAGTGTCGACGCTCGTACACGCCGACCTCTTCGTGATTTTATAGGAGCCATTCCAATTCCAGAAACCATTCCAATCTCTATTTCTGGAACAGGATGTAAGGTTTAAGTTATGTAAAAGACTCCAATCACACAGATTCTAATTAAATTCAAACTGCGACAATGAACGGACATAAGACACACACACGCTCAGGGTGGCAAGTAAATACACAGTGTAATACAACATATGGTAGATGCAATTAAAGAAAAAGAAAACACACACACACACACACACACACACACACACACACACACACACACACACACACACACACACACACACACACACACACACACACACACACACACACACACACACACACACACACACACACACACACACACACACACACACACACACACACACACACACACACACACACACAAATGGAACCTGAAGTCATTTACAGTGTGGGAGGTTATTCTCCATTTTTTTTTTCAATCCCTCCTGATAAGGGGCTATTTTCTGCTCTGGCTCCATGTCAAAGATAAGTCGGCGTTATCTCTCTCGCTCTATCTCATGCACAAACAACAAACACACACACAAACACACACACAGAGACAGACAGATATACACACAGAAATGGAGAGCAGTCACATTCAACCTGGGGGGAAAATCCTGGGAAAAGAATGATATCCTAACCCTGACAGACCAGCGGGTGACTCTCTCTCTCTCAATGTGCCTCTGTCATTATGTGTCACTGCATGTGACTCCACTGTGAACACATGTGTCTGCGTGAACAGCAGCGGTTGTGTAGAAGTGTTTGTTGACAGTGACATGTGCTGTGTTTGTATGTTGTCACCGCATTTAGTGCACGCATGTGCTGTATTTTTGTGTGTGTGTGTCTGATAGATACGTCTCCTTAGCCACAGGTGCAGAGAGATGCTGACACGGCTTACAGAGAGACACAGTGCAGGGGAATGAGTTTATTTATCGGTCTCTGTCTAGTTCTCTCTCTCACACACACACACACAAATGCAGGAACTCAGAAAGACAAACATAAATGCCACAGTGCTACACAGACACACAAACACTTGTATGGAGACGAACATACCTGCACACACACAAGATTCCTGCACACAACGACACACATCTGGGATGAGTACGGGACCTCAGGCACCTTGCCAAGGTAAATAGAGGAAATTGCCAGCCTTGACATTTTTGGGTGCCGAGCGAAGCTTCTCAAGGTGACAGCTTTCGCTGGGTGTTAGTGGGAGATGAGGATTGGTGCCGCCTCACAATCAACGCCCTGTCAATTGGTGTCTGTGTGCAAGTGTGTGTGTGTGTGTGTGTGTGTGTGTGCAGGAACATGCATGTGTGATAGTTCACTATGTGTTTATGTGAGTGTTTGCAATAGTGTCAGACACTGTCCTGTGGTTGCATCTGTTAACATATGTTGTTCCATGTATGGTTTTCTCTACAGACTAAAAAGTTACTTTGTGTGCTTCGTTAACTACAACAGCTTGTTACATATAAAAAAAAAAGTGTTTTGTTTAATATGATGTGCTTGAGGAGAGTTCATAATTACAAGTGATAACGGGATTTGGTGCCATGAAGGAATGATTTGTAAGAGCAAAATAAGTTCCAGGATCGAGCAACGGCAGAATTACGAATGCAACTGATGTGTTTATGATGCAAGACAAATTAACTTTTCAATGAAATTAACATTTCAGAGAGCGGTGAGGCCTTCCATCTTCAAAGATGCACACTCCCCGACTCAAGAGAGTTAGGGCATTCGATTGGATTTTATTTTCCAGGTTAGCTCACGAATTTGACCCCTGTGCGTCTAAACGATCGGCACGTACCCGCTCTCATTCAGAGTTCTCCCCGGTTTCTGGAGGCTAAGCTGCTGAGGTGGGAATAGGCATTTTACTTCATTACATTATTCATAAACAACACAATGCAGGTTGTTGTTTTTCACACTAAACTCAAGACACTGATGAAGTTTGTGCCCTGAGCTGAACTAAGACGTTGCTGCAAAAATAACACTGAAACTAGACTTGAATATATCGAATATGATTGATTTGAAATGCAATTTTCTCTGCCTACCATAACAATCTAACAGCGTATATGTATTTGTAGACAGACAACAAGAGTCAGCTGACTGAGGTGTGGCACCAAGTCGATGCCTAACTCATCATTATTTTCTCTGATATTCACCATTTTGCAGAAGTCAGTATTTTTGAGCTCATCATCATCTGTGACAAACGTAATTTTTGGCCGTTTCGTTGATTTTCTTTGTTTCATTTCTGCCGTAAAGATGCCAGGAGATGCTAAGAACTAATTTTCCCTCATGATTTAATTTTTTTGCTGGTAGCAGAACATGTTGCAGCAGAAACTCCTGCAGGTTAAACTGAACTAACCAAACACTTGCTAGCCGAGCAACATCAACCTCCATTCAAAGAAGGAATATATATTGTAATGAATGAATATTTAATCCTTTAGTCCTGAAATATAAGTGAATATACACTTTTTAGAGCTAAGGTGTTGAAGTGTTATATTTTCTTTTGTTAGGGTGTGTATAGAATCCTCTCTTTCCAAAGCAATGGAGAAATCTCATCATAGACTGATTACAGCTCAGCCCTTCTTTGTCCCCATTCAGTAGTTCTCTCTTTAATCAACTCCAATACAGTAATAATGTGTATTTCTCTGTAAGTGGCATGTGGATGTGACTATCTCATTATGTCTTTCAACAACACGGGGGAACATAAACTGGTTATGTAAATAACCCCCCACTCCATTCACGACAACACCGCTCCTGTGCACAAGTGTTTATGACCCAGTGTGCATGATGCTTCTTCCTGTCACCTTGACTCCCTTTGTGTGAAGCTGAATACATTACGGATAAAAAACAAGTTTCTGTATGGATGTGAGCGAATGAAGATATGAAAGGTCAAACATTTTACATTAATGTGCAGACACAAACACTAGAATAACAGTTAACATGGTTATCACTGCAGTATCCCCCACCCCCAACCCCACCCCTGATAACTCACCTATACATCTTCCAGTGACGACCAGTGCAAACCACCGGCCTCACATTCCCCGACAGCCTTCGACCCACAGCTGCTCCTATCAGATCCAGTTGTCAGGTTCAATAAGAGAGCCAATCACTTCAGTTAATCAGGGCCTCTACCCGAGGTTTAGCATCCGGCTGTGATGCTGGCGTGTAGCTGTTGAGTTTGCCGTTTCAATTTAGTTGTATGCGATGCGTTCAATCCATCCACCTACATCTCTCATTCATTCTGTTTGTGTCCTCAACTTTAATACTCCTGAGGCTTTTACAGCAACACCAGCTGGGATGAAACGTACAATGTGTAACTTCTACCATTAAGTGGTCTCTCAATCAAAATGATGACAAAAGACCTAAATCTATGACGTTGAGAAGTTGCGTGGGATTGTGGGAGTTGTCTTCTCTAACGTTGCTGATGAGAATCTACCTGACGTTACTCATGTGAACAAATCGTGTTCACGGATCAGGTAATGTAGTAAAGTCGTAATCACGTTACGCAGCCAACGGCAATGAACAAGCGTGAACCATTAAGAGTGACTAATGCAAACAGTGGAAGGAGGAATCAGCCGACTGGCTAACTGGCTGGCGGCTGGTTGTTCCTTCGCCATATGTTCTTTGCCCAAGAAGGTACAGCAGAGATGGACATAGTTCTAAATTGGTGGATTCTTCTTTTCAGACATTTTAAAAGAGGAAAAGTACATTTTATATTTTCAATTTGCTGCTTGAACACTGGACGCCTAAAAGCCTTTTGACCACAGGCACATTCAGCAAATCCTAATTCTGTTATCCTTATAAATAGAAGCTTAAAATGATAAATAGAGGAAAACATCTTAATCTAATTAGAACAAAACACTCAAGTGCTGTCCCTGAGGTGTCGGGTTTTACATTGTTAGCCACAGCACCTGCCGAGATAACCATTACAGTCCGGTGAACACAGACTTTTCAGATCGTCGCTGATACTTTCTAACATTACTAAACCCGACTTAAATCTGCATCACAACATATTTTTTGAGGTATCTCTGGTTTTCCAGCTGTTAGGCACTTAGCCATTATTTACACACAGCTAATCCCCCGGTGGACGTCCGTGATGGAGCGAGGCGCGGTTGCTAGGCAATTTGTGATGCGACTGCAAAGTTTCTATTAGCCGGGCGCAGAGGGAATGACGGTTCTGTATAATATATTAAGACAGAAGTGAGACTACAAACCACTGCAGTACCGGGGTCAGGGTCACTTGTGTCGGGATCATCATTTCTCTCTGGGTTTTTACATTTTTTTTCCTGTCCTGTCTATTGACCCCTTCCTTATTTTTCTTCTTGCTTAATCCCCAGACAAGGTAACCAGCTCCTGCACCCCCCCCCCACCTTCCCTCCACACAATGTTTCTTTGATTCACCCTAAATTCTTTCCCCCCCATTTCCCCTTTTTCTTTCCAGCTCCCTTCTCCCCGTCTCTTTCGGGCCTATCCCCCCCACCCCCCCCACCCCCTCGTCCCTGCCCATGTAGTCCCTCTCCCCTCCCTCACTCGGCAGTAGCTACCCAATAAAGGATGTTGTTAATATCATTAGGCAGACTTCCTCTCCGGCCCAGCGCCCGGCCCACTCCCTTTCAGCCATAATCAAGCGTGCACACCAACTATCAAAGGAGACATTGCTAATAAACTACCACAGTGAAGCGGAGAAAAAAAAAAAAAAGAAACACACACACTCCTGCATTACTGTTGGCTTCGCACGGTGAAATAAATGCGTTTGCGTGCATGTTGAATCCGATGGCACGGGTGGGGTGGCAGGGAATGGCAGTGGGGGTGCGCGTAACCCAGACAACGCTAATAAAGTATACTCCAAGGGCCAGCACAGTCTAATGCAAATCCGCCACTTAAGTATAGTAAATTAATTGGGGTTGAGGGACATGTACACAAGCGGACGTTGCTAATAAAGTGAGCTCTGGGAGGAGGCAAATACCGTCAGTTTAGTGGGTTTAAAATGGGGAAAAGCAGAGGGTTAGGGGGGGTTAAGGGGGGGCAAGTGTGGCTTCTTGTTGCACTGCAGTCATTTGCTGTAAATTATCCCTAAAACGGGAGGGCACGCCGTCAGCTGCATGGCTTGGGAATGTTCTCTCTCGACAGCTGAATGATACAGTGTGCATTTATCACCAGTGAAATGTGGTCTGAGGGGAATATGTGATGCAATACTGCAAGCAAGGAGCGCGCTAGGTTTTAAAAGGGGGGAGACAGAGGGGTGAGAGGCCAGTGACAGGAGTCGGCTAATAGAGTGCGGCGCATTAAAAAAAGCACATATTCTCAAGCAGGCAGAGGCAATTATCTGTTTAAACGTAAGTAGGAGGTGTCAAGTACACACATTAATCATCCTTTTAATTGTAAAAGACACAGATGAGACGGCCCCGGCTTTGCATTTCCATTCTTTGAGCCTCCTGATAAAAAGGAGGACTTTTTCCTTTCTTTTTCTAAATCAAAGAAATGCTCATTATTCTGTTTACCAGTTGGCTGAGAGGAATAGGAGTTTCCTTTGAGCGTTGAACTATAATTCCAGTTTATCAAATCTTGGCTCTGGTTTCTGCAGCATTGGCAATCTGCCCTCGCCAAACTAATTGCCCGGAGCTGGGAGAAGGGGAGAGTGTCAGGTTGGGGAAGAAATGTGATCAGTGCAACGCTCATACAGGTTTTAAACAAAACCCCCGAGGTGAACAACGTGATCCGAACGACTGAACGATTACCGCCACTAATGGAGGTTATGTTTTTGTTTTGTCTGTGTGTTAGTTAGCAGGATTAAGAGTGACAGAAACACAGATGTAAGTGTAGTAGAAAAGTTCTCAGAGACCCCTTCTGGTTACGCATGATGCTGCTGTTAAAGACCACCTTCTTTTCTCTTTTGGCATTTCAGTTCCTCGTATTTTCACGTCTATCTCCAAGTGTTTGAAAGTTGAACTGTTGGCTTGTTAACCAGCAGTGTGACAGCTCATTTCTTACCCTGTCAGACGGTGGATAGCTTTCACCATGTCTCTCCAGCTCAGGCACTGTTTCCGTGGGTACAATATTAACTTAGCCAATTGAAACAATGACCAAAACTATCAAAATAAGACCTCAAGTGTCAGAAACTGGAAATATAATAACATACTGTAATATATAATTGAAAATCAGCCAACCTTGCAGAGGGACTATACTTGCAGAATTAATACATAAAAATGGGACAGTGAAAAAAATAATATTCATAACATACATTTCTAGAGACACACTGTCAGTCAAGGGACCAGGAAGTTGATTAGCATTCATGCACACCCCTGATGAAGGAAATAGTCCCAGAAAACAACATTTCAGAACTATAATAAGTACGTGAGTGTCAAAATAATAATGATGGAGAAGAATCCACCACCACAGAGCACTGCAACCTGTTTTTGACACAATTAAGTCGAGCCTCTCTGTGTGTGTTTGAACAACCGTGGGGATCTTTCATTGTTATGTGGCCGCCACTGAGCTCCACGGTCATGCTTTATTTATCCCTTTCTCTCTGCACTGTAATGGAAATATAAAAGGGTGCATTGATTAGTGTTTAAGGATCAGGCTTTAATAGATTAAAAGCCTCCAGCTCTGAGAGAGGCACTCACTCATACACGCTTGTGCATAAAGGCAAGTGTGCGTCGTGTACACGCCCAAAAAGAAAACCTATGGACGGTTATGGAAAGAGCTCGACGTGAGCAACAACAGACGTGTACAGGCAGCGGCTTCTCACACATGAGTGGACACAGACATTAGAAAGACATAAGGATACACAACCATAAACGCACACACAAACAAGCACACACATGTACAGTTTGTAGTGCCAGAAACGGAGCACTAAGGCTTTTAATAGCCCATATGCATCCGTTAAGATAATAAATATGAAATAAATATCTAGCAGGACCAACAGGATGTAGATAGCTGCATGTCATTATGATTTAGAGGGGGAAAAAAAACATGGCCTAATGTTCACTTTCCAATTGATGGAAAATTCATGCATTTTTAACGCGGTGCATTATTAATAATACGGCACCATCCCAGAGCCGTTTTCTACACACAGGGACGATGAGGTCATGTCTCAGCTTGAGTTTGAAACAAAAAGTAAACATGCAAATTAACGAAGACGGCGATGATGCAGCTTTCCAAAAGGTTTGTGAAGGAAAATCTAATTTACTAAGGTTTTCAGGGTATTTGGGTAAAAACAAAAAAATACCAAATTGTGACAGCAACTGCATTTGAAACACTTTTCCCCCCTTTTCCTGTTTCTCCAATCTCAGCACCTCCTATTCTCTGTCTCGATCAATAGACGCCATAATTGTGTTGCGCCCCCCCCTGCTCACCATCTTCTTCTACTCCAGTCACACAGATTAAAGTCGTACGTGTTAGTCATCTTTCCCTCCTTCTAATTCCCTTCCGTCACCCACACACCTTCTACATTTGTCTATCCTCTCATTGCCACTTTCCTTCTGGTCCCAATCACGCCCCCGATGGTATCCTGTTGTAAAACTGCACCACGATTGAATCTCCAGTGTTTGTCTCCTTTTTCCTACCACAATCAGTCTTGTTGTTAGCCTCCCCCTAACCTCTCCAGTCTTCTTTACAGTCATCTCGTCTCTCTCAATCTCTCCCTCAAGGATTCACAGCCTCTCCTGTAAGGTCTTTCTCGTCTCCTGTATTCCCTGATGGCGTCTCAGGTGAGAACATCCTTTCTCTTTGTTACACTCAACTGTTTGTGGCACTTCGTTCGACCTCCCAGTGTCTCCTCTCCCACAAGAAGTGACCACATGTCGTGTCTGCAGTAAGAGATATCTGACCTCCCTTCTTTTGCTTTTCTCATATTTCTGAAGTGTTCATTTTATCGCATTCACACATTGTGATGCCCTCAGTATTAAACAACATTAAGTGACGACAACTACTTCTCTAGTTGGGGGTTGTGCTCACTAATTCCAGCTTCATCAGACCGGGAATAACCAGGTTTCAGGAAGAAAGCTGTAACCTTTCCAAACAAGCATCTTTGGAACAGGCACTGAACTTGTACAGTAAAAGACATATTAGAGTAATGCTGGAAAAAAGTGCAATTTAAATGAAAGTGGTGGCTTTTTTTTTTTACAGCACATCCAGGATCAAAGATTAGCCCTCAGTTTTTCCTTTAAATGATTAATGTCTAGATCAAACTATACATGTCTGCTCACATACGCATTTCTTCAAAAGGAGGTAGAGATGGCAGGCGTATAACTGATGACAGCAGATATGTTGCAGGCAGGCTAAAGCTGCATTTATCAGAACTGCTCAGGACTCGTCATTAATGCAGTGAAAGGGAGAAAGGTCACAAATATAAGTAGCTTTTGATCAATGGCCTACAAACCCATGGCAGAGCAGATGAAAAGCCTGCACAGAAGGCAGATACATCTAGATGCAATTGATTTAACCAATTTAAAAAAGGTGCTACATGCTGTTTTTATTAACATGGTAATGTGATAAAAACAGGTTTATTTGCTTTTATCTAGTGGGACCACAAGTGAGCACCAGGGGTAATCGTTCAGCCGATATAGAAAAAACATATCCTGAGCTAATTGGCCAATATCATTATTTCCAGTATTTAAGGGATCAAACACGTAGCAGGTTAGTCTATGGGACTGGATGCTAAACAGAGGATGGATGAAAAACCAATCGCACATCTACAGCTCAGAGATGTGCTTAATGACTCCCTCACAAGTTTCATCATGTATTCCTGCACTGGATACATACTGTACTATATTTCACTTTTGCCTGGAGGCATATTTACTCTGCTCTGCTTGTCCTCAAGATGCATTTAAATATACAATGTGCTCGTGTCTCGGGAAATTATGTTGAATGCGAGCACTTAATGTGTCTCAATGCAAAGAAGGGTGTGCATGTTTCTGGCATATGCACGCACTCGGGTTTGCAGCACACATGTCGTGTGGGGAACTGCCTTCATATGGCAGGAGACAGAAAATCAAACATTCATTTGAAAGTTAATATTCTAATACAATCTTTAGAGATAAGCACTGAGGACAGTTTGGAGTAGTTTGCCTTGTGATATTGCAAAAAAAGTTTGCTGAAGCCAAAAAGTGCAAAACCATGCGTCAAGATTTATCTGCAACAATATGCAGCACGTTGTTGACGAGGGGGGGGGATCATTTGAATGCATTCGGACCAATTGTGTGTCATTTCAAATTAGTTTTCATTTCTGGAAAAAACGTGACAGGCCTAGAGGAAACTGTGGACGCATGTGTGCGTATGTGGTATGGATACGGCGGGTTGGGGCGTACAGAGTCATTAACAGTTTTCTCAGTTTCCCTCCTTTCATCCCTCGTTAGCTTTGATCAGAAAGCGAGGAGTCGAAATCTTCTATCGCCTGCGCTGCAAGGATGCTACAGGGGCTGAGTGGAGAAAGTACAGCGGAGACTCACACTCATACGCACACAAACTGACACGCACGCTGACCCACTGGCACACACAAGAGTTGACAGATAAAAAGACAAACTGACAGAGCCTGACTCTGAGGCACAAAAAAAACGAAGCAGGCAAGCAGACGCAAATAGAACAAAAGGGCAGCAGAAATATACAAGTTTAGAAAAATACCAATTTACAAACCGAGCACGGAGACTCAAAACCACAGAAAGAGACTTTTTCTTTCTCTTTACATATATTTCGCAACTTTCTGTAATTTAAAAAGGTCCTGATCCAAAGTTGGAGGGCATGTTATGAGCTGTGGCACGAGAGAGGGGGTTTAATATCTTCATGTTCTCGCCATATAAAAAATGTACAAAGAAAGCACACGAGTCGTTTTGGATTACCGAAATAATTACACACCCAAGTCCCATCTGAGCCAGATCTTCCAGCTCGGGGTGCAGAGAGGAAACAGTCGTTAAACTTGGATCTCTGAGACACATGTGAAGCTGCTTAATTGGGGCCAAATCTTAACAAAATCTTGTCATGTTCTCAAACCCTCAGGTGCATTTAGATAAAAGCACACAGCAAGCGGCACATCTAACTAAAGAGAGACACAGGGTAGACGGGGGAGAGTGGGAGCGCTGGCTTTTTCATGTCTTTGCTGCCTTTTGGAGACTTGTTGAGTACAAAACTCGCACCCGCATTTGTTTCAGCAGAGACATGTATTACGTCTCTGTTGGTGCATACACACACACACACACACACAAAGCAACTCGCTTACCAAAATCTACTATTCAATTCTTCCCTTACGACTCTAGATTCTCACTCTCATCAGATCCAAATCCTTTCGACGCCCTTTTTAAATCAAATGAGGTTCAGCTTTCAACATTTCTATCGCTTTTCTTTGGTGAAAAGAAGATTCCAACCGGTTGACATGCGAGAGTGGTTCCTAAGAAACCACTCTCACCCACTCTCACACATTATCAGGCATAAATTTAATGTTTCTCCTGCCAACAAGTTTGAGCAATGAATCTGTCTATTGATCAAAGTTGACCTCAAGTTTCCTGTAACGCTCTTTGCTACCAAAAAGAAAGTTTCAGGACTAATCTCCCACTCAGAAAAACTTGTGTTTTCAAGGTGACTAACTCTCCATACCTCCCTACCTCTCACCCCGCTCACACACATCTCCACACCGGCTTCCAATTTGTTGGCTTTGTGTATGTTACAGCAGTGAGATTCGCGGCCCCTGCGCTGCTCTGATCAGACCCGCACTCGGACATCTGTCGGAGGATGTTTACCCAGGCAGTAAGTATGTTAGGGGAAATATTATCCTAGTTTTACCTTACCTTTCTTCTGTCTGAAGCATAAACACCAGCATTGCGAGCCGGGGATGGGAGAGGAGAGGAGGAGGAGGAGGAAAAAAGAGGAGTGTAGAGGAGGTAAGACAGAGTGGACCTAAGGGAGTAACAGTGCGTTCACACATGTGGATAAAAGTAGTTGGCGGTATCTGGCCAGTCATGAATCACTCGTAGTGCGGGTGTATTTAACTTTTATTTTCTGCTAACTTGAAGACAGGTCACAGAGAATAACATTTTTTAAAAGTTCCTTTGCATAAAGTAGCAGTAAATAACTCTGAGCTTCAGTTTCCTCTGAAATCAAGATGAATGTCACTGGCTGTCGCCCCGACTGTGTCTGAGCCTCTAAACTTCTCCCTGTAGTGCGGCCGGGCGCTTTTGAGTCTGTCAAGCTGAGCGAGGATGGGTGGGTGGGGGAGGGGGTGGCACAGGGCGTCAAAGCCGCGACTCATTCACACTGACAGCAGCCGACGCTGTCCCAGCTTTTATGAATCCATGCGTGTGAACAGCCCATAAGAGCAGGAGTGAAAGAGGGATGAGGGGGTTAAGGATGAGTCAGTGAGAGGATGAGCGATGGAGGTAAAGACAAGTAAGTAAATGGATTAGAGAAGATATATCAGGCGAGAAAGAGTTGAAAGGAAAGAAAGAGAGGAAGGGAAGGAGGAGGAGGGAGGGAGAGTAAAGTTCAGAAGTATATAAAAACTTTTATGTAACCATGACACAAAATATAAACTAGTGTCATATGATTTGTTTAGTGATTCCTTCATCCTGCTTCCATTATCCACCTTTAATCTCTGCTTATTAGCCCAGTTCTATGAGCATCTTTTTAAAATGCATTCACTCTTTTTCACCGTAGACTCCTCAACTCCACTGGGACAAAAGACGCCTGCTAAAACCTTGACATTCACGCAAACCTTTATTTATTTTCAGCCTCTGACGCTGGTGGAAGCGTGAAATACAATTATTCGAGGGCTTGAAACTTTCATCGTGGATAATTGCATTTACCCTACTAACTGGATACGGTTGGAAACAAGCACAATTGTTGTGATTTCCAGTTGTATTTCATGTTGTGTTCTGTTTTAAATCACATGCTTCTATCAGCGTCAGAGGACAATTAAGGGTTTAAAAGACCCTGTAACCGATTTTGTCAGCCACTCACTAAACCTTGACGAAGTGCGACTTGAAAAACTTTTTCTGTGGTTCAAACTGCATCGAATAAACAAATTCACGGAACGCATTTCATCGAATTTTCATAAATCGGTCACACATCTTGAAAACAACAAAACCAATGACAAACACACATCGCAGAGGGAGATGCATATGTTGCATCTGGTCTTGATGGGTTAATCAGATTCCAAGTTTCCAATTGTAGAACTTTTTTAACAAATCAAGGTTTTAAACCGCAACTTTTTATTCAAGCTCTTCTGAGAAATTCCTTTTAAACTAAAAATCTTTCAATGAGGATTTAAACTTCCAATTTCAGGGTCAATGTGCAGAGAAGTCTTGGCGGCTTTTTATCGTCTGTGAAAAATCTATAGACGGAGACTTCACGTGAATATATGTCTGCTAATTGGCAGAAAGGGACACAGACGGGCACACAGATGCTTAACACACGGAGTTTTCTTCTCATCATCTCTCTCACACACACACACACACAGACACACACGCACACACACACTCCTCTGTCTCACTCACACAGACACACACACACACACAGGCCTCTTCCCGTGTGGTGTTGTTTCCAGCCCAAAACCAAACCATGTGTGGGAGCTCTCCTGTGCCGGGCTACACTGTATTTGCCCTGTTGGTAATCGCTCCCTCCACTAGAGAAAAAAGAGAGAACACTGGGAAGTCATGTACAGCCTGACTCTCCTCAGCTTTGAGCTCCTCTGTCTGCTCCTGACAGCCACTGTCTCTGCTCTCGTCTGCATTTCTTCACCTTTTCCTTGTTCTGTTAATCATTACCATCCCTCACTCCTTTCACCCCGTCTCTTCTCGCCTGTACCATTCATTTTTTAAACCCATTTCTCCATCTGCCTGCCCCGGCATGTGCGTCAATAGCTGCCTTTTCCTCCCTTGAACTCTTTCTGTCAGTCTTTCTTCTTGCACCCCCTTTCTCTCCCCACCCACCCCCCTCACCACCTCCCATCTCTTCTACCCATTCCACCACCAACTAGGCATGAAAACGGTGCTCCATTAGGAGTGCCTGGGCTAAGCCCGGTCTGACACACACTGCTTTGATCAGCCGTGAGCTGGGCTAAACACCCCGCTAAACTCCCCAGTCTGAGGAGGCGGAAGGAAGGGGGGGCAAAAAGTAGCGAGGGATGGGACTGGGGAGGATCAAAACCGAGGAATGAGATGGAGATGCAGGCACAATGAAAAGGGAAAACACACAGTCTGAGGAGAGGAGCTCAATTTCCCAAGCTGTCCACTAGTATATTTCAACCCACAATTCTTTTGTTTTACTATATTTTCCTTCACATCTCTTTTTTATAAGTTATCCATCCATCTCTCTCGCACCTCCACTCCCCTTCTCCCTTGACAACTTCCAGGAGGTCTCGACCAAACACAGGCAGCGTCTGCAGGTGCACACCTCACAGGAGCCGAGACACGTGCACGTGGAAACACAATCAGATCAGATGTCTGTCTATGGAGAAGTCTCAGAGCAAATCTTTGCAGCATCTTTCTGTCTTGTGATTAAATAAATATTGTGCCCACTCAAACACACACACAGAGAAAAGTTGTCTGGCAGAAAGAAGTGAGAGAGAGTGAAAGAGAGAGAGAGGGGAGATATATGGAGACCAGACCTCCATAACTGACAACAGTAAGAAAGAAAAAAGAAAAAGAGCCAGAGCTTTGCACATTCATGCCGGCAGATACTAAACCAGCAGCAGCAAAAGGACAAAAAGCTCCCGTCTTCTTCTCCCAAGGAGTGAAGAGAAAAGGGATTTCCGCTCAGTGCTAATCAATCAGGCTGTGATAATGGCTCCCATGCCTAGCTGTCGACTGGAGGGGTCAAGGCATCCCGTGACCCAGCGCCCAGGGCCCAGGGGCCAAAGCCCCTCTCAGAATAGCACCCCAGGACGGACTCCCCTGGCTAATTGTCCAAGCCAGTGTCAGCCTTTTCAATGCCCCCCCCCTCCCCTCCCTCCTCTCCTTCCACTTTCTCCCTCATTCCTCTCTCTTTCTTCTCCCCATTCCCTCCCCTCCTTCCCTCTTCACAACTCTCCCGATTCTCTCCCTTTCTACGCAACTGAGCAATCTCCACCAGCCAGCATGTACCAGCGTGGGGTTTGTGAGGTGGTGCTGGTGGTGGTGGTGGAAGGGGGGGGATGCAGATAGAGTGGAAGCTGGATGAAATAAAGAGCGAGTAGAGCTTAGGAGACACACAGAAACAGAGGGGGGGGGGGTATGCGAACAGGGAGAAAAGTTAATGAAAAGACGTGACAGGGACGAGGAGGGACAGTGTCAGAGAGGAGAGATCAGTGGCGGCAGCGGCAGCTCGCAGGGAGGGGAACGGGAGGCAAGGCAGGAGGACAAGAGAGGGACAGGCAGAGAAGAGGCAGGCGAGAGACTCTCTGTCCTCTCCCCCCCCCCCCTGCCGACACATCACTCATATCGCTGCAGCGGAGTACTGTGACAGGTCCATCATCTCCCATCTGCATATCAATACATTTCTATAAATCACAGCCGGAGCAGCGTGCGTCTCGGGGAGTCCGCTAAGCATCCGCTCGGCCGTCCTCCACAATGCAGCCAGCATACAGAACACAAGAGGACAGGGAGGACATGGGACACACACTCTCACACACACACACACACACACACAGACACACAGACACACAGAAAAGAGTCCAGAGCAAACCCCACTCCAGCTCCGTGCAGTGGCATTCCTCTCATTCCAAGCGCACGCTGCTAATTAACAGCATTAGATCCC
Organism: Limanda limanda; assembly: GCF_963576545.1. NCBI lineage: Eukaryota > Metazoa > Chordata > Actinopteri > Pleuronectiformes > Pleuronectidae > Limanda > Limanda limanda. Next base: position 6,588,545 of record NC_083636.1, read on the forward strand.
ACGGACAGAGGGAGAGATTGATGGAGAGGTATTCCGCTGTTGCACTAGCCCCACATCACTATCCTCTGCACCTCTCCTTTGCTTCTGGCTATTCCTTCCTTCTCTTTTTTTGAGTCACAGTCCCTCAGACCCTTCCATCCAACTCTCTTTCCCTGTCAGGTCCTGGTCAGGCAGCGCTGAAGAAGAGCAAAGTCCCCCCCCCCAAAAAATGCAACAAAAAATAAAAATTCAAATCAAATGAATGAAAATCAATGGGCTACTCACTGTGAACCTCCTCTTTTTCTGTATTTCAGTTTTTTCCTGATATGTCACTTCTTATCCTCTTCTCCACTGTAGCAAAGGGGAGTGTGTGTCTATCCCAGCGTGTGTGGTGTGTCAGTCCGATAGAGGACAGTTGCCGTCTGCGTGCATGAGCATGCGTGTGTGTGCATGAGAGAGAGCGGGGAGAGAGGGAGAACGTGTGCGTCTGTCTCTGCGTCTCGCACTGCTCTGAGAGAGCAAGCCGAGGCTGTTTTAAACAGGCTGCTCTCCCCATGTGACCAGCCCAGCCACAGGCAGGAATACATTACAAAGACACACACACACACTCACACACACACACTCTCACTCTCTGTCTGTTGCTCTCTCTCTCTCTCTCTCTCTCTCTCCCACTCCCACCCATCCACACACCATGTCCATAGTGCACCCCCTAGCCACCGCTCAGGGTAGTGGAGGGACCAGCCCACACAGATAATAGATGTGCACACACACATGCACGGACACACAGCCTGTGCACACACATTTACAAACAGTGAGAACGAGAGGAGCAATGGGTATTTAGATGGAAGTGTGCAAGACACACACACAAACACAGTTTTACAGTATAAACACTAATACTGGCCTTGGGTCAGGTTCGGTCCCAGTGGCCGAACAATATGCAGCAAACATTTGATTTTGTGAGTTAAAACAATTAACCTAAAGCCTTGTTATTGATTAATTGAAACAAGTTGGTACAACAACTCTGAGCTTGAGTTTACATTGATGCTGTTGGATGCAATTAGTTTCGCACAAATACCACAAAAAAAAGTTCAGACATAAATGTAAAACAAAAGATGGACATTAATGTGCATCGTATTGTTGCCTATAACAAAATGTAAAGAGCAACCAAGTGAACACAGAATCACACGGAAAACAAAAGAATAATAGATCCAATGCAATTAGAGACAATTCGTCCAATTACATGTTTTGTTCAATGTTTTTGACGTTTGCCTCCCTGGTGTGCTGGTGCAGCTTCACACCTGGAAGCACTGACCTTTTCAGTAATGGAAACCTTTTAAATCTGACCTTCTGTTGCAAGGCTGATACAATTGCATAACAGCTATTACACCTTGAAGAACAACAATGGAAAACACCACAGATGAAGTGCATCAAGTGAAATATATAGTGGTCGCCCCGAAGAAGTACATTTCCAAAATGCCACAGCCATATATATTATTTAAAGCCACAGCAGGATATGATGGTGCGAGTTGAGGTGATGACAAACTGACTCTCGAGAGAAAAGATTCTTGGAAAATAAATCCGACAGTTCGCCAAGACCACAAATCATATCATTATTCATCATAACTAATGCAGCCAGTGCAGCATTCAGACTACATGCATACCAATGGATGGTTGATCAGCTCCTGACACATTTATCATGTAACGCTCAGGAACGTTCAGCGTCACGTCGCTGCTCTGGAGAACCTCAGGACTGAAATGAATTACCGCTGAAAGTCATTTATTATCACCATAATACCCAGGAGGATATTTTCTATGATTACGAGCACAATTCAAAATGCCAGTTAAACACATCAAGGCCTGAAGGTGTGACTGTGCCAGAGCCCCCATACAAAAGACATCTGACTTGGCCTTGTCTCACAAAGCCAGACTCTCTCAGCATTGTGGAGGTAAGACTGGCTGTACTCATTATTACTTTATAGGGGAACATTTTCTTCCATCAGGATGCAAATTATCTGCTTTTTTGCTGCATATTCACAAATCAATCTCTATTAAAAAAATAAAAATTCCCTGATGTGCCCACAGCTGCTTTTCAACTCACTATTGTGTTGAAATCAATCCCATGCATGTACCCTTGGCTTTTGGAAAAGGATTTATTTATTCATCATGTGATGTTGGCACAGTGTCTGTGAAGTCACACTGTTTATTACCAACCACTGTGCTGCTTGCAAACACTTGGCTTGTGTCCACGTGTGGCATCATACCACTAATTTTGATCTAGTACAAATCTTGTGTAGCAAGCACAGTTTTTTGGATGAAAGTTCTGAGGATTCGCCTGAACAAACAGATGCAGACAAAATCTCATGCAAACAAACTTTTATAAAAGACAACACAGCAAAAACAAAAGAAAATCACACTAACGTGGTAACTGTTACATTGGCTCTCTGGACAATGCAATGTTAGGAGTATTTAGGTTCAATCAAATTTCACTGATTAGCTTCTTCTCTTTATATTGTTCTGGATAATAAGCAATTTTCATATGTTCCTCCTTGTTTGCCAATTTTTGCATTGACATGACATGTATTTCCCCCCTTAGTGATTACATGGCTGTGTTACATTTAATGTTGTGTAGTATTAGTTAGTCGGCCATTTCTGTGCAGTCTCCACTGTGGCTGCACAGGCTCCATCTCCATCACTGCAGGTGAACTAATAACTACGACTAGTGGAGCTGGTTTATCAGCTCTGGTCTAGTCTCTGTTAAAAGGCTGCTATCAGCTGCTGCCAAGGCTGATTGAGGCAGAAAGGGATTTTGACTACATGGCACGAAGCCGTCACTGATACTGTGGCTGTGCACTGGCTGTTAGGAACCACATTATCCGATAATGGGTTTTAACACTACATGCTTGTTGCATGTGGGCAGTGAACTGACATGTGCTGGCTGTTATAGTGGAAGTACGGTCCTCCTGCACTCCTTCATACCTGATGGACGCAGTGCAGCAGCAGATCCCTGGAGAATTCATCCTTCCCTAAAGTTAATATAATAAAAGCAGTAATGAGTAATAACTGTAATTACTGTACAGTGACAGAAGTGTTACTATAGATTTATATATTCACCCGTTAATGTAGTTCCCTGATTTGACCTCAATTTATCACAGTGCCCTTCATGGCAATTAGTAATAACTGACACAAAGGCCACAAATTATATAAATGTCCCTGAGAGAAATAAACTTTCTTCTAAAATAAAAAAATGAAAATCAGCTGTGTAATCACATCCTGCCTGAGCTTTAATGAGATTGCATTAAAAACAATGACGCAAGTACAGATTTTTGGTATTAATCACTTACTTCTATCAAGTAATGTCTTACTTTAATATGTAATAGTTGCCCAATTTAATTTAGAAGCTGAATAAATCCCAAAGTTGAGAGGACTCTGCTTAAAAGGAACTCGGTTGATGATAGAACTTTCCATCACATTAAATAAACATCTTTATCGTTGAATCATTAATGTCAAATTATTGGATTAAATCTATAAAAATCTTTACACCTATATTTTGACTGCTGTTGGACACAGTACCGTACAAGTGGTGTTTACAATCAGAGGAGCTGTGATTGGAAGAAGACAGGATAAGACTCTGAGGAGTTGCCATCACCGCCCCCCCAGGAGGAGGAGACAGTCAACCAATTACCACCATGATAGACAGCCGGTGACAGAAGACAAGACAGGAATGGATAGGTGAGCCAATGAGGACAGAGGCAGAAGTCTGGTGCCATGCTATGTGTAATGTAAGGTATAAGCTGGAAGACAGACAATAACCAAAACTCTCTGTTCCCACACCTCTAGATTTGCTGTGTGCGGAAAGTTCCCAAATGTTCTGGGAACACAATGAAACATTTCCTGAACTACATTAGGGGAACATTGACTTTTGGGTTCAGGGAACGTTAAAAAAAACACCAAAACCAAACAAATGATGGCGGAGAACTGGGTTACAATGAATATAATGCAGGAGTACACATCCGTGAGAGTTTTTCTCCTTTTTGATCTCGGGCATGAAACCACGGCTTTGCCTCCAAGCCGGACCTAAGTGGATTGACTGATTTCAAATGCCCTCTTCAGGGCACGTCAACAGATTATCATAGGGTCCCACCTGACAGACAAACACCTTCAGTCAATTTCCAAATATCCACAGCTCAGTGCAGATGCGGGGACTGATGGAAGGCATCAAATGAAACTTGCCACCGTTAAAATCAATTTAGGCAAGTAGGTCAGATATTCTCTTGAGAGCCATCTCCTAATACAAGGCAGCCGTCCATGTGTTATATTTGGGTTTGTTAAGCGGGTTAAATGTTACTTATATTGCCCTTGTTAAACAGTTTTGGGTTTTTTAGGCATTGCTTTTGGCACCTTGGCCTCAATTTTCCTATTTTTGGGCCAAATGTGCCAGTCAGTACTTTTATTGGCTCTAGTGCTATAGAGGAGAAAAGCTCAGAGGGGAAACTGCAGTTGCGGTTCCTTTACTGTACGAAGTATGCAAGTCTAGTATCTGCCAAACAATTGTTTCCTTGAATCCCACATCAACTCCGTCCTCTCACTGACCATGAACTCTTGAGCCAAACTAAAATAAAACTCACTTCATCATTAGCACCATAGTAATTACAGCCGACCCTCGGTGCTCAGGTTCATCTTCCGTATTTCTTTGCCAGGAATAACTTCTTAGAACAAAGTATGGAAATACACATCCCCTGGGATTGCATAGAGCAAAAAGGCATTAGTCTGAGCAAGGGCATCCATGCTGAGCAGCGAACACTGGCCTACAGCCACAGAAATCATAAACAATATAATGGTCAACAACTTCTTTAAATGTTGAAAGTCTCAAATTGGGGAAAAATAAATGAAATTATTAAATCATAATATTATTTATAAGCCGCCATGGAGAGTTTTATTGTTGGATCCCGGTAGGAGTAGTTGTTACCAAGGCAACATTCAATAGGGATTCAAATAGAGAATAAATAAAAGATAAAACAGTCTTGCACCACCACTGTGTTATTCTCTCTCATAACACATTACATTATGTAGTCTTTGGCACATTAATAAAAGCAACTCGAGTTGAAGAAAAGGAAGAATTTGTCACTGACATTGTTGAAGGGCAAATTGATAACAGGGACAATATTCAATGCATACTAGAAATACAACAAACAGTATTTCTTCCCATTACCCAACACAGCACATAATACGAATCACTCTGCTATTTGGGCTTAATGGGGGAAACAGTAAATCACCATTAGAAACAAGCTTAAAATAAAGAAATACACAGTTTTGTGTGACATCACAATGTGCATCACAAACTTTATGTGGCTGCACATTCAAACCCTTAAAAAGAGTTGTTGCAGGCATTGGGATATTTTTAGAAAACGTTGAATAGAGCAGATGACACTAAAACATCTCACTGCAGTCTCTCTCTGCAGATAGTGAGAGCATTTGCATAGGGTCAGCTGCAGCAGGATTAAATACTCGATGCAGCAAAGTGGCTGATCAAGACTTGATGAGGCCACAAGAATCCTCCTTTATATAGGAAGTGGTACAATTTGTTCTGACTTTCAAGAACTTTGCAATTAATGACTTCAAAACCACATTTTCCAGTTTGGCACAAGGCCAAGGAGCTGCCATTTCAAGATTAATAACGAGGTTTAGCCAGTTTGATTATTTTGGATCTTTCTCATCTGATTCTGCATTAGGCTCATGTGAAGCTTGTTATGACTGACTTCAGATTCTATATGTTGTTAACAGACAAAAGGTTGTTTGGGCTATTTACAGTAGCACTACACAGACTATGCAGGTCTTCTTGTCGTAATTCTTTGCTCACCCTCAAGAGACCGGATTTCCACAGTTGTCATGTAATGGGTTTTAATGGATTTCCATCAGTTTTTATAAACTGGTCAAAACAAAATGCTTTAGTGATCATTAGAATGTGAGAGGGACTCAAATCAAGATACATTTTTACCATTCACCTGTGGATTTAATAATATTGATGAGTCCTTGACCGCGAGAAGTGAGAAGAAGTTACTGTGAGAGGTGTTATTGATTATTCTGTTGATATCATCTTCCCTTCTGAAGCCATTAGTGATCATAGCACTCAGGAGCCTGAATGAGGCAGCTGGTTTTGTTTAATTGAGCTTTAAAAGCCTTTGAAATTTGCAGATCGGCAGTAATTGAAGTGCTGTGAGTAGTTGAGGTGTTGCAACAAAAGACTGATGATGAACCCATAGGTTAACAATCTGCCTAGTGCAAGGAGAAGTTTTGGGTGTATGGTTGTTTTTTACATCCCCACAATACAACCAACAACCACCAGGAGTTCCACACTTGAGTCACCTTTTTGTTTCCTTTCTATCCAAAACAATTCCATGTTTTTTTTATGGAAATCTTGACGAAAGGCCTGTCACCAGAACGGCCCTAGAACGAGCCAAGCCTGACTGAGTGTTTATTATTGTAAGCATGACGATGAAGGTTTTCCGGAAATGCTTCAATGGAGCGTGGAAGAAGAAGACAGGGGCCTAAGGCGTTGCTACGCCAGGGCGTCCGAGGCCACAGCCCTGAATGTTTTATGAATAGCCCTGGATCTAAGACAAAAAAACAACTATTGAAAAAACCCAAGTAGATGTTAAGTCCTCCAAGCAGCTGATCTGCTTTGTACTACTTGGCATGTGCACATTTGGTGTTTACTACGGAGAGAGAAACGGTAGCACCTCTTACAGGGCTTTCCATTGCTGGCATCTGGGGGCAACTAGTGAGGTTATACACTAAGAAAAGACTTGACTGCTGTGGATATAAGAATCTTTTTCAAAAAAGACGGGATGAAGGTAAAGAGGCACTGGTGAGGCTGGAGGAGGAGTAATCTCCTGTTGCTGTAGCAGCAGGTGAGTCAGGATGAGAGCGTGCAAGCTCCAGTTGGTGAGGAAGAGGGATCTTTAGCTAGCTATGGGGCTTAGTGGTTTTCAAATGTTAGCGTATAGCTTTGTAAATCATCATGAATAACACAACAGGGACAGGAAACCAGAAAAGGCAACAAGAGCAGAAGGAGGAAGGGATACGGTTATGATAATCTGGAAAATATGTTATCAGACACAGTTTCCATCGACTACAATGCAGCAAGTAAAAAGTGTTATGGAGAGTTTTGGGTGTTAGATCTAATTTGGTATATTGGATTCCCTTTCACTTAGTATGCATGGTCTTGTTTAGAGTTGGCCTCTCTTACCCAGGATGACACAGTACATAGAGGAAGGTCAGAAGAAGATTCATCACATATTTGGGTGAAAAGACGTATCCCCAGGACCCAAGGCTGAGTACTGAAGCCAAATAAATACAGGAAAGTACAAAATATCTCTGCAAGAATGTACTCTGATGTTCTTGGATACAGATGAGAAGACAAAAGTAGCGTTAGACTAGATGAACCAATGTTTAAAAAATATTTCTCAAACAGAGATACTCTACAAAATCGAATAGTTTGTAAACATTTTGACTTTGTTGGCACCTTTATGAAAGGACAGCTCAGATTTGGTGAAAGTAATACAACCCTTAACATGTGGCTCATCTACAAAGACTGCCTGATTATTGAGAATACTTCTCCTTAAGACCTCGCCTTTTCAAGTAAGTCCCAGATGGACGGACACATCAGAATAACAGGAACTGATACCTAATGTGGCATTGAGTCAGCAGCACGGCCAAATCTGTCCTATTATACTATCTAAGCAGTCTCTGTAAATATCATTTAACATGTACAATACAGCTACTATCATCAAAAAGTGCAAGATAATCAAATCAATCTTGCACTTGTCAACTAAAGGTCATCCTAATAGTTTTGTACTCAAATTAAAAAGGATAATTCACGTGAACAGAATGTGCTGAACAAAGTCCCTGGCACTATTGCAAAGAATTCTCGAATTTGAAATTCAATACCGTGAATTACAGGTCATGAGTTTATTCTCTGCCATACACTAATCCTATTATATCCCATGCAGAGATAACAGAGTACAATAAGTGTTTGAAGCAAAACTGATTCCGTCATTTTCTAAAAGGTTTTAATTATCAGCAGATGCCAAACTCTGCCTCAGGACTGGGATCTCATTGAATATAATCACCTTAATCAAAGCATTGTGAATATGTGTTGAAATACATGGACATTTTTACCAAGGAATTGGCTTATTAAGTGTAATTGTTTGAGAGGAAGGAAATTATCACAGCGATTACAAATATTAATAAGGCAAAGTGACTACTGGCCTGGAATAAAAAGGTTTAATATTATTTGTGACATTGCCGTCCTTGAATCTCATTGAGCAAAAATGTTTTATGTCTCTTACTCCTCAGGCTGAACATCGTCCAAATGGCTTCACATCAGTACAGTGCAGTTAAAATACCACTGGCAACTTCAGATACATACAAAAAAGTACAATACGGAGAAGCACAAACTAACTGAGCCAACACTGATGTACAACTCTTAGAAAGGAAAATATTACAAAATGGTCATTGCATCACCATGTACAGCCTGTCATGAATTATGGGATACATTTTACTGTGCTGCCTCCAAAGCAACACATGAACTTCGGGCAATTTTCAAGCTACTAACTTCATTAGATGATTTTTTTTGCCGTGAGCGTTCTGATCAGTCTTACATTTGTAATATCAACAACCTGGACACAAAACCATTTATTTCTAAAACTTATGATTTTAAGATCTTGAAATGTTCTTTATTTCTCATGACAAAAACAGTGTCTAGTTTTTGAAAATTACATTAAATATTTTTGCAGCCAGTTAAGAAGATTCAAATTTCTATTTAGGACTCAATTTCTAGACGAAATGTCGTTTTACACTGCCAATCATTTGAGTGGAGTTGAGTAATTCCACGTGAGCAGCCAACTGATGGCGTGTGTGGTTTCATCAGAACACGATAGGATTAATGTCCATCTTTTGTTGCCCTCCTGAAGGGTTGCAACACACTTACATCATCTTTTCTTAAATATTAAATGTCCCTGCTGTGTGTGTGTGTGTGTGTGTGTGTGTGTGTGTGTGTGTGTGTGTGTGTGTGTGTGTTGATAGAGGTGGCATATTTGTGTATAGGTAACACTGTTTACGTTTCTTTGACAATGTGTGTGAGATAAGGAGCATGTGCAAGTGAGAGAGTGAACCTGTGTGTATTCAGATTTTCTTTATAGAGGTACAACTAGACAGTGTGTGTGTGTGTGTGTGTGTGTGTGTGTGTGTGTGTGTGTGTGTGTGTGTGTGTGTGTGTGTTTGTGTGAGAAAGAGAGAGACAAGAGAGTGTATGATAAATATTCAGTGTTTATCAGCATGTCTGGGCGTGTTGGCTGAGGTCAGGGAGATAGATTTCTCCTCGCTGGGAGACGGCGACAGCATTGCACTTGATTCCCGGAATCATAAACAGCATCTGGCCCACAAGCCTCCATCAGCGCTAAGCTAATATTTATTTGCGCTGATAAGACGAACACAAAATGTCATTGTTGGCCATGCAGGGTATTATGTTTGCCTGTTGGTCTGTTTGCCCTTCTAAAATTGGAACGCTTTAGCAGTGATATCGCCGCAGGTTGTGTTGGTGTCATTACGTCAAACGCCTGCGCGCATCTTCCTGTCGACTTAGGCAGAAGTTAACACACAATGGCGATGCAGGGAGAAGGGATACATGACAAATAACACAACAGATACTTCACTAGGTTGTTTTTTAAGTCTTTGGTTGTTTGTATTGGGTTTATCATTAGTTCAATATTTCAGAGCTTGTAAACAGGAGTTGCTGCAGTTTGTACTTTGAGTGTCAAGACTAATTTGATGACTATGGTTATGTTTGTATACTTTTACTGTTTATACTCATCTACAAAAGGCATTTCAATGCTGTTTCTTTGGCTGAGTTGTACCACCTCTTTAAGGTAAGTTATCTTAACTGGTGGAAAGCTTTAATACAGAAAATTCAACTTATGTGCAGACTTTAAACTGTTTGAAAGTAAAGCAATGCAGCCAATAACTTCTGCTATTCAGTTGTCACTATTAAAAGTACAATAAGTAATATATAATCAGTAGTTGACTGCCCTATTGGTGATGATACTATCATTCCAAGCCTTGAAATGACAATGGTAAAATTGCAAACACAACCACGTCAAACTTAAGAATTCAAAGGTAACTTGACTTGCTCTGTGGTCATGAAACAGCCAAGGGTCTGCAGTCGAATACTGTGAATTCAAACATTGGGTTTACTGTGTGTGGACATGGAGGAGGCTCAGTGCATGGAGGAGGCTCAGGGAACCTCCAGGTGAACCAGAGGGGATTGGCACCGCTGAGACTAGTTGGCCATCAACTCACCCTGGATTCAAAAGGCAGAAGCTGAGCCTCCAGAGGGAGAAGGACTGACAGACATGATAGACACACACACACACACACGATAGACACACACACATACACATGATGGACACACACATGGGAGAGATACAACGAGCCGAGCTGAGCTGGAAAGCAAGCAACCTGAAAGAAGTTATGTGTTGGACACTTTAAGTTGAGTTCTGACTTTATGTTGTAAAAAATGTACGATGCTAAAAAGCAACAGCTTTGACCCCGCTGGCCTCTGCCACACCGTGAATCTACTTGACCAAATGTCACAACCGTTTCCCTCCCACCTGTTGAATTGAAATGAGATCACTCTTGCTAAATCAGTCTTGGTGTTTCATTCTGCTTTTATGATTGTTTTTCTCAGTCAGTGAAACTGGGCCAGGTCGCTTTCGTCATTCGGGAGCTGTAATAAAACATTAGTTTTACTTTTACATAACCGAAAACTATTGTTCCTGCAACGTGACGTACTTGATATTTCCCTTGGTTAATAAATACATTGAAGGCACCTAACATAGATAACACATCATAGCACTTGCCTCCCTTTTGTTTTGCAATGTCATCATCCCCCTCTCTCTCTCCTTTATCCCAGTTTTCTGTCTCTCCCACCTCTTCTCTTTATCGCCTTCACCCGTATCATCTTTCCCGCCCTCTCTCTTCCCTCTGTTGCATAACAACATAAAACAGAGAGTAACCTGACCCACTTAATGTTTCACTATGTGTTCATATAGTCCAATAGATATGAGGCTCAGGGTTTGTTAGAGATACAGTGAGAAGAGAAGGTATATGATAGGAGCATCTAACAATTTAAATGCATCTTCATTTAGGATTAAAGGGATCCAAATCAAGATATTTGTGATAGTGTCGCCAGCGTTGGTGAGCTTCTTTGGTTCAGGGTTACATCACATCTAAGGTCCTCTCATCAGGGCTGTTGGGTTGTACCAGGCTTCAGGCCGAAAAGGAGACGGTGACTTTGAGGTTTGGGTTTCTGAACTTTGGAACTCACTCCCTTTGGACTCTGCAGATCTGTGTAGTCCCTGGACATCCCCCAAAACCCTAACTCAACACCAATCCCTTCAAACCTCTCTTGATTTTCGCCTCATACAGTATTGCGTCTTCTACAGATGAAGAAGCCTTCTTTGAGTTGAATACACATATTTGCTATGAGATGATGTAACATGTTTTCTAGCTGTGGCTCGTTCATTTCGTGCGGACGCGTCACTTTGTCGTGCCGAGCGTTGACACATTTCTCCTGACAGCCACATGCAGAGATGCTCCTAGTTTGACACCAGTCTAATCACCAATCTGTTAAATATTAGCTGGATTAAGATCGTGTTGGACTGTGGTGCCGTTTTTTTTTTTAAACCACCAACGCATGCAGCAGTGTAGGACTTGACCCCTAAAGTCATCAGTCAAGCCCGTTTCCCACAGGATTTACACGCAGGCACGTTGCCCCTCCGCTGACAGCACCAGTCAAATACATCACAACAGGGCGTTTAAAAGCTGCCAGTCTACGGCTTATCAGGGAGTTAAAATCCTCACGCAAGACATTCAAAAAAGTTCACTTCACATGACACTGCTGTGCACTTTGGCAGCAAATCAGACCCCCTGCTGGGTGTCTTGTAAATTAGGAAGGCACTGACTGGGCAGATAGCTTTGACTCAAGTCTGTAGAAACGGGATGTGAGTGACAGAAGCCCTGAGGACGGAGTTAATTACGTCTCAAGCTGACTAGCTAACAGAACATTTTTGTCTACAAAGATCTGTTTGATGACTGAGATGATTAGTGCCAATCACAGCGCAGGCAGCCACACGTTCTCATAACGGGTACAGTGAGGACTCTGCAATGCCAGAAGATAATTTCACAACAAAAATCAAGTACTGCTTTTACTACACAGACATTTTATCCATTGTACCAAACACTAAGTCTTCTTGACCACCTGTCGAGCAGCAGGATGATCTCAGTAAGGAGGCGTTGCTTTGATATGTAATGTGCTGATTTTCTGTACATGTCAAATAGAAGATTATTTCAAGGATAGATTTATGTAGAGAGATTTGAAAGGAAGGTTAGCAGCATTTGAATTAGGCAACAAGATATTTTTCATATCAAGAGCCAATTCAGTTTTCATCACATGCTTTACAGGCTTTACTCACAATATCCCATTGACCTCTGCGATGTGCTGAGGGCATCATGCATGACTTGCCCTGGTATCAAACGTTGTGGTGATGCCACACACAAAAACTGTTGTTTAATTGCAGCCCAGAGAGAAGAAACTAAAAAACTCTTATAGTGTCTTTCGCTCACTATTGTCCATGTTGCGTCAAATCAGTACAAAGCCCCTGAAGTCTTGTAAGACAAGATAAATAAGTTGTTTGCACAGAGTTGAGGTCCAGCATCTTAATATAAATATCTTGTGAGCACAAGATAAGTTTGTCTGTAAGTGAATTTTAATTGTGAAGCACTTTTCAAAACCAATATCACCAAGTGCTGTACAAAACAAAGTTAAAGATAAAAACAGGAAATAACTGAGGAAAACACAAACAGGAGGGGAACTACACAGCAGAATGACCCATGAGGACTAGACCAAGTTTTTAAACAACCTTTTAAGGTTATAAGTGATATTTAAATACAGACCATTTACCATTGCATGCATTGAAACTGTTGACGGTCTCAGGATGGTTCCAGAGGGTTGGAGCCCTGACACAAACTGCCAAGTCATCTTTAGTTTTAAATTATTAACTTGTGCGCACAAGATAGAAAAATATCTTTTGGGACCTCATAGGCTCCGTGAATCAGATATACCACTATGACAACACTTTAACTTTCTGAAGGTACAGTCCTAAACTGACTTGTCAGCTCTCTCACCCAGGGCTGGCCCTGGCAATGTTGGCGCCCTAGGCGGGATTTCAGAATGGCGCCCCCCCCCAACATACACACGCAAATTGTCATGCATCCCCAAGAACTTTTGGACTGTATACAGATGCACACACAGGCAGACAAAATTCTAAGCTATAAAAATAATAAAAATATAAAAAGTCTGAAATCAGCTGTACTGATAGCATATCATGTCGACAAAAATAAACATTAATGATGTCTGCATTTGGGGTGATTCTACCTCTATATTGTTCTTTCTTCTCCTCCCCTACTTTGCTGCGCTTTCTGAATCTTGCACCTGATAATTTAATCCTTTGTATGTGCTTGTGTGTTTCTGTCTGTTTGGACACAACTGACAAATGTGTGGATTAAGCAGTGTTTGGCAAGTTACTGAAAATTAGTAATTAGTTACAGTTACTAGTCACTTAAGTAATTGAATTATCCCACCAGTTACTGTATATCAAAAGTAATTAGTTACTAGGGAAAGTAACATTTAAGTTACTTTTATTTGTCAAAAAAACAGGGGAATCCAGCATGTCTGTTTAAGAAGAAGATCAGCTGCTGGAGATCGCAAATGACGGCGGCCTTAAAAGTATGTTTGAGAAAACAACTCTAGTCTCACCTGTGGTCGTGCTTGTTGGGCTGGAGCCTCCATCACCTTCCTCCTGGTGCTGGTCCTCGTCATGCTTCCCTCTGTAGATGAGAAATTCTCCTTCCTTGTCCTCCTTTCCTGTTGGAAAAACCCGCATCCTCTCGCACCTGGATTCTCGTTGTTAATTGTCGTCCTTCTCCCTGGCTGCATGCGTCCTGACAGGTGCGCAGCCGGAAGGAACCACTGTCTCCTTGTTCCCGGTTGTTCTAGTTTGTTTAATTGTGCGTGTGTGTGCGTGTGTGTGCGTGTGTGTGCGTGTGTGTGCGTGTGTGCGCGTGTGTGCGCGTGTGTGCGTGTGTGTAGCAGTCTGGATCTAATTGTCTGGGTATGTATGTCCTAGAGGTCCCACCCCTCATTTGGACCAAACCATTAAGATGGATGACATCACTACCCCACCAAAACAAATTACAGACACGTCAAATAAATGTTTCTGAAAGATGGTGTCTTTGTTTTTAGGGAAGTTTTTTGTGTTTTATTATTATATTCAACACAAACACAACAGCACAGTCTAGCCGGGCACAATGACAACTGACATTGTCAAAATAACAGACATTGTATATTATGTATTATGATCAGTGTATCACTACATATCAGTACATACTTTGTAGGTATAAATTCCAATAAATGATGGGTCCCTTATCAAAGGGAGGGTGACAGGCATATTTTAAACTGATATTTAAGGTGTTTATTTTCATACTGAAGTGTGTCCAAGTGCTCATTTTTCTGGTAAGCTTGTTTTTTAATTATTTAATGCATATTAAAAAATAGGGTGAAATGTTGTGATTGGCAGCTGAGACCGGCTCATCGTTCATACTAGGGATTAGCTTCATTTCCTGAAGGAGGGAGGAGGTGGAGATTCGGCCGTCCATCTTTTAATTTGGTTTATTGACTAAACTGTGACATTCTCCTGACTTTAAAACACTACAGACTAAATAACACGCAGCCAAATAAGCTCTAACTGCACCCATGACTGCTGCTAATAATAATGAAGCTCCTCCAAAGTGCTTCTTAAATAAATATAAGCAAATCTAATTCAGCGAGAGACAGTTATGTCATCATCGCTTATAGAAAATGATGATACAGCCGTGTTTGGAAGAAAAAAATAAGGATTTGCTCTGCAACAAGGATTCTGCTGGGAGAACTAATCCCCAATTAACCACATACATAAACATTAGATGTGAGCAAGTTCAACAATACTTAGCGCATAAGGAGGAGGAAGGAGGATGTGTGGGGGGGGAGGCAGATGATGCTGGTGTGAAGGAGCCTTGTCACAGTCGCTGCTCTGATGTGATTGGATGTTTCTGATGAGCTAATGAAAAGTGCAACTTCAGCAAACTGTCGACTCTGTAACAGGATTATAATGTGGTCTAATGCGAGTATAATTAATGATACAAAGCAAATGCCAAATTAAATCTGACTGAACAGAAGCGTTTAATTGACTCACTTTCTATTTGCAATGTCACACCACTGTGACAAAAACCCTATAATATACTGGAATCTACTATTTTGACTCAAAGTTTCAAAGTTTGAAGATTGTTTCACTTTGTATTGCTGCATTTCAATCTGTTCAGTCCCTCACCTTCTGCAGCCAGCGGAGGAAATGCGCATGCTGCAGACCCATTTTGCCAGAAAATGAACCCTGCATTGGAAAATAAGTGAATCCTGAGGAATCCAATCTCATCTCATATTCCACGGGGGGCAGAGGTAATAACTGTTGCTGAGAGGCTACACAGATTAGGTTTGTGTTAAGTCTGGAGGTAAAACTCATTTGGTTTCAACTATAATCACAGGTATTAATTGGTGATGCAACCAATACAGGAGCAGTTTCTCCAGGAGGACAACAAGGGGGACAAAGTGGTTTTGTGCACTTTGCTGAATCGAGACTTGCAGGAAACCAACGTCAGCTTGAATTTAAAGCATCTCTAAAATTGAACCTGTGGCACAGTCTCATCGATTTGCCATTTAGTTTGTCCTCAGGATCCTCTCCGCACCTAATTACTCTTGTGTTTCAGGAGGGAACTCAAAGATCAGTCCTATTCTGAACCGGCAATCTAACGAGGAGCCTTTCCACCATCTCCATCCCAACCGCCGCAAAACCATTAAAATTTAAAGCTCTTATTAGCCCTAAATACTCAATATGTCTCCATAAAAGAGGCCCATTGAAGTTGAAGCAAAACCAGGAACAAGATTAGTCCGGCGTGTGTCGCCTGCCGCATGCTCTGTTTGTCGGCTTCAATTATCCACAACACTCTGCCTTAATCCTTATTGCAATTAAAATTCCAATTAGAATTGGAAAAACATATCCAGACACAGAGAGGCAGGAAGAAGACTCTGTAAATATTGACCTTCCACACTCCCAGACACAGTGGGAGAACACCAATAAAAACTCTGTGTGTACAATAGCTTGGGGAGTCTCGGAATTTCAAACGCTCCATGCATATGCGATCGCCATTAGAGGAATAATGTTGGCTAAATAACGGCACATTGATTTCACAAATGAAGTAATTGGATAAGGATGATTGCATTAGCATATTTAAATAGCAAAGCGATCGCTGCAAATTTCATTTTCCTCTCATTATCTGGCATTGATAACTGCTCTGATACAGAAACAATGAATATTCCACCATTTTTTTCGGGGTTTGGCTTTTTTCTTATTGCTCAGCATAAAAACTGGGGTTTATGATGAAATATAATATAATATGGCTCACACACATCACATATTTACCTGTTGTAATAAGTAAAGTACTGCAAGTATAGTTAGTGTATATACATAGAATTTGTTTGTTGGTCTTATGTGACTGATCACTTGACCTTACAACAGCACAAGATGACGACAGAATCTTAATTTTAATCAAATCTCCAATAAAACTGTGACTTACAATCTGATTAAATCTGCAAACCGCAATAAAGAACTCACATTACGACGCTATGAGCTAAACACAACAGCACAGTGCTATCAGCTGTCAAATCAAAGCCCATCTACTTCAAAGCCCTCTTGTTCTTATACACTTTCACAGTTTGGGGCCTAGAACAAGTGTCTGTTTTCTATATTTATCCCAGATGAAAATTCGTTTGCCTTCTCCCTAAGCCAGCACCACAGTCCAATATCCTGCTGTGTGTTAAGGGACGAATCAGAGGCTAAGAGAACACAGAAGTTCTTCTGAGAGAAAGAAATGTTATATTGCTCACACACACACACACACACACATTGTGCATATGGAGTTTTACCAACACACAATGAGATACACTTGAGGCATGCAGATGAAACGCTCAAGTTAAAAAAAGAGCGTCTCCTTTTTTTCAAGAAAAAGAGGGTTCTAAAAAAAAAAGGTGGGAAAAAAACTCTGAATTCTGAAAATGCAGAAAAAGCCCAGAGAGTCAACCGCAGCTTCAGAGCTTCACACATGCCAGGGTGAGAACTTGGCTGCTGGGGGAATGTGTCAAAGCAAGGCCCCTGTCTGAGGAGATTTAGGCCTCAGCCAGAGATGAAACGAAGCCTAACCTCAACACAGAGCCTTGCGGTCTTCTGCCTCACTCTGCATGTGTGTGTGTGTGTGTGCTTGCATTTCTCACAACACAACAATGTGTGAGTCCATGTGCATATTCTGGATTCTTTCATGTATGTGTATGTGTGTGTTGGTGCATGTGCGTGCGTGCTGGTGTCTCACCACACTTTCCTCGCTCAGATCCCTCAGCCTCGGTTCTGCGGCACAGATTTCATTAGCAGCCCTCTGGCTTCCCCTCCGCCATCTGAATCTAATCCTCTGGCTTCCTTTGACATGCATCTGACTAATGAACGTCAATATTTTGGTTAGAGCGACCAGGATGTAAAGACAGAGGGTCTTGGTTAGGGTGAGGAGAGTGAAGAGAGTGATGAAAGGCGTGTGTGTGTGCGCGCATGTGTGTGTGTGTGTGTGTGTGTGTGTGTGTGTGTGTGTGTGTGTGTGTGTGTGTGTGTGTGTGTGTGTGAAAAATGGCTTGGTTATTGTGAAACCAATGTCACCAGCCTAAAATTAACACAAGCTTGAAGAGCGAGGACTTTTGTGCCATTTGTGTGGTCTTAAAAGTTTCAGGTTCCACTTGTGGTTTAAGGGTTTAAGTCAAAAACAAATTACCAGCTGTTTATCAAATTAATCCATACGGACTCGCCCTTCTCCTCTACATCTGGAAGCGTGGCTTTCATTTGCAGTTTGAAATGCCGTAATGTACCTGAAGTAGTCCCGCCTGAGGCGATACTGCAGCATTCCACGTAGTGTGTGTGTTGTGTGTGCGACTTCAGGTCAAGCGAAGAAGAGACTCTTGACACTTGTCAGTGAGAGAAGCCGGAGGAAGTGTGTGCATGTCCTCTCTTTCCCATTTTCACTTCTCTTCGCCCTCCGAGAAGATGAGCCGAGTTCATATGCTCCCCCCCCCCCTTTCAGCCGCTTCTTCACAATCACTCACTTACACACTTTCCACACCTGGGAGCTACCGAGTACAACACACAGTATTATACTGTTGGCTGTGAATGGCTCCACTCGGAGTATTTAGGGATTAAGCACTTCCCTCAAGAGCAGCTCAGTGGTGAGAATGAAGGAAGAAAAGTATTTCGCTTCCCCTAATTCCCAGATTCCCTCAGACACCCGGGGGGATTAGAAACACTGACCATCTTTTCAATAAGCCAGTTTCTCACCTGTTTTTTTTTCCTCTTTCCTCTCAATGCATATTCCCACCATCCCTGTGTGTGTGTCTAAGGGAGGCAGAGAGCACGAGTAAAGACAAAGAGACGCAGTAATTACAAATAAAAATGTTTCCCTGGAAGAGCAGTTCAGACTAAATTTGCAGAAAAGTAAATACATTCAGTGAGGCAGGGCAGAGCCAAGATCACACACACATGAAGGTGAAACTTCCTGCACTAATAAATAGTGTCATTAAATTCATTTCCCAGGACGTCATGGTTACAGCTTCACTAGGATTCGGGGATATTTGTATTTCCACACGTTGAGTTTGGTTTGGGTTCGGGCCTAAACTTTAAATGTGGATGTTTCGCGCTCGGGAAGGAGATTCAACGGCACTGCACAAGACAAACTCTCAGTCTCGTACAGTCCAGTGATCTGATGCACAGATGCTCATTGTGACCTGGACAAAGTGTCTACAAGCTTTTTGAGGACAGGTCAAACTTTAAATAGACTTTGAATTTATATGCCCTCAATTGATTAGGACACAATTGGCAATTATAAAAGCTTTTCCTTCCTGCTGATTGGATGGGATCCACAGGATGGTCATTACCTCCACCAATGAGCTTCTGCTTTCACCATGCATTTGTCTGTAATTTAGCAGGATCATAAAAAAAACTGCTGGACAGATTGTCATGAAATGCGATAAAGAGATGTCTCAGAGAATAGTTCATGGACCTTGATAAAAAAGTAAAACAGACACTGACATTTACGTGTGTGGAGATCCAAACAAAAATCTCTGTCTAGTGAATTTAAACATGTTTTCATAAGGGGACTGTGTGCATTCTAGTAGATATATACTTCTATTCCTCAAGCTGTATTGAATAAATATGTTGACTCTTGTAGAATAATTGCAATGTAAAATATCGAAAGGCTCCTGAAAGAATTGTAGGGGCATGTTTGGGTTAGGGGTCGGGCGTTTGCAGAAAGATGCCGCAGGAAGTTATCTCACGTCATCTCAGAGTTTTTAGAGGTTGCAAGTAATTTCGTCATCTTGTAGTGAAAACAACCTCTAGGTCGGTTTCAGGAAGATGCTCAAAATATCTTCCTCCTGATATAACTGTGCACCCACTGCATGTGAGTTGAACTTTGAATTACATGGATTTACAGGCCGATGCTATGGAGAAAGAAAGTTAGAACATATGAAATTAAACGACGGACATTGACAAAGAGAGGAAACTTAAAACTGAAAAATAGGAATGGACAAAGAAGAGAGCGACGGACATGAAAAGTGCACGTCTGTTTTTTAAGTGTGTGCATGTGTGTGCGTCACATCCCATTCTTAGCGGGCCTTCAATCAAGACGTGATTTACAAGCTTGGGTTTCTCTGACCACATTTTACTGCCTACAGGCCTGCGAGCGGTGGCTTTTATTTGGCAGGGGCTTAAACCCTAAGAGTAACAAGTTGGGGTTTTTTATTTGGCCGTGGTTTCAAACTGCCATGGGTGTCTCTCGGTTTTCCCGACCGCAGAGCGAGAGAGGGAGGGGAGATGGGGAGGGGGGGATGGAAAAGGAGGAAAGAGCGGGCAAGACTGAGCAGCGGGAGGAAGAGGAGGAGAACAGCAAGAATTGAAAGGAGGTTAAGAGGAAGGGATAAATAAAGAATGCGAAGGGTAAAATCTATATATCTACACAGATGGGCTCATCTCTTACATTTCAATTAAAAACCTATTCTGGAATAAGGTTATAAACAGACATAGTGGTAATGGGTATATGTGGGAGTTGATTGTCCACCAGCACCAGATGAGCACAGACCTTCCATCGCACAATTTAACACAACAGTCTTCTGAGCTCATTGTGATAAAGCTTTTACTGTGAGTCAACAAGTTCAATAAAACCGAGCTGCATGGTCCCGGAGAGAAAACTGAATTGCCTCAGCTTGCACATTTATTTTTATATGGTTATCTACTTCTCTCTCTGCAGCCGGCCTGATTGAAAGTAAGCTTCACTCCCCTTGCTACTAATCTTTGACCCAACCTTAACATAACTACACTTTTGGGACAAAATTCCCCTCATGAGCTGCTGGACTCTGGAAATCCACTACCTTCTATATTTGCATTAAATATACAATGTGTATCATCCAGCAAGTAATAAAAACCAAAAAATAAGTGCTTGAACTTGATCATCTGTATTTGAATAAGGACACGTAAAGGACAAGTAAATATGTTTTCCACATAAGCCCTGAGGGAATCAATGTAAGTCAACACAATGTCCTCCAGAGTGTAATAGAATAAGTTGCTGTGTGTGTGTCTGTGTGTTTGTGTGTGTGTGTGTGTGAGAGCGAGGGATATATAGATCGGAGTGCGGACGTGTGAACATGCATCTTAGGAGTGTGACGTCACTTTGACAGACTGTGCATCTGCACCTCCCACACTGATGGTTCTCTAAAAACCTTGCATGCATCTGCCTCAGTAGCTCGGACAGATGTCGACAGATGTTGACCAACAGATTACAAGCTATGTCGCTCACTGGGCCGAAATATAATCACTTTCGAGGGAGAGTCAAACTGGTGAGTTGGATTCAAGAGCAAAGAAATGCTCTTCTACGGCTGATCTAGATGAGAAGGTTAGTCTGAAAGTAACAGAGAGAGACAGAGAGAGAGAGAGAGAGCTCTCTGTTGGAGGCGTTGTGTTATGGTTGGTTGGATCCCCTGGGTGATGCTGCTCATCTCCAACTCCACCCACCATCTTCCATTACCCAACGCAGCAGAAGGCCTGGTGTAAAACAATGTTTTATAAATGGAGACAGGGATAAATCAAGGACAGCTTCGCAAACTATGAAGGTTACGGACCGAAAGATAAAATCAAAACCTGCTGAATTCGCTGAATTGCTTGTTTTTGTTTCTTTTTAAAGCTTATGGGTAGTTTCACTGTGAACAAAACCTGTGTTCAGAGAAACGCCCTGTTCCCGCTTACTGTGTTTTCTGATGTCACTAAACTGGCGAAGGATTGGGGTTCATTTCCTGTCGATTTGTAACTCTTGTTGGGGCCGTCCAATGTGTTAGAAACTGGCAAAATCCATTGGCACAGCAGTCATGTAGTTATCTGCACATCGAGTCGGTCCTGAAAACCAAAATGAGCCCAATCGGTCGGCACCTTCTCGACTCCCTCAGGTCTTCACGAGTCACCCAACAACTCTTTCTTTTTTTGGAAATTTGGCAGCAAGTGACAACATCGGCTTTGAGGTAATGTTCACAATGACACGTCACCTCCTCTGTCTCTAAGTGGGAAGGGGCGGAAACGCAGTTTGAAATGCTCGTCAGAAAGTTGCCCTCCAAACTGAAGGAGTTTGAGGTTGATGCTCTTTCATCCCAAAACCCCAGGAACCCCTTCCACTGTTTGTACTGGTAACTTGTACTGGTCATAATATGCCTTTCCACTGTCTTCTCTCTGCCGAAGCGCTCCCCTTATACCTCTCAAACGCACAGGGGAAACCAAGTGACCCCAAAAGATTATGGGAGAAGAAATGGTGGTAAAGGCAATAACTCCAATGTTCCCACGCTGCTTCACGACGTCATCAAACCAGGTCTTTTGTTATTGTTTTGCTTGAGACCCCTTAGAGGACGAAAGTTACATCTTGTACTTTTTTTGAACAGCTGGCTACTTTTTCTTGAATGTGAAAACCCATTGAAACCCATTCACATCTCCTCAAACCTCAGAAAGCAGGACAGCCGTTACACTGATGTGGGATCTGACAGATTTTCTGAAATGCAAATAAAGAAACTCAGCATGGACCACGGGGGGGTGCACACTTTGCTTCCTTCACCTCTTTCATCTCTGCTTCCTGGTTCCTCTCTTTCTTTGTATTACTTGGATTCCCTCTTGACCACCCCCCCCTCCTCCCCTTCCTTACAAATACAGTATATTGCTGTTTAACAGAATTAATAGCACATCCTGTACAAACCAGGCGTATGTCTGTGTGGATTTGAAACCAGAGTCACGCTACGATGCTGCAATCTCTGATTATTTGTCTTTCTCTGGTGCTGTCAGAATGACAGGTCAAATATTGCGGGCGGTGGTCTTTACTTTGGAAGCAAAATGTTTTCATTGGTGTCTAATAAGCTTCCATCTCCCAGGGCTGCACATTACAACCCCACAATTTCCTCAAAAAGCCTCCAGATACGTCTTCCCTGATGGATTATAACATAATTGAGTTTTAAAACGCAGCTTGAAAGACGCTGAGAAGGGACGATGTTGTAAGGACATCAATTGCAACAGCGATTCAGCAGGCATATGTAGTAATAGTGGAAAACATCAAGAGCTTTCTAGACAGATAAAAGCATATATATATATTTTTTCTAAGGAAATAGTAAAGCTCTGATTTGAAGTATGATTTATGTTTACCCTACTTTCTGAATGCTAAAGTCAGCCACACACACACACAATATGTTCTTTCATGAATGTTTACCCACAGGATTCCTTTCACCCAAATGTCTCTAAATCAGAACTGCTGCAGAGGCAGCAACACTGTCAGTCTGTCGGAACAAAGTGCTCACTTCTTTGCTGAATCTTTTCCAGGGAACGCTTTCATCATTCTACAAAAAAGCTGATTCTGTCATGATGAAAAATTCATTTGAATATGCTTGAGGTACGTGTAATTTATCGTGCCAGACACTGAGACCCCTTAAAAAAACCGAGCAGATTCCTTGAAGGTTGAGTGAAAATATAAAGCACTTTTTGTTCCCTCTGTCTGTCACCATTAATTATTTATCTAATACGCTGTCGAGTTGACGGTTTATCTTTCATTAAGGCGTTTTGTTTTTTAATGATATTTGTTAATGTCGCATTTAACTCCTCTGTCCTCTGTCCTGAATCTTTTCGCTGGAAGCTAAAAGAAAAACAAATAAATTGGCCCGTAGCTGATACATGAAACATGATTTCTTCTCTGGCTCATGTTTCTGAGTTAATTTATTATGAAAGGTGTGACTGAAAGGAAAGATGTGGCTTTTTGAAATCCTCCGCTAGGTTCTACCACAAGTGTGACCCAAAAAGAAGAATTAAAATTCAGTCGTCAATCCAGTTAGTCAGTGGAAAAGAAGAAAATGCCTCCTTCTGTGTGAACCAAGCACAAACAGCTATATTTAATATGTTTAATAAGATTAGACATTTTTTTCTGTCAGAGGTGGACACACATGACAAAATCAATATTTATCATAACTTAATTAGACGTAAAACCAGCCTAAATGTCCTCACTTCATTATTCCTGATTGTCTATTTTGTGTTTGGTAAAGCTATCACCCAGAATGTGGCTCACTTTAGCTTGGATCTCTCCATTGGTTGTTTTCTCTTTTGCCTCCTGCTGTGCACCAACTGTCCGGGTGGAATCGTTGTATCTCATTTGGCTGGTGCAGCACAGAATGAAAGTTTGCACCACTTTCCACGTATTCTTGTTTCTGATGAAGAACTTTGCAAGCCTGGAGGCAGATTAAGAGGCTTCCAATTGGAAAAAGATCAAAAATGACGAATGACGTTGTAAAAGTGGACAGAAATGCCAGCTTGTCCTTTGGTACAGACAAAAATGTTTTAACTGGAAGATGGTTTCTTGTGAAATTTAGCACAGACAGGGAATGAATCGCATAGACTTCACTGACCTCATTGTACTTCTCGGCGCCTTATAATGGAATCTAGTTTAACAACGATTGATTATTCATTCCCTGAAATTTACATTCATCAATTAAAGAGCTTAAATGTAAAATGAGCTTCCCCGTGTGCCTTCAATTAACCCAGTGGTTCAAAAAGGTGCAATGAATTTCATTTGGGGTAAAATGGGTCTCGGTAACAATCAGGAACAAGTTTCGATATTAGCTCTAATTGGAAAAATACAACACCACTCCTAATCATGAGACAGAATTAAAGGCACTGGGGAAATAGATTTTCTTTTTTTTAATTAAGAAAGGAAAGCAGACGGATGGATGGACGCACAAATGGGTGTCAGACAGAGGATAACAGGGGTGAATTAGAGAAGCAAGAAATACGAAAGAGAGAGTCTGGCACATGTCGACAAAAACAATGCCCTCCAGATGGAGGAGCGGAGCGAGAGCTGCCCCTTTAAAGGAGGAGGAAGGTACAGAGGTGGTCTGACTATTTGAGGACTGATCCTTTTCATGAGAAATAGGAAGAGAGAGGATGAATAAGTGTTTTTCCTGCTGCCTACACTGTACTGAGGCTAAAAGTAACAGAGCAGTCGTAGGTGTTTATGTAATGTGGGGAAAAGAAACAAGAGAGAGCATGAATCTGCACAGTATATATGGAATTGTATATTTAGACATTAAACATACATGATTTTAAGCCTGATTAACGTTATGCACATCACAAGTTAATGTTTTCAATGTTTTCATTAGGAATGATGGTTTCTAAACTTTGATGGCTTCTTCTGAGGTGATTAAATCTACCACATCTGTCCTATTGACCCTGTCAGGAAGTTTTAAAACAAAAGAGAGCATTGGAAAATAAAGTTAGAAGACAGCCTGACTCTGACCAGACTCCTGATTGTGTGTATGTGTGTGTGTGTGTGAGTGTTTGTGTGTGTGTGTGTGTGTCTGTGTGTGTGTGTTAGTGTGTGTGTGTGTGTGTATTGTACATCTGAGGTACAGCAGGGTGAAGCCCACCTCCCAAAATCCCTTTGATCTCTTTTGATCTCCTTGCAATCCCCACTGAATTCCCAACGCCCCCAAAGGACTGACAGGGATTTATATACAGTGGCTTCAGAAAATATCCAGGCCACTTCCAATTTCCACACCTTATTCAGCTGTTTATTTATCCACAGTCAATAACACATGATGATATTTTTTCGGACCCTTTGGTGACGCACTCCAACGTGTGGTCAAATGTTTCCTATTGGCTTAAATATCAAGTCCACAAAATGTAATTGACCAAAAAGTTTAGAATTGACACTTGATTAAATTATGGCAAGACAAAGATTAGAGGTATAAAACCACCTCTAAAGTTTTGAGTGTTCCCACGATCACACCAGAAGTTTGTAACTATCACGAGTCTTAGAGTCGACCACAAACTGACAAGATGAGCTAGATGAATACAACTATCCCTTTAACAAAGCTACTGGAGTCCTCTGCAGAGATGGGGGAGAGTATCAATCTCGCCATTCTGATGGAGTGGCTAAACAGATGCAACTTTCTTTTCAGGTGCATCACAGGCCGGTTACAGTTTGCCAATTAGCATTTAAAGTATCCTGAGAGCATGAGGAGGTGGCGTGGTCATGTTGATGAGTAATATCAAGGAAAGTATGAATGCTGCCAAATTCAGAGGGGTACTTGAATAAATCTTGCTCTAGAGTGCACACAACCTGAGATTAGGGCTACGGTTCACCTTTCAGCTCTGCACTGATCCAAAACATACATCTGAGAC
The DNA here is from genome assembly GCF_963576545.1 of Limanda limanda. NCBI lineage: Eukaryota > Metazoa > Chordata > Actinopteri > Pleuronectiformes > Pleuronectidae > Limanda > Limanda limanda. Next base: position 6,614,506 of record NC_083636.1, read on the forward strand.
CTTTCTGGCCCAAAGTCTGCTGTGCAATTATTGAAGAGACGTACCCAAGAAGAATTGAGGCTGTAAAGTTTAAATGAAGGGTCTGAAAGTTTAAATTTGCAAGTGTGAAGGGTAATACACTGAATACTTTCTCAATCTACAGTTGATGTAGACAAAATGAACTTGAAGCAACCAGCTAAATGTTGGATGCAGTGGAATATCTTGACGCCTTGTGTTTCTGAGAGATAATGTTTCGCATCTGTGAACTCAAACGACTCTTCCTGCTCCCGGATTCATGCAGTAATGACTGTGGATGCAGCTTCTGTTTTCAGACATTTCCTGTTTTTCTCTTAAAGTTAGTTTAACTTGCTTCATATGCTTTTTCCACATGAGCATATCTGCCTCGGGCTCAGATTTATGAGATCGGAGCAGATGACCCCTTTGAACTTGATCAGCTCCTCCGTTGAGAGACGACTGAATGCATTTAGGAGTAAAACCACATTGAGCACAATGCGCACATTTGATTCCGCTTGCATATCCTGGAAGAAGAAAAAGAAGATGTGTCTGGAAGCCAAAGGGGATGAATCAGTTTTAACCAGTATATCCTGGTAACTGGGAGGTCTTCTGTGGAGGACGCACGAGGGGATTTTGAATTCATTGGGGAGGATTGTGGCCGCATCTCACATATTGCAAGATTGTTTTGAACATTTAACAAATTGGGGATTAATGTGACAGATGCTGTAAAATGTGGTCTTTGCACTTTTGACTCAGTGGACTTTTTTTTTGTTGTCGATCATGCTTTGATTTACTTTGTAGGGATTGTACATTATACGCTTTATGACTTGCTTGACTAAACATTGTGCTGTTTTGCTTCCTTCATTCATTCAACTACTGTTGTACAACGTGAACAAAGGATCATGGACAATTTGTGGAGGGTTGTTGGGTAATGATGTCCGACAAGTGTCTGTCAAGCCTAATTTGCTAAAAGTTTCGTCAAAAGTAAAAATAAAACTTTGCCCAGAATCAATAGCCATAATGATAAAAACCCATATCAATAAAACCCTACTTGAAAATGACGTGAATTGTTTTGTTCAGTTGGGTATTGATATTTTTTTTAAGGATCATTTTTTCTCAACAAAGATAAGAGGTAAAGGTGAAGAGAGTGATCATTGATTAAAATAGAAAAATCCATCTCAAACACAAAGTTGCACTCACATACTTACAACCTTTATGTCCCATCTCTGTCGTCATGACAATTTTTCTTTCTCATATATTAAACCTGTTAATCTAAGTTACATTTCTATGTGACAGGCTCAGACCGATTTTCTCTCCCTGTAATTACACAGGTGTTGTCCTCAGAGTTCAGCAGGACTCAAAGAGCCGGAGGCTACAGTTCCTCTCGTGAGCAGATGGCAGAACAATGCTTCTCAATTTAATTTGTGTCGTTTTGGGAAAACAAAAAGAATGTGACCTGATATTTGTAGCTCCACACAGATGATTTCATTAAAAAGGTTTTGTAGGAATAGGGTGTTAAATGTTAATTAAATGAAGTGGGAGACTTTTTTTTAATCTAAACCCAGAGACCATTTGCTAGAGAGAGACAATGTGGGTGTTTTTAGATGGTAAAAAAATTATATTTTGAAATAATCTATGAAGTAATTGGTGTGAAGTTCCAATAGATTGTAGAGAGACATATTAAATAAAAATGAGGGATTTCATTTCCAGTAGTGATTTTACACATTTGTGTCAGAGAGATTTTCTGTTTGAATGTGTTGAAAATACTTTGTGGACTTTTTGTGTTCTGGATTTGATTTTTTTAGTCAATCTCTGCTTTGCAAAACCCTACAACATGGACTTGTTCGACCCATCCAGTAGATGCTGAAATATGTTACTGAATCAGGGAAAACTTTTGGGATATTTGAATCTGTACCAAACGACCACAGGGCAGATATTTTCTCATTTATCAAAAACACGTATTCATGTGGAGGTATAGACACGATTCCTTTGTTGCATTTTTATCTCCCCCCCGCCGACATTAGCATCTGAGTCTAGTCCCAACAAAACACTGTTGATCTACTCAGACATGAGTGGACTGTGCGTCGCTCTCGGAAATGGATCGCCACCTCCTCAGAGACGCATTAATACAGATTCCATATCTTATTCATGCAGTGTTTCAATTCTTTCTGTGATTGCATTAGTCCATTCAGTTCTTTAGCCAATAGCTCACAGCCACACTCAATCAGCTAATCCATTCATAAATGTGTTCATGTATTTCACCAGTCATTCAGTTTGTTGCTTATGATGTACTGAACTACATCCATGCCATCTGTCTATCCACCCATCCATCCATCCATCCATCCCTCCCTCCCTCCCTCCCTCCCTCCCTCCCTCCCTCCCTCCCTCCCTCCCTCCCTCCCTCCCTCCCTCAGCAGCTCCTCTACTGAGACAAACAGGACATGCATGTAATCAAATGCTGCATACGGACTCATGAAGTGCTTTTCCACAGCAGAGGGCTGGTTTTGCAGAATATTTGTCTATTTGCTTGTGTTGTATTTGCAGCATATTGGCCTTTATATGTTTTTTTACGTTTTTGCAATGTTAAAGATCGATTCAAATATCAGAGTGGAGCCTTTGGGGCCACTATTCCCATTTCAGAGCAAAGTGCATGCAGAGTACAGGCGAGACAGAAGTGATCATAAGAGGAAATGAGATCAAATAAGGGATTAAATGATATTTGACTTTTCTCCGCTCAGTCATGCTCTCCCGTGCTTGTAGTAACTCCACCTTCACTGAGCGTCTCCACCCCCAACAGCTCTGGTGCAGTTGCGTAATGGCCGAGAGAAGAAGAAGAAGCCCGACAGCTCCCGAGTGTCACTGTGACTATTAAGTGGGGCTTTGCTGGAGAAGGAGCAGCGTGTGTGTTCCGCCGGCTTCCTTTGAACCGATGGAAGGTTAAAAAGGACTTTCTCCTCGGACAGTTCCTCATTCTGAGGGTGATTTCTGCAAATGACAGCAGTTTCCACTCGGGGGCCCTTCATTAGAAGTGGCTCCCTCGCGCCGGCCTTTGGTTGGGTTCAAAGGTCGAGCCACCTGAAGCTCGCTGGTTCGACTCCCTGCGGTTCAGATTTGTCCTTTTCACACATGTGTGTCATTACGAATCGCTCGGCCTCAAAACACATTCCTGGCCACATGTAAACTGGATTGGATTTACAGCTGTGAAGTGGCCTTTTTCTCAGAGAAGGGGAAAAAAATATAAACGGTTTAAAATGTTAGCGGGCTTGGAAACCAGTGCCATATGTTTATGGCTCCACTTTTAACTTTTAATACTCAGTTGTGTTGCTAGGGAGGAGTCGGGTGGAATCAAAATAAAATTGACAAACAACAACAAAGCAGACATTTTGACGTTTGTATGATTTAGTGTGAGAAGGCTTGTGATGCAGGAAAGGAAGCAGAGGCACTTCTAGGAAAAAACTGAATCCAGACCTAAACACAAAATTAATACATGTATAAAAACGTTTACAAGATCTTAATGAAAATGTTTTCAATTCTTACTCAAAACTTGCAAGTGCCGACAAAGAGCAGAAAGTTATTTATCTGACCATCTGACCAAGCTGCATCGACTCTGGGGGTCTGAGTCGTCCCATTAGCCTCTGATCATTAGCACGAGGTGTTTTCTGAGCTGTTGCTTTAATGACATTTCTAGCCAGCAGGGTCAACAGCACTTGAAGTAAATAAATGTTTATGATGCTGAGTTGTGCAGTTATGTTTCCTCATCTTGAGGTCCAGGTTTTTCACCACTGTCTTTTATTTATTTGCTTCTCGGTTTGTTTGTCAGCAGGATTGCGCAAGAGCTGCTAAATGGATTTCCTCGAAACTTGGAGGAATCCTGGGACTTCGTGTTGGCACCAGATTTAGACAAAGGAACGAATTGAGGTAATTTTCCCTTTAACGCTGTGTTTTCTTTGACAGTTTCATCAATTTTTGGGGAATGATTCGTGGAAACTAATGGTGGGGAAAAAGCAAGTCAGCATATTTAGGCAACTGATATCTCTGTGTGCAATGTGGTGCAGCTTGATTGAATTTAAAGGGTCTGTTGGGCCTTGGAGGAGGAACATTGTAAATGGACAGTTTTTCTTTTCAAAGCACTTTTCCAGTGTTAACAACCACTCAGAGTGCTTTACAATACAACTCACATATAAAGATATACATATCTGAAATACTGTTCCCGTTTGGGTGTCTGTATCTTGACCAAGGGCACTTTGTGAGGGATCAAACCACCGACCTTCTTGTTAGTGGACGACCCTCTCTGCCTCCCGAGCTCTACTGAGTATCAAGTGTTTTTGAATTATGTCTTGAAAACTCCAGACTCTGTAGCTTATATATATAATGAAATAGTAGAATGAGAGTTGGCTGGAATCACAGATTGTCATTCAATAATAAATATTTGAATATCTGTTACGCCCCCTGGTGGCTCGTAGCTGGACATAACATAAATGCAACAGGTCTGAATAAGTGAGGGTGCAATCACACAAAACACAAGACCAGATATAAGATAAAGACAGTATTTATTTAAACAAAGCAACACAGGGATCAACAAGGACTAACAGTGGCACCAAAGAAAAAGAACACAAAGAAATCCCCCCCCCCTTTACAGGTGCTTAGCACCCAAAAGTACAGCGGGTGGTGCTCACTCTAACCTGAGGTATTTAACAAACAGTAAACCTACGTGAGTGTGATATGTAAACCCCGGAGTATCTTACCTATCCTTGTAGTCCCTGTGCGCACAACAAACAAAGTAAACAAAGACAAAAGACAAAACAAAAGTAGGCTGCTACAACTTAAACTACTGGTAAAAACTCACTCAAGACACCAGCAAACATCAGGACCAAACAAAACAATCAGCGCTCTGACACAGCTCACCACAAAAGCCTCCTCTCGCCAACAAAACAGACACAGGACTATTTAAAGGGGAAGGGTTGACGAGAGATCTGTCACAGGTGGGGTGATTGGAAGATTGGATGCAGGTGAGATGAGCGGCCATGATACTTCTTCTTCTGGCCACTTCACTGGCACGTCCTGCCCGAGAGCTCCCCCTTCCAGTCACTGGAGGCATCACCAGTCTATAAGGACTTGGGAACAAAACAACAACACAAGACAGAACACAACACATGTATACATACAGGACATACAGAACACTGTCCGTAACAATATCTGATGCTAAAGCAAGAAAACAACATTTATGTTTGTGGCTCAATCCCCAAAAAACACATTTCCAAAATGATGTCTAGAGCTGATTCATTGCACTTCCAACCCTCGTGCCCGCTGGACTCAGACCTTGTCAGCAGATGGAAAGTGGGAGATTACAAATTGTGATGTCTGGATTAACTTTGTGATAAGTTGCTTTCCTCGGGGGGGCAAGCCTGGTGTCGTAAATATGACAGAGATCAAAGAGAGGAATGTAGCATTTTGTGATTTTTCAAATATGATGCCAGCATTAGTCATATTGTTTGAGCCAGTGAGTGAATCAGCGCCTTAAACGATCAAAGGGAAACGACTACGATTTAAAGTCTTTAGGATTCTGCAGTGTGAAGAAAATCACAGATTTGGAAATCAAACATTTTACCTGCCCTTCTTTTTGCAGCTTTAGTTTCCCTCCCATTCTTTGTCTTGTTACTATATCGCATATATCTCAACCTCCAGTGAGTTTCCTCTCGCTGTATGAGAGCACACAGAGCAGCTGCCAATGCCAACGTGTGTCCTCTAATAACTGGCTGCTGTCGGCCAAACTTCCCTCATTTCTTTATTTATCAGCGAGAAAATGTTGGCATTTTTTTTTAGCGTTCGTTGCTATTTTGCGATACAGCGAGTAATCACTATGTTTAAACTGGTCAGATGGAGAAGCCTGCGGTTCCTGTTTCCTGTGTAAATGCAGGAGGCAGAAGCTCTTCCACAAATCTCCTAAAAAAAAATCCTCCTGCTATTTTATGTGTCAGCATTGATATAGGGTCTCATATTTTACACTTTTCCTGTGTTTTATTGGAAGTTTTGATTTCCATTAGGAGATATATTTGTGGTTTTTAAGCACCGACAATCATCCCAAAGTAGTTTTATATTTTCTCTCTCAGGCTTTTGCCCCCGAGCGAGAACAGCTTAGTCAATACGCAATCAGGAGAAAGGCTCCCTTGCTTAATAGAGATCAAATGAAAATATAGAAGATATTTAAGGTGAAGGAACCAAATTGATGGTTGGATGGTGGGTCATGTTGGGCATATTTTAGAATCTGAGCACTGCAGTATCACTGCTGTCGCCCTGTGCATCACTCCCACAAGGCAGGAGAGCAGAAGTATAGTGAGGCAAAAGACCCAGGGAAAGATCTGACAAGTTTTTGTGCCACGGAAGCGGATTCAAACATCTTCCTGCAGCAGTGACACAGGGACTTGGATGGGACCGCGAGGATAAGTGATGCTTTTCATGGACTCCAGGGTGCAGGGAATCTGGCTGCTGTTCAAGAACAGGGATTCAAGTGCACAACTTGTTTTTTTGTTTTATTTAGAAAAGGCTCCACTAGATAAGCTTCCAAGCGGTGGAATAAAGTGACGTGGTTCAAAGCTTAAAACCATGAAACCTTCTAATGCCGATCAATCAATAAATAGGCTGTTATTTCTTTATATTTGTTGTTTTGTTGCTTTATATATAGGATGTATTCACTGATCTATGAATTCTCTTGGTTTTATGTCTTTTTAAAAATGCTCAAAATAACCTGCATATAAGTATTGTTATTTTCATCAATATGGTCAAATGCATGTTTTCATTTACATTAATTGTATTCATATAGCTTTAAGAATCCTTTTTACCATACTGATAAAACTAATTTCTGCCTCAGATGAATATTTTTTTGTCTTGTAATTGTTTCCTTTCATCTCACTCAGCACAAAAGAGTTGCAAATAACAAATTGTACATAATCAAAGTGCCTGCGTCAGCGGCGATGCCAGATTTTAAAAGTGAACATGTTGTTTTTTTGTGTCCTTAGTGACAAAAAAAGCACATTCAAATTTAATGATATATTCTGCTCTCATTTTCCTGTGTCTTCTTGCCGTCTCGAGTCGCCTTCCCCCCCAAAATGAGATGAAACCTTTGCTAAAAACCAAACACAACATTGGCCGCGGCGCCCAGAGCGAGAGAGAGAGAGAAAGAGAGAGAGAGATTGAGGGAGACGAAGGAAAGTCATCCAATTTTCATTTGTTGGCCACCGCAGCCAAAACTCTCATTTACTGTATAAACTCGTGGCTGCCAAGAGCTCACGTCCAAATCAAATAGCAGAGCACAGCAGACACTAAAAACGCTTCCACCATCGGACTCTCCGGCCAATTCATGTTTAGTTTAAAATGTGCACAGATGGGGGAAGGACTTTTTTTTATTTTGTCTCCTCATGCTGGTTTGTGTGAATGGGGGGGGGGGGGGGGGTTGCATTTGAAAGGGACACATGGTGATGAAAATGCTCTTGTGATTGTTCTTATTGAGTCATGAATATCGTTTGAGAGCGAGAGGAAACAGTTGCGTTGGTGAAAGAGAGAGAACACGATGAGGGAGATGTGTGTTTGTTTGTTTGTGTGTGTGTGTGTGTTTGTGTGTGTGAAATGCTTGGTTTTAGCTGGTGTGCGTTGCAGAGAGGGAGCCTTCACACCCTCAACCTCACGTCCACAGGGAGAGTCACTCTGGGGCTGTGCTATTCTTTTCATATGCATCTCATCACACTAAAATCCAAATGAAAATAATTTGATTTGTCTCCGAATGCCTTGTCTGCCGTCCAGCATCTGGCTTAAAGGCATCATGTCGTTTAAAGTGGTGTTTTTCCACCATCAGTTCCAGTGTGAAGAGGGAAAATAATGCAGAAGACAAATCACTGTTCCTCATTGTCCTCAGACTTGAACTGTGACACACTCATTCGGAAAATCCTTCATATGTGCATTTTGGTGTTTACTGCATTTGTTTATCAGGCCCCTGTGTGATGTGTTGTGATATTTTTCACATAGATTGGAAGGTAGACGATAAATTTACATTCTGAGTGTTTAGAGGACACCGACATTGGGCCAGTAGCCAATCAGTGAACACTACTCGACCGTAGTTAGGGAGCCGTGGTTAGAGCGGCTGCACAGACTGACACGATGCAGTGGTTTTCCTGAATGCATCACGCAATGCAGTCAGCAAGAGTTGCCTACTCACCATCCACAATTAAATGATGACACATTCGTTCAGATTTCAGCAGAGGGGGCAAAATATTCCACTGGAGAACCGAGGCTGGAGTAACATTATCTGTACAGAGTCTGTCACTCAAACCTGCATCTCAGAGCTGATGTTCAGTATTGTGTTGGGAATACAAAAGGCTGCAGTGTAACAATACAACAGTATGTGCAAGAGAAGGCTGGCACTGTTTCACTGAATCATATCTATCTAACTCAAAATTACTGGGGTTAGTCTAATGTCTGTGAAAGAGGAAAAGCAGAACGAGCGAGAGGAATAATGATTCAACCCGGTCTTTAAACCGACCAACCCCGAGTATCCAGCATCTCCCATCAGCCTGGACCAGCTCCACTCACTAGAGTTCTCTGTCTCACAAGGTTCCCACATAATGGATTGCACATTAAATTTCTTTTTAATTCCATCCCATTCACCTGGGGGTGCCCTCCCAGATAAAATGTCTCTTTTCAATAGCGGTCTGCAGCCGTCAAAGTCAGAATCCCATAATTTAATAAAAGGAACATATACAGATAATACAGATTTTTCAATTTAAGAGAATTTCTATTATCCGGTAAGATATTAGAGCACAGGTTTTCAATCATAATTATTAGCACCATTTTCTAAAATGAACA